>NW_008794598.1:2898052-2930707 GCF_000699145.1 Aptenodytes forsteri | reverse complement strand
CGCAGCCCCGCCGCAGGGCGCTCGCTGCGGTGCCGTCCGCTCAGCGACACACACGGTTGTCCCCGTTTCAACACCTTTTATTTCCTCCTTTCCATAAAAATTTATAATAGCCTTCCTCTTACATGGTATACAAAATATTTACTCTACGGAATAAATAAAACACGAACGTCTCGCAGACAGTGTATGATCTCAAAACAGCATCCACACATCCTTCCCTAACCTAGAGATTCACAACAGTCTCACATTAAAAAGACATTCCCCCCTCTCCCCACCTCAACTCTCAAAACCCCCATCTCACAAGAGGAGAGGCACAGCATGATTCACCCGTGAGAAGAAAGCAGCAGCGCACCTACTACCCGAAACAGAAAAGCTCGTGGCGACCGCCTCCGAAGAGCTTGTACCGACACCATAAGCTGTACAGTCCTAGGGAGATTTCCATGTTCACACAGGTTATATCAGTAACAGCGTGTCAGGGATGCGCTTACCTTTACTAGAACCCGCCTGTGTCCCTTGCTGGTCTATATCCGATCCCGACACAGGGAAGCTGTTCTTAGCAGAAGCACACCGGGTTAGCCAGAAAGGACAATCTTACAAAGAAAGGGGTTTCTCAACAGATGCTCTGGAAAATGCCTCTCCTGTCAGCCCCAGCGGCAGCCTGAACTAGGAAGAAAGGCTTTTGGTAATCACAGAGCACAGGGACAGGGCCATTGCGGTGACAGCAAATACAACGTGCCTTACGGGTTGGGGGAAGGCAGCTGCTGACAGCCCCAGCTCAAGCCCCGAGCTCAGACTTTTCACAGCCAGCTTTTGCGACGTGGCTGGGATCATGATGGCATGAGGTTGCAAGCATGAAGGGTTATGAAGTGCTTTATGGACAGGGCAAGACCACAACGAGGGGCACGCTCCCACCCACTGCCAGGGCAGAGCCAGCCCAGTTCCAGCCAGCGTCCCATACCAGCCCCTCACATTGCTACAAGCCTCAGTTTCCCCGGAACCCCCTCTTCCTCCTGCTCCCTCGCTCCGATCCCTCCCCGTTCTCCTCCGAGGCTGCTGCCTTGCCTTCCCTCCCCGCTGAACTCTGACGCAGAAAGCTGCTCTCCCTGTCCCCCAGCTGCCCACCACCCACCCAGGACCTGACTGCACGTGGCAGTTTCCTACACCCCTCCTCTCCTCCTGCAAACAGCCGAGCTCTTAGGGCGAACGGCCCAAATCTGTTTGGGCTTGAACTCCCAAAGGGGGACAGGGTTAGTGAAGACAGAGTTGGGTCTTGGCAAACGCTCCTTCCTGCACCCATCTGCCCACTATGTCAGTAGCTGGCAGAGGGCCCAGCAGACTTCTCCTGGTGTAATAGGAGGGTAAGAAGGAAAGGAGCAATTACTGAATTCGCTGGGTTTCACTCCAGCTGGAGAACCGGGAAGAAGGGTGCCAGAGAGAGGGGAGAAATCAAAGAGTCTCTTGGTGGATAATCAAGTAGCTCTTCTCATACTTGCTGAACTGGCTAAAACAACAGCAGTGCAGCCAGAGGACAAGTGGATAAGGAGCCCCTGGTTCAGACTGGATCTTGTCTCTCCAGCTGGAATGGAGAATGAGCTCTGTTATCAATCCAGTCACAGGTCAGGCCAAAGCAAGATGACGGGCACCCGTCTGGGATGCAGCAGCAAAGAGCAAGAGCAGCTGGCTGCAGAGTCATGAGTTCAGTCGCTCAGCGGTCTTTTCTGAACATAAATGACATAAAGGCAGGCACCTCCCCGGAAGCATATCTGAATTATGAGAAAACTGGACAAACCCAGCCTGCCCTCTCCTAGGACCAGTGAGATCAGAGCCAGCACTCTGGATGCAGACACCAGACTTGCCAAGGAGATCTGGGTGCCAAGTCTGTGACCCAGCGCAATGAAAGGGATGGGAGAACAGGGAGGCCAAAGGCATGCTTGATCTGTCAATAAAGGGCAGGTCTGAGACCCAACCTGCATTGACTAATCCCAAACCCTCCGGCTCAGCCAAGACACAGAGCCTGCCGCACGTGCCGTGAGCCCAAACCTACTCATGTCCACCAGCTACAGCCAGGCTATAGCTGCACCAAAGCCACCTCAGCGGATGGAGGGCAGGTCAGTCGGGGAATCTGGCAGGCTTCAGCCTTCTCTTCTTGAGGGACAGATACAAGTTATGGATCAAGAACTGCAGCATCTTGTTCTTTCATGTTCCAAACCAAGGGACATTATAAAACAAGGCTGTCTCCCCCTCCAGCCCGCTGCTTTTTCGAGGATCACTTCGATGTCTGTAATGAAGCATTCAAGGCCTTTATCATCAAACCCGTACACCTGAAGTTTGGTGTGGAAGTACTCTTTAGGCACTTAAACAAATGGCTCAATTATCAAAAGCACTTAGCATCATAGCAGCCTCCATGTGTGAAGGTTCCCCACATTTTACATAAGAAAAAATAAAAATAAAGGATACTTCAGCACTCAGGTAGGAACCTGTTTGAAAAATCTTGGGTCAGAGGTTACTGATTACTAGGACCATTTATCCAAGAAACACCCCACCTTTGGCAATAACATTTTGCCTCAAAGACTTCCTCCTGAAGCCTGAAGTGGACAGAGACCAGGGTAGGAAGTACAGACAAAAAACTGTTTCCATAGGTGGTTAAGCAGCTGCCAAATCCACCCCCAAAACAGCTGCATTTCAGCACACAAAGCTTGTTGTGGGAAAGGGAGGCTGGTGGGCATATAATTTGAGAAGAAATAAAACAAAAACAGTCACCCTTTACGGGAAAGAAATGTTTAAAAAACTTAGGAGAAGCCCTCTCAGGACCCGTCTGCAGACAGCAGGGGAGTAACCTTGGTTCCATGCCAATGAGTACTCTGACAAGACCTTGCAAAAATAGCAACATTTTGCCCTTCAGCCGAACCTCACAAGTGCATCTCACTGCCCACACACCTCCGCAGAAAATTAGTCACAAACACTTTGTTTAGACCAGCCAAAGTTAAGGACTGTTGAACTTCGTCTGCATATTCAGAGCCTAGCCTCCAAAGGACCAAGTCATGCTTTCCTCTACGCATTGCAGGCAGAGTTTGCATCATTTCAAAGTCTAAGTGCTGACTGTGGGCCAGGACTTTGACTCCTACTTGGTGTACGGGTGGTCTTTGAGTGGTAGAAATCTGCCACCAGCAGAATTATTCCAGCTGGTCCATTTGTATCGGGAATGGGACTGGCCAGAAGGACACACGGCTGCAGCCACTCTTCTGCCAGTGGAAGATGACTCGCACCTGGGAGCTGCACAGTCTGAACAACCCAGGAGCATTTGGTCCCAGTGCTATGGGAGCAAGAGGCACCTTGCCTTACTCTAGCAGATAACTGTGTTTATGCTGTGCCTCAGTAAGAATCTTGACTCCTGTCTGGAAATAAAATAAAATAAATTTTAAAAATCCCAAACAGGTATCCCATTACATAGTAAATATGTAATCTGGATCAGCAAACCACGGGCACAAACAGCATCAAGAGTTTCTGTCCTGCTCCTCCTTTTGTGCAACACACCAAGAACTAGGCTTACCCTGCTCTGTAAGCAGCTGCCAGAGTGGCTGTAGGCACATTTCATCCCACCCACCTCCTGTTTACAATGCTGTTTTCCAGCAGCCTCTCTGGGTGTGCTGGCAATGTGTTAACTCAGGCACCGTGCTGGGCACTGGGATGCGGTATGCTCTGCAAGGTGCATTCCTGGCAGCCTGCAAGCACAGCCGAAAGCCTTTCTGTCTGGAAAGAAGAGTCTGGTCTAGAAGGTTGCTTTGACACGTCTTTGAGGCAAAACAGACACAGTCAGCGACCAACTCCAGGTACCTACTACGGCAGTGACTGCTGCTGAGTTCAACTAGTCGTCAGCGGACAAACGATTCCTCCAGCTTCCTCAGGCCTGGTACACTTGTTCCCAGGTAGCCTTGCAGCAGAGCTCTTCCTGTTCTACTTCACTGTCACAGGACTGTGAAGACCCTCTGAGAATAGATTTTCTTTGTGATATTGGAGCATCTTTTAGGGGCCAGGTGTGGAAGAGGCACAACAGTCTATAGGGGAGAGAGCAGGCAGCAGTTCTGAGCGCTGAGGAGTGACAGGTCAGAGTTACTGAGAACTGTGTGAGGAAAGCTAAAAACAATCTTTTAAAAAAAAAAAAGTTAAGAAGTCCTTTCCATCTGATGCAACTTGGTACATAGGTAAAAGATAAGTCACCTTTTGGAATTGGTCCTAATGAAACGTTACTTGTTTTTCCAAAACAAGACATATAACTTTTCTCCTAAATAGTTTTTCCCAGTCAGAACAGACGTGGGGAAGGACGGAAGCGTGTGTGCACACATATGCACCCCCTTTGCTCCACGGCCAAACCTTAGCCACCCATCTTTTTTTTCCAAGGAAATCTCCTCCCAGTGTCCTATTTGCAGAAGTATTGCTCAAGAAGCTGAGTAAAACTACAACAAGCAGGGGAAGAGGATACAGCTATAACTGGAAAACAGGAGAGCCAATGATTTCTTCCCTCCCCTCCCCGTACCACTGCCTCTCCTGCTCAGAAACATGACCCGTTATTAAAGGAAAAGTCCATTTCCTTTCCCTCCCCTATATAACCCCCTTTGGTGCTGGCTGCACAGTGCTTTCTTTTGATAAAGGCACCTTTGGAAAGCACTGATGGCCCAAAGCACAATGCCCCAATGCCTCATATTTACACCTGAGATTAGCCGTGTTGCATCTCTCCTGCCCCAGCCCCAGAACTACTCCCCAGATTGCATCTCTCCTGCCCCAGCCCCAGAACTTCCCCCCAGGGCTACAGCAACAGCATGAGGAGAGCAGGTGCCACACGAGGCTTCCCACAAGTGGCCGTGTGAACACACACACATCTTATTTTGCCACGTGTAGGCACCCGCGTGCTGCCCTTGTGCCTTCCACATCACACTGAACACTTCGCCATGTCACTCTTATCAAAGACAACTTTGGTTGCAAAGTAAATGGCTACCAGGCCAAAGCCAGCAGCTGACACCATGTAGGCAGTCACTGACTGCGTAAACTGGACGATGGACCCCATGAAGAGGGAGGGGACAACCTGAGAGAGGAGGAAAGCACTGTCCAAAATAGCCAGGTCCAGGCAGATCCCTCGGCTGGGAGCCACCGGGTCCGGTTCTCCCCCCATCATCATGAGCGAGACATCGCAGGAGGAGCTGACGCACAGAGCCGAGCCAGCGGCTGGAGGAGACAAGGAGGAAGAGGAAGAAGAAGAGAAGAGGCTCCCAGCATGTCCATTCTGGTAAGGCAGCTTCTGGCTGGAAAGGTGGCCTTTAGAGAAGGCTGATTTCTTGTCCAATCGAGCTGCGTCTTCCTCCTCTTTGCTCTTATATTTATGCAAAAATACCTAGGGGAAAGAAGGAGGGCACATGAGGAATGAGTAGGTAGGGCGGAACCCAGCAAGCGAGGTGGGGGGCAGAGGGGTCCCCGTTTTTAGTGCAAGAGAGCAAAACCACTCTGTGCTTTGTGTGCATTGGGTCAGGCTGTTAGAGGTGGGGAGCGCCTGCAGTGAGCCTGGCCCATGTGAGATGGCCTCCAGGAGCCAGCCTGGCTTTTCCCGACTGGCACGGGATTCAAAGCAACCCTGACTCACCGGGGGAATCTGGCCAAGTGGTGCCTTTGTTGTGTTGAAGCTCTGGGGCTCAGCAGAGCGTTGCAGCCCAAAGCCAGCACAGCCTCTGCACTTGGGGACATTTTGCACTGAGCCATGGGTTGTCACCTCCTCACCGGGTGCCAAGGGAATCCGGGCACCAACTACAGCTCACCCCATCCTGAAATCAGCTGATGCACACTTGCAGGACAGGAGTGAAGGGCCAGAGCCCACTTTGGACGTATCGCAGAGCCAGTGCACTCCAGTGCAAACAGAAGTGTTTATAAAGAGGCTGACTAGGAACCCAAAACCTTCCTGCAGAAGAGCCCAAAGGGTAGACGAACAGTTCAGAGCCCTGGATGCATGGCCACTTCTTAGTATCTGGGATACTTCAAAGTGACACCAGCCGAGATGGCACAGTGCTGGGAACTCAGGAAAGAGCTCTTTTCTCAGTTCTGCAACGGACCGTGCATGCATGACCTCAGCTGAGTTGCTTCATCTGCCTGACCCAAGCCTCCTCACTCAGGCCCGGGGAAAAAAAGGGGGGGGGGGGGGGAAGAAAAATCTTTTTCTTCTCACCCTTTTTTGCCTCGCTCTGCTCAAGCTGCGAGATCTCTGGGGCATGGCTCACTCCAGCAGTATTCACAGAGTATTTGGATCAAAAAGCTTTCCACGTTAACGCCAACAAATAATGGGCAGTCATGTGCAGACAGTGAAAATGCTGCAGAGCTCCAGCTTTAAAACTCCAGGGCTTTTGCAATTATGCACAACCACTGGTCTGCATGGGGTAGAGCAGATAACGAAGGACATGTTAATCCATTATCCGCATGGTGAGATTGAACAAACAAAGAAAATAAAAAGGAAAAAAACAGCACCTGTTTGAGAGCAGAGAGCACTGTACCCAGCTGCGGGGCTCAGAGGGGCTTGCCTGAACTATCCTTCCTTTTGCAGGAAGGACCCAGAGAAAGATCGACAGGAGGGAACCGCTGGTGCAGGAGTGTGGGCACTTCAGCTCTGTTGCAGGCCATCCCAAAGCTTTCAGCAGTCTTGGCACCCACCCAGCTACACCCAGCCCTGCCCTAGTGTTTGTCAGCACCAGCCAGTCTCTGTTCATGCTGCCCCAGGCCATGGCTGCAGATCTGTAGCACAAAGTGTTTCAGATTCAATCGGAGAAGAGAAACCAGATGAGAACTACTTCTCTAAATAGCAATCATCTTCCAAAAGCTTTACCTGAGCTCTGCTCAGCTGCTCACTGTACCCTTCAACTCCTCAATTCTGCCTAGGCTCATGAATTTACTCTTAAATGCATCAATCCAGGACCATCACTTATCTTATGCGGAGCTTAAAAATCCTCCCACGTGCCTCCTATTGCCATCAGACTTCAAAGCAACTCAAAACCCAGCACAGAAAGGGCATTGTGTGAGCCAAACTAGGATGTCCCCCATAGTTCCAGCCCTTCATATTTTACACTGACGTTCCCAGAAGCCTGCTCAGCTGCCCTGAAGGCCCATGACACGTTTTCTTGGTTTCTACTGATCCAGGCTAGGAATTCAGAGATACGAGTTCTGGCAGGGGTGTTTGAATACCTAGTGTGGAGAATTAATTTAAACCTAGAGAAAATGACTTAAACACATACTCACAGGAATGAGCTTAGTGAGAACTGATGCTTTAAAATCACCCCTTGCAACACAGGATACAACCACAGGAGTCTGTGGTGCCTCAATCAACAGCTTCATCTCCCTCTATAGTTGGTGGGGAGCGGTGAGAATGAGGAACCTAGCTCTCCCTCATCTCCCGCAGAAGGTGTGAATGCCCACCATGCATCTCACCTCTACCAAGCTTTCAGGTGCTGTTAGAACATGCAGATCTTTTCCTCCTGTTCTAGACAAGGTTTAGAGGCCATGCGAAGATGAGAGGGCATGCAGGAGAACAGAGCAACTTACACAGCCTGTGCAAAGTAAGCAGCTCCAGCGGAGGTGGCCTTGCAGGCTTTCGCCAACGATTCCGCACAGGGTGGAAGCAACAGCCACTTTGGATGCCCCTTCCGCTGATTCACTTTGGGAGGAAAGTTTAAAGTTAACTTACACAGCCTGTGCAAAGTAAGCAGCTCCAGCGGAGGTGGCCTTGCAGGCTTTCGCCAACGATTCCGCACAGGGTGGAAGCAACAGCCACTTTGGATGCCCCTTCCGCTGATTCACTTTGGGAGGAGCATTTAAAGTTAAAAAAAAAAAAAAGAAAAAAAAGAGAGGGAAGAGAGGAAGCAGGAACGAGGGAAGGCAAACAAAAATCATGACAGATTTCAACAGTAAGAAAAAAGAAGAGAGCAGAAATGGGGAAGATGGAGAATTTTCTGCAAAAGGCATTTTAGGGACTACTTCTTGTGGAGTCTCCCTGCAGCCTGCTGCAAAGTAGCTGGTAAAGGAAGGAGGAACTTTCAAGTTAGGGCAACAGAGAGACCAAACCCAGCTACACCCCACACCTCACTGTACTAAGAGTGTTTCCCTGTCAAGCCTTTGGCAAACAGCTGGGCATGTGGCCTTCACATACCCAACCTGTGGAGTTTGGTTTTCATTCTGTTGATATTATGTCCATGGGAGATCCCAGCCAAACTGAAGTTTTTGCAAAGCAGAACACTCCCTCGTACCTCTATTTTGACAGGGTGCCTGGTGCAAATTGGGATGGGCTGGTCAGAAGTATTTGTTCAATGTGAACATCTGGATGCCTGTGGTAAAAACTCCTACTTATTTCACTGCACAGTGAACCGCCTGCCATTGGGATGAAAGAACTGCTCTCAAACCACAAATTAATTTTGCATTTGCAGCACAAGAGAAACTCCTATTAATCCAGTGTGCAACTCAGGAACCTCCTAGGACTCTTCCACAAGGATAACATCTGTGGGACAGGATTACTAGCTTTTGTGTTGGTGTCAAAAGTTTCACAACGTTTATTTTTCTTGGAGCTAGGGGAATAGGAAGAATCTCAGTTTTCATTTTACTGATCTTCATGCTATGGACAAAAATTGGAAAGCAGGACCTCTAAGGGCTGAAAATTCTTGAGCTTTTTAGCACCTCAGGTTGGCAGTGCTGCAGATGTGACTTGGTTGCAGAATGCACACAGGTATAACTCTCCTGCACCAGTTTCCCTAAAAATATGCAGAACACAGAGGAACATAGGACATCCCTTTTGATACACCAATCCTAGCTGATTTCTCCCATCTTACCCACTGCCCACTTTTTAAAATTGCATAACGCTTGTTGTGAGCAGGGGATGCCTAAGGAAGGAGATGCTAAACTCTCTTATCTCCTCCATTTCAGATGAATCTTCAGAGAAGACACAGCCTAGAGACAAGAGGCACATGTGGAAAACCTTTGCACACAGGCATGTGTTTCTCCTCCATGGGCTGAACCACTTCTACCAGCTACAAGTGGCAAAAGAGGCTGGCCAAGCTGTCCTCACAGCTACCTGGCACATTGCCCTCTGGAGCAGATCCCTACCTGTTTATCATGATGGTACAGCGATGCCAGTGTGTATGGCAGGATCTGGAGTGCAGAGAAGGTGAAGCCCGTCAGAGCAGCTGAGATGGTAACAACGATGACACTGTGGGAAAGGCACATGACGAAGGCAGCCACGGGGAAGAACACCACGCTGGCCAGGTAGACCGCCCGCGTCCCAAACTGCTTCACCATCCGGTCCATGATTGTCGAAAAGAAGATGGATGTGACGCATTGGAGGAAGAGGCCCAAACTACCCATCCGGACACCTGCAGGTTTAAGCAGAAGTGGTGACAGACACTGCCATGACTGCACCCAGGCTTCACACAGCCAAACACCTTTGGGCCTCCTTCCCTCTCCCTTCGGAGCCCAACTCAGTACAGTCCACGCAGAGTGTGGCACAGCCGCAAACAGCCCTGACAACCACATGGCCGGGTCAGGAAGCAGAGCAGCATCACCTAACGTATCCCCGGGGTTGCACCAGGCAGACTGCAGCTCCCACCCCCCACCAGCAGCGAGTATTTCCTACACGTGCTCCTGGGCACCCCAGTCTAACCAGAGGGGCAATGGGAGATAGGAATCCAAATGCTATTCTTGTCTTTGGAAGTCGTTGCTGTTTGCACCTTCCTACTCTTAACCCAGGATCTGTCACCTGCTCATGAACCAGGATCTGTTGTTATCAGATGCCAAAACCAGCAACAGAACAAAAGGAACAAGGAATTGTGCTTAAGCCAAGGTAAAGTATACAACATCCACTAAATGACTGCAGTATCCGGTAGCAATCCGGACCTTACCCTTTGCAAAGTTCTATCAGATTTCAGGGAATTAAAACCATTAACCCTTTGGAGCAAGGATCATTACTCAACACATGTTTCTATGACAGCTAGCACAATGGAGTCCTGACCTGCTGGAAGCTATACAGTGCAAGTGTTAAATAATAATTAAGCTCCCTCTAAGTTAAACAGACACTCAGCACAAAGAGGTAGTGTACTGCAGAGCTCACGGAGGCAGTGAGTGGAAAACTCAGAGGGCAAGATGGAGGAGGAGGGCCGGGAAGGTGCCTCCAAGAATAAAAGACTTAGATCAGGGAGAGGAAAAGAATGGCTAGGCAGAGAGTCAAGACTCTGGCACAACACAGCAGCCAAAACGGGACAGCAGGCAACAACAGTAAGCAGGTAACGTGCTGCAGTGAGCCGTATCCCATGATGTGGACATGGCAGCTACAGACTCCATTGGTGAGCACTATCAGAAAGCCCTGGAGAGAGGGGTGAGAATGGAGGAAGATGCTCGAGGGCTCCCCAGATACAGATGTGAGATGGGAACCTCACAGTAGCACGAAAGGAAGATGCAGCAAAGCCCACCTCACTGCTACTAAGCATGTCCTGGCTTTCCAACCCCTGCTGTCCAAGAGATGGGGAGCACCATCACCCCTCATTTAAAAAGGAGGGAAGAGCAGTGAAGGGACCTGGCAGCGGCAACCACAGCTTGCAGACAGAGCTGGATACGTCCTGTTCAGCATGCAACCTGCCAGACCATTCTGCCACTTAGCAATTCAGCCCCAGGCCAGGGCTGCACTGCCAGACCTAGTTCTGTGCTAGGTAGCTCGGAGGACAAAGAGGCGTTTCCCTATTTGGTCCACTGTGCCTGGGAGTGGCCCCCCCACTCTGGGGGCCATGGGGGAAGGTTTTTTCCTGACCCATCTGCAGAAAATCTAGTTTCCTGTAACGTTTTTTTGCATCACTAGCAGAGCTGAGCCCATTCCTAGCTCCCACTAAATGCTCCTGTCCTAGGGAACAATTGCTGCAGCCTCAGAGCAGCTGGTTCACTTCTCACCTTCATCGTAGTGGCGTCTGGCATCTGTGCCTGGCTTGGCTCTGGGGACACCGTGGTACAGCCCTTCCCCAACAAAGTCTGTGTAGAACAGCATGAAAGTCATGAGTGCCATCCAGCTGCAGAGCTCGGCCACGAACAGGCGCCGGATGACCTTGGGGATGCGGCAGTAGAGGCTGTGAAGCCGTGGCACCAGCGTGCAGAGGTTTCTCAGGGCCTGCATTATGTGCCTGGCCTGCAGGAGACATGAGCTCCTGGAGAGCTGGCAAGAGCAGCACGCAGGAGGTGAGGGCTTAGGAGGAGCGTCCTTCAGCGCTGGGCCGTCCAGAACATCTGCCTGGGTGGCTGCCTCTTCTGTCACAAAGAGCGTAGCCAGCACACAGCCGAGGAAAAT
The DNA here is from genome assembly GCF_000699145.1 of Aptenodytes forsteri. Classification (NCBI taxonomy): domain Eukaryota; kingdom Metazoa; phylum Chordata; class Aves; order Sphenisciformes; family Spheniscidae; genus Aptenodytes; species Aptenodytes forsteri. Next base: position 2,919,366 of record NW_008794598.1, on the reverse strand, counting down.
GATGGTAAGGAGGCTGAAGAGGCAGGTCTCCTGCCCTCCCAAGTACGGGGCCAGAAAGCTGCCACCCCAGTCAATGGCTGGAAGCAGGTAGCCAATGCAGCCCCCCAAGCTGATCATGAAGGCATACATGGAGAAGGCCTGGCGGCAGTTGTCTGGCTCCTGGAAGAGGTCTGAGAGCAGGGCCTCCAGCGGAGTGAAGCAGACCTGGCCGCAGAAATCCAGTAACCCAATGCCCAGGATGAGGAAGGCAATCTCTAGGGGGCGAGTGTTGAGGGCAAACAGGCTGGCCAGGCTGCTGGCATGTGGGATCACGAAGAGGCTCAGCAGGACTCCCAGGCAAAGCATCCAGATGAAAGGTCGCCTTCGGCCATAGCTGCTATGCCAGTGGTCGCTGGCGGATCCGATCAGCGGGACAAAAACCAAGCCAAGGACAGGTCCTATCCCTGGAAAAGAGAAAGAGGTAGTGTTAGGGGGACAGATCTGGAGAACACTGGTCTGTATGCACTGTAAAAAAAGCCTGGGACGTTTCAGGAACTCAGTAAGCTTCACTGGGTCACAGCCCCCTCCTCCAAACACAAGGCTGCCCTGATATAACAGTAGCCCTGCAACCACCCTGCAGAGACAAGCCTCCATGCCCTTATTTGCCCCTGCCCTCCAGACTTGAAGGGGAAACAAGCACCTCAAAGATGAGAGAAAAACTGCCTACCCAAAACCATGGTCATGAACTTCTCCTCCACACCCACTTCCAGCAGCAGCGGAGGCACATAGGTTATCCCTGCAGCCAGGCAGACCTCCAGGCCGAACGTCAGGGAGTTGACCAGCAGGAGCTGGGTCTTGCGGTTGTGGAAGAGCATGCTGACCCAGGCTCTCCGAGCCGTGCTGCCCCTACACCCCTTACTGACAGAGGGCTGTGTCGCTTTGGCTGCGGCACTCCCAGGGATGCCCCACAGGCATGGTCTGGAGCTTTCCTTCCTGGTCTGCTGGACAGATGCTGCCTCCCATTTTTAGCAACGGTGAATGAACCATCTTTTCCCCTTCCTCTTATTGCAAGATGTGGCTCCAGCAATGTCAAGTCCAGGCGTGGGCAGGCAGGGATCCCACTCCAGGCTTCCCCTTCTGCTCACATGCTGTGGTCTGAGAGAAGAGAGAGCTTGTTAGACACAGAGGGGTCCAGGGCAGAGGAAAGGGCTAAAACCAGGTACCACACAGGCACGTCATCGCTGAAAGAGACGGTCCCCATCCCAACAGGCTTGCAGGCATGGGAGGATGAAGAGAGGACATCTGGGAGAGTGGCAGGGTTAAAAGACATGAACTACATTAGTGCCAGGTTTCTCTCCAAGGGCTTGTGACAGGTGAGACAGGCACCTGTCAGACATGGTTTGGGAAAATCCAATCCCGCCTTCAGGCTAAGGGAAGTCTAATGACCTCTCAGTGTCCTGTCCAGCCTCATCTTATAGATGGGCAGTTGTAGCAGAGAGACAAAGGATTTAGGGTCCCCCTCTCCCATTGAAATCAATTAAGAGTCCCCTTCGAGGATAAGGGCTGCAGGCACTCGCCTGCAGTCACACAGGGTCACCTCTAGAGACCCACGCCACTGCCTAATGACCGGGGCATCCTCCATGCTGCTCCACAGGCTCCCAGGGAAGCAGTTTCACCCAAATCCTGTCTCCAGCCCCTGAGATGGGGCACAGAGAACAGATGGTGCCTCCATGGAGTTTCACAAACAAACCTGACCCACTTTAGCCTCATCTAACAGTGAACGGCAATTACCTTACTCATTAGTCTGAGTCATTTATTTGCCCTGTAACGTGCTCCCTCTCCACTGCCTTCTTCAGAGGAGAGAGGCCACCAGATCAGGACAGGGGCTAAGCAGCAAAGGCAAGAGTAAGCAGATGCCTTTTAGAAACCTGTCATGAGCCTGCCACTATGTCAGTCTACAAATGTAAGAAATCCTGCAAGGTTACCAGCATCTAGGCTAGTCCACCAAACTGCTGTTTTCCTAAAAGCATCTTGGGAAGATGGTCTGTAGTTATGCTGGGAGAGGTAGAATGGGTTAGCAAGAAGGGTGACATTAAGCTACTGCACAGACATCAATTTAGGAGTAAAACAAACTGCAGTCTAATTCTCAGAATTCACGTGGTCTAACTTCTCACCCTAAATGAGCCACCACCGAGTTTCTCTGTGGGGACAAGGCATAACAGGTCCTGCTGGCCTGAATGTGCTTCAGCTTATGACCCACTTCTGGACTGTGCAGTGTGCTCCCAATTTGCACAGAAGCTTCTGCCTCCTGTCCCACCAGAGCACAGCCCCCAAGTGCCTCGGGTCCTTTGGATGAAGGAGGCTGAACAGAATGTGAGACACGCAGGCGGAGGAGTTTATCTCCGCTTGCTCCCTCCCTGGCTGCAGGGAAGCTGTAACTGCTACCCGCCTGCCTGTACACCCCCTCCATGCCAGAGCAGCTAGCTGGTACACAGGTTCCCTTACTTAGCTGCAGAGAGTGAACCCATTAGAAGAAACGAGGTGAAAATCCAGTTTTGCAGCCCGGCCCCCCTCTAAATTCTTTGCCTCGATTACAGTGGAGAGGAAAAGACTTCTACAGGGAACATCTCCAGGACAACACTCGCCTCCCTCCTCAGCACGCTGAGGCAACCAGTGCTGGAGGCCATGCTTGGCGGAGCAGGTCAGACCTCGCAGAGCTGGAACGGCTGCTTGTCAGAGGGCCGAGAGGGATGCGAAGTGTGTACGCAGGAGGAGCCGCTGAACCAGCAGTGTGCTAGACCATAGCCTTGCCACAGCTACACTGGGCAGAGATAAAACTCCATGTTATCCCCAAACATGGTGCAAATTAGTGTTCCCTAACTTCACAGAGCACATGCATTTGACCTCCATCACTGCACAAGTGTTAGTAGACAGGTAGAGCTGGGACAGTTTCTGCATTCTCCCTTTTCTCTTTCTTCCCCTCTTGCCATCAGCCAAATAACTCACAGGGAGATGACTGGGTGAAGCTGGAAGCGTGGCCATGAGGGTTTTACAACGATGCAAGCATCGCTCTCCGCCTCTTGCTGCTGCAGAGAGGCACTACTCCTGAGCTGAGGAGTTGACAGGCTGCCAATTACACACAATAAGTACTGATTATTTTCCTTCCAGGATCCCTCACCTTCCCCCTCCGCATTCATTTAGACCTCAACTGTCACAAAAGATATCTCCTTTTAACAACTGTGAACATTTAAATGACTTGTCCAAGGTCAAATAGCAAGCTAACGGCAGAGGGGGAACAACAGTTTTCCTTTAATCACTAGACATGGCTTCAAAGGAATACTCAGAGGCCCCAGATATGCTCAGCATTACTTCAGATGCACTCTGTCTGCAAGAAAGCGATTGGGGGCAGCAACCACCTTTCTTAGATGTGGGCTAGACACAGGATATCTCAGCCTTATTCGTTTATGATGGGTGCCCAGCTGGCTGACAGCCTTGGGATAGGAATTTAAGCTGCAGCCCTCCAGCTGCAGCAGCACAAGCCTCGGTGCTGTTAGCTAGAGGAAGCAGATTCAGAAGCCAAAATTAACTGAGCCACCATCACTCTGAGCTAGACCTGGAAGGGAGATGTAGTGTCCACTGTCTGCTGTAGTCCAGGGTCTGGAGGGCTTACAGAGGGGCACTTAACCCAAGGCAAACCCCAAACATTAAGTAAAAGATGTCTCACACACACACAGAGAAAAAAAATGGTTTTCTTTCCTTTTATTGCAGTGACATGTCTAGCACTGATTCACTAGCACTGGGGAGGAAGCAGGAATCTGTCCATCTCCCTGACTGCCTAGGAATTTCAAGTTGAGGCAGAGAGGCTGAATTTCTTATCAGCAGGTAAGAGAAGATCTGTCTCTTCACCCTCCACACCCTCAGAGGGCTTTAACGAAAAAATAAATCCCAGTGTACCCAGAGGCAATACCCATGCACAGCCAGAGGTGAGAAGTTGTCAACAGCAACCAAGTCGTAGGCACAGTTGCAACAGATAATGAACCCTTTTCTGTTTAAATTGCATTTTGTCCCAATACCCATCAATTACTTTTTTTATTTTGTTTACGGAATACAGAGAGACGGATTGGCTTAGCTGGAAAGAAATGCCAGTGCAGACTAGGAAAATCACCTGAACCGTTGATCTGTAAGGACAGGGGCAGAGGGATGGAAAAGGAAGATTCAGGAGGCTCGCAGGAGCCAGGATGAAAGCGAGCCAGAAGCCAGGACTCACCTCCTCCACGCAGAGCAGTGACAGGTAGGTGATCCCCGCAGCTCTACCGAGCTGCGCTCCCCAAAGCCAGCCCAGCCCAGCCCGGGTACACAGCATTCAGGAAAAGCTACTTAAGTAGTTTGCAGGCAAGCAGAGGTGGAACCGAGCTGCAGGTACACACACGGGTTTGGTTTCAGGGCCCTCCCTGCCTCCTGATAACACATCGCGCCAGTGTGTTATTAGCACCGCAACCACACCTGCGCCTGGGCCCCTCGCGCAAGGTGCTGAGCAAACACAGGCTGCAGGCACCAGCCCTACGAGGCCACTGTTCGCAGAGTGCTTCGCCCCTGCTGCCCCAAACCAGCTCAGAAGGAAACTCCAGGTCTGGGCTCACATCTGAACTTTGCCCAAAGCCCTGCCCTGTTGTTAACATTTGTCACCTTCCCGTGCTGACCTGCTGGTACTTCACAAATAGCTGGCAGAGAGATTTAGTACGTGGGATTATTATTTTCTTTTTAAAGACAATGAGATGTTCCCTGCAGTTTTGCAAGTAACAGTCTGGCTCTAAATAACAGTCCCAGCAGCAAGACCAAACATTTCATTTAAACCGCTAATCTCTCCTAGGACAATTTATCTGGCAGACTATGCAGGAGGACTGGTTTGAGCCTGGTGCTCTATAACTTTGTCCTGACATGGAAGGAGTCACTTAGGCAAACCATCTCCTAGCTGGGAGATCCTGGTCTGACAGCAGCAGTTACACATCACACCCAAGTGACCTGGCGACAGCCTGTCCAGCCCAGTGGGATCTGGCATCTTGTGACGGGGAGACCTTTCACAGTCAGGCATGGGGTGGCCGGTCCAAAAAGCTGCACGACAGCAGGCACTTCTTGCCCTCTGGCTCAGTTTCCCCAAACTTCTACAACAGGGACAGCATTTGTCCTTCCCTACGGAGCACAGTGCCAAGCACCTTGACAAGGATAACAGCCAGCCCCTCCAAAAAGGGGCATACCAGCCCTTCTGTGTAAGGTTTCCTGCACACAGAAGCAGAAGGGAGCCACATGTGGGGCTTTTTCACAGCTGCTCACCGAGCTGTCGTGCCATGGGGACATCATCTGCTGCTGAGCGTTCAGACTCTTCCTTTCCCTCCCCAAGGAGAAGTAAAGCATCTTCAATCCCAGGGTTTCTGTTTTACTTTTAAGCTTGCAAACCAAACTTTTCCTTTCCTTTCTCTGCAGAGAAACAACAGATCAACTCTGAGAGGCTGGTTCACCTGGCAGCCAGGTAGGAGGGCGGGTCCTGGGGGCAGGAGCAAAGCAGCACACTGCCGGACAAAGGCAACCCGGAGAGGGCTCTCTGCCACCCACCTGGACGGAGGAGCCTTCTCAGCAATGGCAACCAAAGCAGAAAGGATTGCAGCTCCTGCAGTCCTGGTGTCTCCTGTCCCCTCTCTCCTCTCCTGCTTAAGCACTCAGAAGGACAGGGAGGAAGCCAGGCAGTCTGCCTCTGCGGAGTGCAACTCACCTAGCAGCACTAACAGGGAGCAAGAAAGAGGAGAAGGGATGAAGCCAGGGAAAGCGGCTTCCAAGAGCCCATTTCTCTGGAAATGTGGGCCAGCAGATTGGATTCATGCATTTCCCCTGCTCAGAGTTTGTTCCCTGCTCACGCGCTACAGAAAAAGTTTTGACAAATGTCTTCCTGTGCTCGATGTGGTACAGAGACGTAGCAAGGCCCTGCTTGAGGAAACCCATGATCTGAACTTGAGAAAAGCACCAGCAGGTACACAAACACGCACGCGGAAATAGGACTGAATTTACTGCTGATGTCAGGTGTACGGACTCATTTACACGAAGTAACACCATCGCCAGAAGTTCACTTCCCACTTCCTTTCTCTCAGCCGGCGCAGACGTTGCTGTGTGCCCTCGCTAACCGACTTTGAACCACACCTTTCGCTTTTAGAAGAAACAAACCCCGAGACACCTGAAGAAAGTGGCCTACGTGCAGGGCGCTGATGGACATGCACGAGCGAAGACTGAAAGAAGTCTCTCCTCCTCCCAATCTCCTCAGATCTTTCCAACATAGGATCTTACGAGTAATCGCATCTAAACAGTGCTTTGACAGAATGAAGATTGAGGGACGGACATTTTAAAAATAAAATTTGGGTGTAGTTACGTGGCAGAGAAAAACTCATTTATTCCTCAGAAGAATCCATATCCTGCCACTCCATAATCCTTCCAGGCTCTCACATGGGTGCAGAAGGGACAAGAGATGTTATTAAATGTGGTAGCAGCCTCTCTGATTTATGACGGTCGTGCACCTACCCCGCAGTTCAACAAACAGCCACAGTAACGATCAGACAACAGAGAATTAGATTAATCAACTATTTGTGACCTGTCAGGGCTCTGTAATAACCTGAGCCCTGTCTTATACGGCAAAAAGTTACCCCACAAAAACCTTTGCCTTAGCAAAGGAAAAGGAAAAGCCTTAGCTTTTTGGAGAAGCATCCAAGGCAGCTGGTACTGGCCAGTGCTGGAGGCAGGAGATGGTGCTGTGCAGGGAGCTCAGGCGGGGGCTGCTCCAGTCCAGCAGTTCCCAGGTGATACGGACCCGCACCTTCCCTCCCCGTGGCACAGCAGGGTTGATGCAGAAATCTATTCCCAATGGGCAGCAGAGAGAGGGGAGGGCGAAGGGTATTGCTAGCCATTGGGCTTCCATTCATAACCACAACATTACATTTCCAACCTTCCAAGGGGCTCTTTATGAATGTTATTAATTCCCCGCTCCCTGGAAGCCCTTTGGAAGAAAGGGTGGGAGAGAGCACAAGAGCGAGTGCTTAGGGAAGGGCTGTTCATACAGTGCCAGATCCTTTCACAGCTATCAGTGTCCATTCACTGCAGCTGAATGTGAAATACACCATGGAGAATAGCTCTGGCAGGCTTGCGGGGGATGAAATGGAAAACTCACCTGACCTCTCCTGACCCTCTCCCCTTCCCCCTCCCCTCCCAAATCTCCTTGACCCCATTCACAGTGTGGGGAGAGGAGAGTGGTCATTAAGCAGGGATGGGAGAACGGCGATTTATTTAGTCTCTCTGAATTAACTCTGCGTTTCCTTTGAGCTCAGGGGCTCCATTATATCGGCCTCGGCAGCTCGGCTTAGGGAAAGAGCAGCAGCGGGTGGAAATCCCCTCAGACGAGAACAAGGAAGACCCGGGCGCCCCAGCCCATTTGAAATTCCCTCCCTCACCCCACAGCACAGCGTCCAGCAGCCCAGACACCAGGATATATTAATCCAGGACAAATGCTAGATGCTAGAGATGCATCCAGAGTTACGGGAAGGGGCAGGTCCCCACGACAGCTCAGAAGACCTTCCACGCAGTTTGGTTCAAAGGGAGACATCTGAATTTGTCAGGACTGGAGGTCGGTTCTTTCCTGCTATGCTGCAATTGTCTTGGTTTGGGTTTTTTTTCCTTTTCAGAGTTGTGAATTTGTTTCATTTGAAAAGTTGGTTTCCAAAACAGTTGGACTTGATGATCTTAAAGGTCTTTTCCAACCTAAACAATTCCATGATTTTATGACTCTATGAATTGCTTCCTTGCAGCACCTACATCGTGATCATCCTGCTTGCAGGGCTATCTAAAAGCCAGAGCTTAGTTCAGGCCCTTTTGTGCTCACTGCTCTCCTGATGCACAGACTGATCCCTGGCCCAACAGACACACGCGCTGAGACTGAAGGCAGTTCACTACCATCTCCACTTTGTGAATTGAAAGCAAGAAGCCAAAGAGAGAAGAAGGGGCCAAGTTTTAAGCACCTGCAGCTAGCAGCTGATTTTCAGGGGGCTGCATCTCCCACTTTCTGTGGGCCACTAAACCAGACCGTACCCATTCAGATGCTGAGCAAAGCTCTTGTCTCCCATAACCACCAAGCCACTCACCTTCCCTGCGGATGGCTGCGGCTCACCGAGATGGAGTTGGAGATGCAATCTCAGGCCCTGCCAGGTTCCTGCTGCCTCGACCACAGAGCGCAAGTCATTTCAGAGCTATCAGGATACATCCACAACTGCCAGGGAGCAGATGTGGGGCACAAGCCACCCGGTAACCTTCCCTCTATCCTTGGCCCTCCTAACCTGGGAGGCTGGTTAGTCCTGATGGTTAGCAGGGCTGAGCCGTTCCAGAGCCAGCCCAAGGGACTGGTTCATGTCTGCAGAAGCTTTGGGAGGCATTTTTTTTCTGATATCAGTGGTTCCTTCAGGTAAAGGTGCGTCTCTGAGGGCAAGTGACTGTTGAGCATCTTCCATGTTTTACAATAAGCAGCAAGGGCATGTGAAACAGGTCACTGTTTGTCCCCCTTTGATTAACTGAATAAAGCAAAGGCACTAGGGAAAGCCTATGGACAGCAAGGTCCCTATAAGATGGACAAGAAGGTCAAAATATTTGTTAAGAATGGGCATTAGGAAAGGATGCTTTCCCAGCCCGGCAGGCTAACAGCACTGTCCTCGCTCTGCCTATCATACAGAGAGGATGCTTTCCAGGGTGGAGAAAGATCTGGCCCGCTTACCCTTCACCCTGCATGTCTCTGATACCTCGCACTCCTTTCAGGAGCCATGCCAATAGCTCTGTGGACTCTATCCTCACAACACGAACATCAAACAGGCAGCAGGGCAGCCCACAGGCTCCATTGACCTCCTGTCCCACAACCTGCTTCCTCCTCTGGCAGGCAAAGGAATTGCTCCTGGCAGGAGGATTTCTCCCAGGCTTTGGCTGCCGTAGCTCCCGTGCCCGCCTGTTTGACCAGCAGAAAAGATACAGCAGCAGAGAGTGGCCAGTTCCAGCCCGTCCTCCCCTCACCGTTACAAACAGGAACCGCCTGTCTGACTAACGAGGTCACTGACTCAGCGGAGGCCACGCTGACACTTTCGGAGCTTGCTGTGCTTCTCAAAGGGACAGACATCAGCCCAGCGCACACCGCGATGCCAGCGGGTGTCATTAACTCTCCTGCAGTTGGCAGGTGTCATGGCCACATTAACCCAGCGGCAGCAACGGGCTGCAGGCTGCCTGGGAGATCCTGCTGCAGTCCACGCTAGGAGGAGCGTGGCCAAGATAAGACAGGGTGCAGAGAGGAGCTGGGTACCATGCTTTCTGCAGACAAGCAGGGGCCAAGGCTGAAGGGCTGAACCTTGCCTTGCTGGTCTGCAGCTCAGCCCCATTTCCATCAGGGACACTGCAAAAGGCGACTGCAGTCGCCTGGCCTGAGGGCCAGGTTCAGCTGTGATGCGATGAAGGACTGAGTGCCTCAATAAATATCCCATAGCTGAGCTCAACTGCAGAGGGATCTTCAGACTGTGCTGAAGCAACCGCAATGGGACTGCTCGTGCCTGCCACACGGTAGGATGGTCTCGCAGCGTTTTACCTGCTCAGGACTGGCATCTAATCACCAAACTTCATTAAGCACAGAGAAGCCTCACACACTCCTAAACACACGCAATGCAACCAAAGCAGCAGCATTTTCAGCCTCTGCTCTCAAGAGCCACACTCCTTCTGGTCACCCTTTCCTGAGTCGGCGTCAGGTCTGCTATAAACAACTCAAGACCTCCAGACAAGGTTGGCTGGCTCTACATCAGAGCTACAGCTTTGTTTTGCTACTGCATGACCCAAGCTCTTGCTTTTATTCATGAGAGGAGCCCCTGTTTTGGAGCAGGAGGGGAAATGAGAGACGATCTGGTTCTGCTTTTCACTTGAGCTCATTTTTGGTGTTTAAGTACTGTGCCCATCACCCTAGCATTTGGTCTGAGTCAGCCTCTCCCCCACCCCCTCTTCTTTTTTTAATTATTTTTAGCGGAAGAATAAAAATGTAAATTGAACTGGAAAGGGAAAAAATAAGCCCCCTCCAGGTGCCCCCCTTCTCTGCAGCGTGGTAACGGGCAGAGATTATATCCGGCACCACATGACCAGGGCCCGTATTTATATGTCAGTGTGTAAAACCTACCCTGCTGAGCCGCCTTTTCTCTGCCTGAGGCTGGGGGCTTCTGCTACGCGTCTAGTCAAACAGGCCCACAAAGGGGATTAAGGAGAGCCCCTCAGCCCCGCAGAGTAATCCATCAAATTATCCCTTGTTGGCGTTGCTGTCCTCTTCAGGGGGAAAAAGAAAAAAAAAAAAAAAGCGCGCCTTCCAAAGGCTTTTAAAGGCACTGAAATTACACTTGAGCCTGAAACACTCCACCCAGCTGCTCTAGCCCACAGCACAATGGGCTGGTTGTAAAGGGAATACGGGGAAGCGAGGGGCGAGGAAAAAGAGACAGACACTGCTAAAAAGGCGAAAGACGAAAGAATAAAAATGTAAAGGAAAGGGAAAAAATAAGCCCCGGTGCCCCCCTTCTCCGCAGCGTGGTAACGGGCAGAGTTTATATCCGGCACAAAACCTACCCTGCTGAGCCGCCTTTTCTCTGCCTGAGGCTGGGGGCTTCTGCTACGCGTCTAGTCAAACAGGCCCACAAAGGGGATTAAGGAGAGCCCCTCAGCCCCGCAGAGTAATCCATCAAATTATCCCTTGTTGGCGTTGCTGTCCTCTTCAGGGGGAAAAAGAAAAAAAAAAAAAAAGCGCGCCTTCCAAAGGCTTTTAAAGGCACTGAAATTACACTTGAGCCTGAAACACTCCACCCAGCTGCTCTAGCCCACAACACAATGGGCTGGTTGTAAAGGGAATACCGGGAAGCGAGGGGCGAGGAAAAAGAGACAGACACTGCTAAAAAGGGCAGCAGCCTCCCCATGTGTGAAACTCCAACAGGTGGCTCAGACCCCCCCGCTCCCGGGACCCCGCAGCAGAGCCGGCCCCGATAACACCGGGCTGCACGTCCTGTCCACCCGCGCTCCCCTGCGGAGGGAGGCTCTGGGATGTGTTTGCTGTGCCCAGACGGACCCATGGACACATCCTCATCGGAGGCAAGGCTTGCAAAGGCAGAGTCTGCACCCAGCCATGGAGGAATGCCCGACCCTCTCCTGCCGGGGATCAGGGCTGGGGTCCGGCAGTGCCCCTGACTACAGGCTGTAGCACTGTCACCCCATGCTACCTACACAGTCCCCAGAGCCCTGCAGCCGGACAGTCCTTCAAAACCCCTGCAGAACACCTAACACAGACAACAGGCTTGTCTAAGGCTCATGGCATCTTCACCGGTGCTCCCACAGGCAAAGCAAAGCCAAAGAAAGACCACACTCACCAAAACTCTGTGAATTGTCTACTTGGACATTGAATTCTGTATTTTCTTCCACTGCAGCAACCTAAATAGCACATGAACTTTTGTGCTGGCCATCACCACCCTATTCTGAGGTATGAAGTCCTCTGTCCACCAGCCCTACCTAAGCAAGCACATGGGATTTCATAGGTTTGCATTACTGTAATCCTTCTTAGGGAGAAATGATCACCGGGAATGAAACAGGGAAAGCAGATAGTAAAGCACTTACCCCAACAAACTGGAACTGGCAAAGAGAAGAGCAAACCAGTTCTGGTGGAAGACTGTTGCCGCGTACAGAGAACACATGGCTGTCCCACTGCATGCTACACAGGTCACCTTAGCACTGAAAACAGTGACACCTGACTTGTGAGTTTTAATCACTAGTGCTGAGTAGAAAGAGAGTAATTTCCCCATCTGTTACAGAGAAGAGATGGGAAGGCAGAAACCATAGCTGCTTTATCGCATCTGCTTTGCAATGTCTGTTCACAGGGCTGGGAAAATGGGAAGTGAAATTGGAACTTCTTGTTTCCAACCAAAGCACAAATGCTGCGTAACGGGATGTCTGACTCCTCAGCAAGCCAATGCCGTACTTCGGCTCCTCCTGCCACCGGCACACTGCGGCTCCAAGGCAGCTCTAGGACTTCTACCTCACGACAGAGCTTCATCATTTCTGGCTTTATTTGGAAAGCTGTGACAGTCAAGGGGCCAGCTGAGTCTCAGGACCAGCCTTGGGGTGGAGAGGACAGTTCTGATCTACTAGCAAAAACCAGGGGCCAGAGCAAAGGCCACGGCTGGCACTGACATGTGAGACTGCAAATCCAGGCCATCAACCATGGATCCCGGGCCAGCAGCAGCCAGGAGCTCTGCAGAAACAAACTGCCGAGCCCGGCAGGAGGGCTGAAGGGGTGTTCGTTAGCCCAAACAGTATCCCAACAGGCTGATTATAAAGTAGCAGTGAGGGGTCTGACAAATTTAACCACAACGGGAACTGCTGCCACCTAACACTGAAATCTAACCTTCCCTCATTTTGCCAGAAGTCATGTTTGCCGAGGTCTGTGCCTAGAAAAGAGGGAGGAGAGCAACCAGCTAAAACTCCACGCACGGCAGTCCTTGGAGAGCAACAGGCACAGACTTATACAGTTCCTTTTGCTTAAAGTTTTGGGAGCATGACCTTGTGCTCTTCCTCAAAGGATATACTTTGAATCCTAGACACACACAGAACTAATGGGCTCTTTTGTAATCACATGGTAGTTAGTCCATTTTTTCATGGTAATTTTCTGGTCTGCAATTCCAGTTATTTGTGTCCCTGCCGGAGAAGTTTGATGCTAACATATCTCTCAGCAAGCCCTTTGACCTCCGCTGGCAGGTTGGTGGGTTTCTCCCTCTCTGTTTTCTGTCTCTAAAATGAGGTCATGGGTTTGAATGAGACAAAGAGCCTTTGCAGCGTGAGGAATAGCCCCAAGACAGCTGTGAGTACAGAACCCCCATCAGTCACATCAGACCCTGAGTGCATGTGAGGCAAGCGAGCTGGGCAGCAGCCCACAGGTCTCCTGGGAACGGCTGGGTTTTAACCTCCCGCTCTGAGAAGAGATCATGCAACCTGCTCGTATCAGAGCTGGTGCAAGAACAAACGTGGGACAGGCAGCCACCCACGGTGGACAAATTCAAAGGGGGGGGAATAAAGCAAACCTCTCCAAATACTTTGGACTGGGAGTTGCTGTAAGGTACCGCTGTCCCCGCCGCCTGTCCCTCTGGCAGAATTACCACTTCCACCCTGCTTGCTGGCTCTCCAGCCACCCGTGTTCCCAGTCCACCCTCTTGGCTTCAGCAGCATGTGGAGTTGAGTTTATGCTGATACGCCAGACTGTCAGTAAGGCACCTTCTGTCACACCAGCCACAGGCCAGCACCCTCTGGCAAAGGGACAGGTGAAGAGCACATGTGCAAGGAATAACAGGATTTCTCTGGGGTGCATTAAGGTCAAAGACCACATATCGGAGTCCTGAGATCTTTCTTACAAGAACAGCAGTTTTATGTGCCTGGGGTAGCAAAAACTGTGCCCAAGCCCTGACTTCTGCCTGCAGCACACCGACTTCTCTGTGTTAACGAGGGCCCTCAGATCGCTGCTGGAGCAGAGAGAGTCTTTTCCTTATCGTGGCAGACCAGTCATGAGGCCTGGGTCTGAAAACACGAGATTCTGTGATTTTACTTCTGCCTGAAACTGCCTGGATAATTGCAAAGATAAGAAGCAATCAGATTTTATTTTTTTAAGACAGATAAGTTTCACTGGAAGATCTTTATGGGAAATTTAAGCAGCCTTTTCCTTTCCCCATTCTCACTATCAGTTTAATGTGTTATGGACTCTAAACATGCAGGCATTTAACATTAAGCTGTAGCCATTCACACAAGCAGCACGGACTATCTGGAAGGGGAGTTTTCCATTTTTCAAAAGACAAGGCTCAAAGCTGCCATTCCTATAGGATATGAATGGAGCAAGGCATTTTTACCACCCCTCCCATTCCCCACCCCGTCTCTCCTTACGAACAGGAACCTAACTTCTATTTTGAGCCCTGGAAAGAATACCAGTCCTGAATTATTAGCTTTTTAGTAATTAAGCATGGAGTTCAAGTTCAAAGCTCCCTGGATTTTGCAGAGCCCTCTGAGCAGGGGTGCTCAGGCTTTTTGTTGCACATCGTTAGTTTCTTGCTCTGATACAGAGTACAGACTGCATCCATCAAGGAGGACAGGCAGGAAAGTGGTCTGAGCACTGAAGTTACTTAGCACTTGCTGAAAAAGACTGCTCTAATGGCAGAGGATAAATTAAAGTTTGTGCATTTCAGACTCCGAGTAGAGGCAGGATTTTCTCTCCACGCTGGGCTCTCTCCTGCCCATGTTTACTGGAATAAAGTTCAGTGAGCTACAAATCAAACAGAAAGACCTCTGATATTCCCGCAACATGCTCTGGGCTGCCTTGGGCAAACAGCCAGGGCACCTCGGGCAGGCACAATGCTGGCTTTGCCCAGTAAGAGCCGGGAAAGGGCTTATCACCAGCACCGTCCTGGGCCATTCTGGCTGTGCATCAGCATGTGCTAACTAGCCTCAGTTACAGTCTTCTGTTAGCAGAGGGGATAGCTAGCATTCCCTGCTCTTGCCCAAAAGGCTTATACGCTGCTATCAACATTGGCCACAGACAGTGATGAATGGGAGTATCTAGGGGCAGCACAAACGTAGACTGTGTTCACAGAAATCGAAGATGAAAGAGGCCCTGTTGAATCATCTTCCCCGGGGCTGCTGCAGGACTGCTCCCAACAGCACATTCTCCAGTGATTTGTCCAGTCTGGATAGATGGATCTCGAGCACTGAGGTTGCAAGAATTTCCCCTGAAACAATATCCATGGGCTAAGAGACTTAATAGCTGGGAAGCGTCCTTCCCTCCCTCCAGTTATCCCCTGTGTAATTCCTGTGCTTTCCTTTTTATGTGCATGGTCAGACCCCCCTCCAGACTACATTTAGCCACTCTCCTAAACCTAGCTTTAGTCAATTCTCATGAAAAGCCACCCTTCCAGGCCCATTAATTGCTCAGTCGGCCTTGGCTGTAGCACAGCAGCCTTTTGTTCTAGCATTGCTCCAGCTGCTCCCACCGCCCCTCGCACACAGGAGTCGTTTGTCATAAACATTCCCAAACGCACCTCTGGCGTCCAACAGCAACAGTGCCCGCACAAAGCCCTCCCCTGTCACGCCAAGAGCCAGTACCTGGTACACACAGACTGCTGCCTTGGAAAGCCACTGTCATCTCATTGTCCCTTTGTGCTCCATCTCTTTGTATTTATGAACTGCCTCTCGCCATAGACCTACAAGGAAGCTCTCTCTGTGATCAGAACAAACCTTTATTCTGTTTGCACAGCTCAAAGCAAAGGGAGAATTTTTTCCAGAATCTAGACCAAGGTAACACAGCGATAACCAGTTCACCACACAGGCAGGGAGAGCACTAACAGAGGACACTCATCAACAGCAGCGTCAGCTCACGTCTTGCAGATCACCAAAAACGCCTTGGGTACCCGCTCTCCAAACAGATCACAACAGAAGTGGCACTACAGCCCTGGGCAGAGGGGAAAGGGAGCAGCATAACATCCTGGATCAGTGGCAGATGCTTCTCCAGAGGCAGAGCACAGCCCAGCATTTCCCGACAGAGCACTGCTGATGGAAAAAGCATAAAATCACCAGCAGGGAACTCACACGCAGGTTCCAGAGTGATGTAGAGGCTTTTGGTCTCTGTGCACAAAGGACAGAGAACTGAGAAAGTACACTTACACCCACTTCAAATCTAACTGAAGAGCCAGTTCTGCCCGTTGCTCCTAAATTAGAAGCAGGCGATTGGGAGGAGACGGCAGAATATTGTTGGATTTGAGGTTTGACCACCACCTCAGTTTCTTTGATGTAGCAGGTCAGATCCCAGCAGGAATCACTCCTAATGTTTGGTAAAGAAAGTGTTATCCACAGATTTTATCATGCACCATTTCACCAAAAGTCTTAACCCATAAATCCAAAGCAAGATTTAGATGTTATCCACAAGTATGTACAGATCATTCCTGAAGCTGGCTTTAGCCTGCTCTGCAAGAACATTAATGTTTTTTGAGTGCTGACAACTTGCACGGAATTGAGTCACTGCACTCATTGTATTTGCATTTTTCTTGAAGTCCTAGCTCCTGGAGACAAACCACCATGGAGAACGTCAGCTTCCAACAAAATGAAGGTGGAAAAAAAATCTGCTTCCTTGATTGAAGAGAAAAACCTTAGACCTCACAAACCAAACCCCATGCCCATCATTGTTTCAAGTTTCTTTTTTCAAATAAACCTCATTATTTTGCCAGAGGCCATCCTTACACCTTCTGAGTATTCAAAACCTGGCAATTATGAGAATTCATCTGCAAGTCACCAGAAGCTAGTTCTTTCTGAAATCAACAGAGCTGATTTCATGTGTTACTCAAACAAGGTTTCCCTGGATGTAAGACAGGGCCAGGTCCTTAAGATCTGGAGTAGCAGCAGTTTCTTTTAGTGCATGTACATGGAGAAAGAAAAACTGTTCAGAGCTGCAAATCAAGCACCTGCTTATTGCTGTGTGTGTTCCAGCCACGCTCCAGCACTGAGACAAAGAAGCCATTCGGTCCACATTCCTACATTACATTTCTTATTTTGCCGCACAATATTCACGGGGGTCTGTTTCTCCTCTTATGCAGGCTGGCAAAATGTTAAACAAATATTTTTGAACTGCAAGAGGAACTGACATCTTAGGATATCAAAACAAGGAGGAAGGGCACAAATTTGAGGACCTCCAAGGAACAGCATGCATACAAATAATAATACTAAAATGGTGACTTTATAGTTCCACTTAGTCATGTTTTTTGAACAAGCAACTCGATAGCTGAGTTGGTGGACGCATCAACAATTTTCTGCAGTTCTGTAATACAAGATCAGACTCAGATTCTTACAGCAGTGAAGAGCAACAGCAGCACAAGAAATAGAACAGGTTTCAAAGGCTGTATGGATTCAACACATTGTTAGTCTTAGATACAGATAAATGTGGTTTGACTGAACAATACAAGCATCAGCACACAGAACTGCAAAAATAATCCTTTGATTTACTACCTTCCTATTGTTTTCTTTGTGGTGAGTGCAAGATTTCCTTTACGTTATGCAGATCCATACTTACAGGCAACCTTCTACAAGCACATACATTGCTTGACTACCTTTGCAGAGACTGCTTTAAAGTTTCCTCCTGTTTTTTAAAAGCAAGGATTCCTCTGTGAGGGTCTCTGTCCCCTTTCTTAGCTGAGCCCTAGGGTTCCTGTTTTCACATGGATAGCTTTGATGTCTGATATTAAGTATTCAGAAATCAAGTCAACATTGAAAATAGTTGACAGCTGCTCACAAGCTTCTCATGACACCCTTGCTCCACTCATAGCACAACCTCGATCATGAGTTTAACTGCACGGCTGAAGGATCACAAGACTCCACAGGTTGGGTGTCTAGGGTTAGTTTTAGTTAAAAGTAGCTGTCTTATGCTGACTGCCTCCCACCTCCTGCAGAAGCCACAGGGCATGATCATATGATGGAATTATTTGCAACAGCAGAAGTGAACAGAGATTCACCAGATATAACTCTTCTTGGTTTCTGCGTACCCCTCTCCATACCATCTTAATTCTCTCCATCCACACTTACTTCTCTCGAGGTACTAGGCTTTACAACTATTATTGCCTGGTCACCCCTACCACTACCTGCAGCTTCTCTCCTCCCAACCCTCTGGTCCTTTTGCTTCTGCTCCCTCGTAGCCTTGAATCCATCACAAACCTCCACAACTTTCACCCAATGGGTCAAGTGTTTTGCTTTGATGTTGCCTTAGCCAAGATAAGGAGATAGCAACACACACATTAAAGAAAACCCGAAACAGTCAACTACCAAAACAAGACACTCCTTCACTCCTCGGATGAACTGCTCCAACATAGAGAAAGGTGGAGGATAAACGCAAACAGATGGTACCCACACCGCTTATAGCTCCTCTGAAAAGCTCTACAATCCCGCTGTGACAGAAGTGGTATAAACCTCTGAAAAGACTAAAGTCAGAGGAGTGCATTAGTACTATATTCATTGCTGTGTATGAAATATGCTTAAATTGCCCGAGAATATATAGCCGTCGAGAAAAAGAGAGACCAGCAGCAAGTTACTTTGTAACGTCTGTTACGTGTTTTTTCTTGTCATTTAAGCAAGCTCCTAGCACCGGTCTAGCCTGGTACCAGACCGGACAGACTAACAGGCAGCTTGAATCAAACCAACCGCTAGTAATGCCCAGGGAAGAATACACAAACCCAGCAGTATTCTGAAGTTCTCTGCCACATCACCGTCTGCAGTACTCCTTAGAAAGGGAGTAGTCAGGAACTGCCACAGGCATAACTTTTCACACCGTTTTTTGTCAGTGTAGAACTATGGAAGCCAGAGATTGAGACCAATATAATCTAGTAGATTAGAAATAACACGTATAAAGAGTACTTTTACAGAGCATTGATGTTTGTCTTCCTTTGCTTTTGTACATTCCTCAGAAGTAATTTGCAAACCCTCAGAGCTTCTTGTGGATCCAACACAAAAGGCTCTGGGTTAAGTTTTTCAGAGTGATGCAGGCACTCGGCAGACAGGCTAATATTTCCAAAGAGGCTTTGCAAAAAGACACGCAAGGAGACCCACGTAGTTACATTTGAAGAGCAGTTTTTGCCCTGTCACTTCAACATACAATGGATTTGATGCTTTTAGGACCAGCTTTTTTGGTCCATACTCTGAACAAAGCTTCTACTAGCAGCTTCATTACAAAACTGGGCAGCTAAAGTTATTTTTTTTTGTTTTTAAGAGCGTGCGCTCACAATGCCATCAGCCACACGAGTCCAGCCATCGCCCTAAACTACATACGGAGGCTTTAGCTGAAGAGCAGAGATGTGTAACTCGGAGGAAAAAAACAAAAACACACACCCCCACCCAAACACTACCACCTGATTGCTCCAGAGAAATAAACAGTTTGGGGAAAAGGTTATCAAAAGTTTACGCTGGACAGCCATATTTTCTAGGGACTCTGGCAAAGATAAAGCAGACCAAAGGCTATATTTTCTAACTCAGCGATCAGTCCAGAGATTTCAGCTTCTCACACTATGGATATAGCATTTCTCACTGCCGACAAAAATTGACTGTGCACCTTCAGAAAGATGCTGCCGGTGGAGTTTGTCCGGAGTACATTGCAGTATCTACTATTACTCTATCATATTACAGTGATGATAATCTTAGAATCTGTAAGACTACTGCTTTGTTCACAGAAAATGAATTATCTCTAGGCAGCTTCTACCCAAAGCCATGTGGCTTGGGCCTTCTGGCAACAGCTCGATGTTGGGAAACACCTTGAGGTTCAGGTACTTTAATTGGAACCTCTTCAAGAAGACAAGACACTCTCTCAGAAGACACTGCACAGGCTACGTACGTAACAAGCTGAAGGGGAATATACCCACCAGCAGACAGCGCAAGAAATATCTCCCTACAAGGAGAAGTTTCCTACTAAACCCTAAGATTGGTTTATGCCCTGAAATACAGGGATTTATATCCATTGTAAAGCTCTCATTTAATTTGCTATTAATTCTGGAGATTCTTGTTATCCATATCAAATTTCTAATCCTTTTTTCAAATCCCATAAGCCAAGCATTCTTGGCTTCCACAATGTTTTGTGGTAATAAGTTCCAGAGTTTAAGGCACTGCCTGGAATCCAAGCACAAGGCTGGGAATCTGGCATTCCTGGCTCTGCCACCAACTAAACCCTAAGATTGGTTTATGCCCTGAAATACAGGGATTTATATCCATTGTAAAGCTCTCATTTAATTTGCTATTGAGATTCTAGATTCTTGTTATCCATATCAAATTTCTAATCCTTTTTTCATAAGCCAAGAGCCAAGCATTCTTGGCTTCCACAATGTTTTGTGGTAATAAGTTCCAGAGTTTAAGGCACTGCCTGGAATCCAAGCACAAGGCTGGGAATCTGGCATTCCTGGCTCTGCCACCACAGCCACACCCCACCGAGTGGAAGGGTAGTAGCTACAGATGATGCAAGAAAGTCCAGGTAGCATCACACATTTAAAAAAAAAAAAAGAAAGAAAATTGCAGGTAGGGTGAATAATAGAAAATGTTTAAAGGCTGGTACATGTTTCTCAGGAGTTCCTGCATGACTTCAATGCCCAGGTCATTTGGGTACTTTTGAAGTTCTTACTCATGTTTTATTTCTGTAAATTTCTAGTTATTCTCATGTTACACATACAAACGCTGCTCTCTGGAACCCACATCTAGAACTAGAACTGTGCCAGAACGGGATATGGTTTGAGCCTGGCCACTTTCTCTGTACGGCTCATGAGTCTGACACCCTCTAGATGAGGACCAGGAAAGCTGTTCCTGATACATTTCCCTTCCAATTTATTTTTTTTTAAACATAAGCATGAAATCAAGCATCTTGCCAAGTCTGGCCATCACCAGCGTAAAAGTATTAGTTTATTCTAGTGCTTTTCTCTTCCTCCTAAAGCTGTCATCTGTGGGAAGACAAATTAGTCTTTTAGTTTATGTTTACCATAAACAACTAAGGCATTTTACCACCAAAGTCTCTAGTCGTACCAAAGTCAGTAATCTATGGAATATCCACATCATGACATTTAGGTACCGCTTTTCAGAAGACAGCCTCCTCAAGCTCCCACTACAGCTGAAGGGGAGAGACAGGTTAACCTGGCAGCAAATCTGAGCAGAGCCTACAATTAGGTGCAGTGAAAACTTCCCTTTGTCAAGCGCTGGCTTCCTTTGATTCTAAGGATTCACTGACCTGTCCCCACAAGTCTTCGGGATTTCTGGAAGTCCACGGTCACATCATGCTTCCCAAACTCTTTTCCCGTTCAATAATCTTTAAAACTAACTCGGTCACGACAGATATCTCTGTAACAATGAAAAGCATGGAAAAATCTCGTGCCACATCCATGCGTTAAGAGGGCTCGGGGAGGCCTGAAAAGGTGCAGCACGCACTGCTCGGCAGCCCTACCTGCAGCCACTCTTGCTCTGCTCCCTGACGCGCGAGGTTTTTTTTCGTTTTCCCACAGCAAAGCTAGCGCCGGATCGCAAGGAGCATCGGCGAGGACCGAAGATGAGTCTGCAACTGCCTCCTCCGAGCAGAGCAATCGTCCCCGGTCGGGACCCGGCGGAGCAAGCGCTCTCTTTTCGGCTGCAAGTACAAGTGCCGCTCTGACCCCTCCGAGCCACCCCGGCAGCTCCCCGCTCCCCCTTGCTCCCCGCGGGCCGTCAAAGGGGCA
>NW_008794598.1:2874616-2897622 GCF_000699145.1 Aptenodytes forsteri | reverse complement strand
CCCCCCCCCCCCCCCCCCCCCCCCCCCCCCCCCCCCCCCCCCGCTCGAGAATTGCCCACAGTATGAATAGTTGCTTGTTTTGTTTGGTTTTACTAATCTATTCATTACTTGTAATTGCTTGGATTGTATGCAAATGGATTCCATGCTATGGGAAGCTTGTGACCTGGCCCCTGGACATTATTCATGGTAGATGACTGCTTAAAATCACATGGTGTGTGTGGGAGAGAGAGAGACGGACTATATATGCTTGTACAGAGAGATCTAGACATTATATCGGCATCTATAGCTGAACGGAACCACAAGTTGAGGAAAATGAACGCTCTTATTCATACATGCAGCCCTCGAGATGAGAACCCTTGGAAGGAACAGCCTTCCTTAAACATCTGCATCAACAAATACCTTTTTTTGTGTGAACACTCATAAGCAGAGGATAGGAAAAATGAGACAAGAATGCAGTTGACAAAACCAGCTGTTCTTAAATTAATGTTTGCAAATGCTTGGGCCAGTTCTTCAGCTGATAGGTCATCAAAAGACTCGGGCTAGTTTGTACTATTTAAAGATTTAGCCCCCTGTTTTGCAATGTATCCATCCAGCTCTACTAGTTGCAGAAGCATTATAAAGATCTAGTTATTTTTAACCTTCACAGGGTCCCTCCTTTGAGCAACTTCGTACCTCTCAAGGTCAAAAATCCCATTTCCATGTCACATTTCAGCTTGGATCAGCAGGATAGTCTTGTTTTCACTGTGAGCAGCTGTTCCCTCCCAAAGTTTGCTGAAAGGACTCACCCTACGTGGAAAAAGCAGAGAAGCACCTGCATTTGTTGTCACTTGAACTGATGAGAACTCACTCACTGGGGTCGCTGACAAGGAGAAATGACACTGCTGTTTCCTGCAAAAAGTTTTTTGGCACTCCAGATGCAGCTAGGAACTCACTAAAAAAAACCCAAAACCAACAGAAAACGCCGAAGAGCTAGGCTATGACTGAAGTTGGTAAAGTGCCAGAGTCCAAATATGGGTGGGGAGGACTGCCCCTGTTTTCTAGTCAGGGAAGTTCACAAGCAATTAAATAACTATTAGTGCTGCTTTCCGACACCCCCCCACCCCCCTTTGCACTGGAGGGTATGACTCTCACTAGGTGGATTCCCAAATGCTGTGCCTACGCTGAGCTCAAGGAACTCAGCATTGCAGGGCTCAGTGGTTAGACTAGCAGCATGAACGTGAGCTTCCTATCTTCTATTCCCAGCTCTAGCTCTGACTCACTGCGTGATCTTGGTTCAGGCAGTCTGAAAAGAGAAATTGCGGGCTGTGGTGGTGGATACTTCTGGACCGTCACTAAGAGGAGGCTCTGCTCGTTTCGCTGAACGCCACAGTGTGCTGGCACTCTTTCAACAGGCTGGGAGTTCTGCGAAGCTTTGCGAGTCGGAGGGCAAAACAGCAGCTCCACGTATCATCTATACTGACAACAGGAGACGGGGCAGCTCATAGAGAGTCTTGCTTGTTACTCTCAAAAGTCACAAGATAGATTGACGTTTACGGTTTCCCTACCAGCAGAAAAGAGCCAGTACCTCCTGGAGACGGACAGGGTTTGTGCTTCTCAGAAATGGCAGTCCCGACCAGAGGCAGGGGAACTTGTGTTGCTAACAGATAGATCACATTTTCTAGATTTACCAGACAAAAAGTGGGTTTAACTATGGCTTAATGGAAGATGAGATTCTGAGTCACAACTGAACAGATTAGGACAACTGAAATTCCGCCACACCAAATACTAGTTCATTCATGCTTCACTTAAATTCCTAGCGCATATGACCAGCAGGCCTGAAAAATTTCCCTTCAACTGAGGCACTATAAAAGTTAGGTGTTACTCAAATATTTCAGCCTTCCCATCTCTCATCTCATTTTCCCTTTATTAAAGCAGTGATAACAATATTTACGCACTCTGACAAGCACTTGGCAACTTGTTGATAAAGGCCCCAGTTGATGCAACATATCTTTATTGCAATAATCTCTTCAAATTCCAGCCAGACGCTCTGCCCCTCTGTGGAAAGCATTCGTGGGTTCTAGCTGCAGGTAAACACAGCTCTAGTTTCTCCCTCTTCGGCAAGGCATTTTCACACTCTGCTTAAAGCACACCTTTATCTCACCTGGCTTCTGCTGTACAGGACTAGCCCCGTGCGGAACTGCTACATCTTGTGCTAGTACCTGGTACAAGGGAACCCTGAGCTCCTCTGCATGGTTTTTCTTTGCACGACTTTTGCCCCTTCCTCTCCATAACGCCACTGCTTTCATTTACTGCCTCCTGCTCGTGGTGGTGAAGTTCTTTGGGACAAGGCCATGCTTTCTTCTAAGCTGACAGCAAGGTATTAGCCCTGCATAGATAAAGAAGAAAACAAAAAATGAACAAAAATTCCCTCTGGAGGAATAAGCCCTGGAACTTACAAGCCAGAGACATACATAAGAGAGACTAAGGTGGCAGCACGTCAGGGACAGCACTTGCATAGCTGTGAGCAAGCACAAGTTTGAGTTTCATGGTCCGCAACACAGCGGGGACAGCCGCAAGGACAGCTTTTCCCCTGCGCTCCCTCTTACCAGCTCATGCAGCTACATGGCCTTTGAGTGCCGATTTCCAAAACACGGATGCTTGCCTCCAGGGCCTGAGCTGAGGCCTTCCACGGTCATTTCATAAGCATTACCAGAGGGATAGAAGGCACATGTCACCATGGGAAGTAAAATACAGCCACACACTGGTGGAACTTCCACTCCTCCCTGCTCAGGTATTCCTTCCTTCCACTACAGCTTTACAGATCTCACATCTACCAGATGACAACTGCCCACAACTGAGCAAGACTGGAGTGTGGAAAGACTAGACATTTCCTGAGCCGCCTTATGTATTCCTGTAACTCATCCACCGACCAACCAAGGATTTCGGAGCACGTTACACATTTTCCTGTTGCAGGGCTTGTTGCAGGGCTCCATGCAAACAGCCACTGAGGAGCCCAGACCTAGTCCCCAGCAGCACTTTGGCAAGGGCCCAGTGGGATCTTTTGTGGGATCAGCAACTCTGAAAATTTAGACCATATACTTGGGTACCTAAACATGGCAATAAGAGCCTGACATTGTTTATACTACTGGTTTCAGTAGATCCAGTCCTGGGCTTATAAATGGACCTAATCATTTTGCTGAAGTAGGACTAGAAGGTTCAGAACATTGCAGGATTGAGTCATCATGGGAATCTGCAAACTAGATTAATTTATCAAAAGGGGAAATAGAGAGTCAACTGCCATCTCAGCTGCTCATGCCCGATTAGATCATAGCATAGATTTGCCCTGGTCTTATCTAAATCTCATGTACCCGGCCAAGGGGAGCTCGTGGTATCTGCTAGAGTATTGACGGGTTAGGCACCATCACATGTGGCAAATAAAACAAGGAGCCAGAGAACAAGGAGCCGGAGAGCAGGAGACCATCTCAGCTTTACCCTGGGCGCAGGGTGCGCTGTGACAGCTCAGACCCTTCTGCTGCAGCTACACAGAGAGAATGCACAATCCTGATCTCCTCTACAGATCTTAATCTTGCTGCACAGAGGGATTTCATGGATGCTCTGATTTACTCTGGAAGCCACAACAGCCCCAGATCGGCCAAAGGTAGCCTTAAGCCCATTTTGTGCTTAATTACAGAAAATGCGAGTCCTGAACTTGACTGCAGACTGTCTGCTAACTCACAATGCAAACCTTTCGCTCTCTGTAAGCAGAGAAAATAAACCCATCCTCAGCACCCCACCCAGGGAGGTTAGGAGTGACTGTTTACAGAGCACTCAGATACCAAGGTGGAAAAGTGTTAGAGAAATGGAAAGTAGAAACATACTTTGGTGGTGCTTAGTGCTTGTTGCCTCGAGAACAAAGGTGGGAATTCATGCTGGACACTTGGGGCTTTTAGAAGGATCTTTCCTGACAAGTTGACAGTCCCAGACCTCTCGTGCTAGTTGGGAGTGATGCTGCCAGAAGATTGACTTTGTATAATTGTGTCTAATGCACCTTTAAAGAGAAAAAGCCACTAGAACAAACAAAAGCAGCGCCCGGCTGCACAGGCTGTTTATACTTGAGGTAGCCAGAGCAGGCGGCTGCACTCTTATCTTCTCTCTCTTTCTAAACAGGAAATGTATTTTGGTCTCTAGCATTACAGGAGAAGCCACCAGGCTAAAGCTTTCAAGAATGTGGGGTGCCAAAAATGAGCATTTCAACTCCCTCACGAGACCTGAGACATGGTGGGTGGATACCCAGAACAGCACAGGTAGCGCCTCTAACCACAATGAGAGGAACTTGCCAGGGCTCAGGAGCTCAGCAGGGCTGGGAAGGCCAGCTCTGCTGTGTGCCAGGGGTCCTCCAACACAATTACTGTCAGCTGTAGGAAAATCAGGAGATGTTAAGTGGGGCTACCATCAGCTCTTGTGCATGCAAAACCTGCCACAGTCAGCATAACCGAGGAGGGAGAATCTGGGGCAGGGAAACTACAGAAATTGCATTTTCCATGGCAGTTGGGGTTCCTTGGTAGAAGGCATTACCTCTGTCTGGAGTAGTGCCAGGCTGGAAGGTGCCCGCTCCTGAAGACTGAAGAGAACAGCACACGTTCTTGCTTCCTCTCCGAGAGCAAACTGAAGCTGCAATACCCCACAGGTTTACTATCTCCTTGCTTAGCACTGTCATCCCCAACTAATGGTGCAAGCAGCTGGTTTTCTCTGTGTAGGACTGCAGGGAGGACACGGTATCAGCACTATACTGGCTTTGCACGATTTTTAGCTCCCCCAGTTTTGCCATAAGTTTCACGGCATTTAGTCTCAAAGCACTTGGAGTCATGGGCTCAGTGAGGTGGGGGTTTTTGTTGTTTTTTTTTTTTTAAAAAAATCCATTTCCACATCTTTTGGTTATAGAGAAAAGCTTGAAAACGTGATTGGCCATAAACTGCCAAAAGCAGAAGGCAATTTTTTTTTTTTTTTTAATTGGGAGTCTCAAGACTTAAACAAATCTCATGATTTTTAAGACTCTGCAAAGCCTGTCTCATATTGGAAGGGCTGGATTTGGTTAGAGAGATTTTCTTGTTTGGTGGGGAGATGGGGTCATTGTGTACCACTTACTGGATTCCAAGGCCTTTGCAGCCAAGCAAACAAACTTGCTCCCTCATCAAAATCCTTATTGATACTGGAACGGCTCCCACTGTTTGCCGCTTAACATCAACGTTACCGTCCCTGCAGGCGATGCAGAAAGAAAGAAGCTGTCCGTGAAACTGTGTGTATACGAGTGTTGCTAAACCGGGTTTGAAATCCGGGCATATCTGCTATATTTACAGAGTGCAGGACAAACATTTTAGCATTCCCCCTGCTGTTCCCTGGGCTGCATTCTTAACCTCTGCCTCTTCTAGCCAGCCTCCTTTCCCCGTACACAGCATCACGTGCTCAGTTGCCTTCCCTGCCTTTCAGGATGCAGCCATAGTTTTGAACTGTCCGCCACCCGCCAAGCAAGCCGTGGTTGCCCCTTGCCCTGCCAGGAGGACACTGCAGAACCTGGCGGGGAGGGATGTCCTTGCTACAAACGTGCGAGGAGAAACAGCCAACCACAACAGCAGCACAAAATCCAAACAGCTTCACTAAGGGGAAGTTACAGAGGAACTGAACAACCGCTCTGCTGAATCCTCTTCCCCTGCTGTTGCTTTGCTTTTTTTTTTTTAGGTCACCTCCGGTGTGCAGGTAAGCCCAAATTTCCCCTGCGTAAAAAGGAAGCACAGCTCTGTTTTGGCCCCCTGCCTGACAGCAGCCACAGACTCCAGGAGTGCAGGCTCCAAGCTCTCTGAATGTCTGGCTACCATGAACTTTAATCCTTAGCATTGCACAGCCTTGCTCCCCATACCTGGCCTCTGGCCACAACGAGCTCTTTAACCCTCGCACCCCAAGGACAGCCAGGCGCCACAGAGAAAGGCCACTGTAAAGATAAAGATCACTTTGCACCACCTTATTCTACAGCCTACAGTGCATCTCTGATACCACCCTGCCTCTCCTCCCCAATACATCACTCCTCACCCACCTCAGTCCTACAAACGAGGCAGGGAAGAATTTCCTGGCCAGTGCCTTCAGCAACAGCCCAGCAGGTACCAGGTTAGGAAGGGTCCCCACTGTCCTCTGATGTAGTTCAAGCTTTCCTCATCAGAGTATTAGGTAATTGCTCGCATCCTGCCTACTTCCTTCCCACTCTTACCCCAAGGGGGTAAATTTTATTTCACTGCAGCCCAGAGTCACATTGCCATGGAGCAAAGCAGACAACTCCGATGTCAGTTTACGATCTCCAGCTCACGGGATAAGATTTGAGGGTCTTCCTTGTGAAATAGCCTATTTTGATTCAAATCTGGTTAGAGAAAGCTGCCTATGTATTGAGCTCCTTCCCACCCTGCATGTTTGGTACCTGCAACTTAAAGCTACTCTCTGCCTTGCCGCCCTTTAGTTCTGCTAAGCTAGAGACAAAGCAATGGATTTCTTTCTGGTTCGGGTGCCAAGGAAACTGTCAGCTCCCATTCAGTCTCCAAGCCATTCCCTGCAACACATTTGCTCAGCCACTTGCAAATGATGCACCCCATGAGCCATCCACTCAATTTCCCAGGACGGCTTCAGTGACAAGCGCTGGCCATGGGACCCTGGGACATTAGGTAGGTAACAGATGAAACCAGGGGCCCTGGTATGCAAGAGGCTGATGACCTTGACTGAACAATCACTTACTAATACAAGTCCCTCTTGAACAAGGACAACTAGATGAAAAAGCAGGTCTTGCTGTTTGTTCCAGTTGGGGGCCATCTCATTTTTTTTAATGAAATTCTACTTATTTGCAGAGGGACATAAAAAGTTCCAGTTCCTTCAATAAAGCAGGGCCTAAACAATGAGAAATGCCATCTTTGATTATAGCTCCAGACCCTTTCTCCAGGCAATACCTAATGCCACAGCACGCGTCTCACACTGGAGGTGTCCCAAGATTTGTTCTGACAGTGCCCTTGGCTTTTCTGCCCCACTCGAATTTTTTTTCTTCCCACCCCTGCTTCTCTCACATAGCCACAACTCCTCCAGTCACCGTCCTTAGCTTCTGCATTAGCAAGAATCATGCTGCTTGCATGACAGTTCTCAGCTTTGCCAGAGTTTTGTGCAGAACTTGGAGTCAGTTCTTTCAGAGTAATTCTTTGGCTCCATCACAGGCTCGCACACTTCCAGAGCAGATGTCCTAACAGAAAACAACAAGGTGGTCCTAGGCCTAGATCTTGCCATCTGAGCATAGGAGGAGACAGGACAGATGGGTGTAAAACAAACAAGAAGAGGGCAAGTTAATTACCTTGCATCCCAAGAGCAGTTTGGGATGTGGTCCCAATACGCAGTTCGTACTAGACCACTGGGCCTCCTGTGCGGCATGTTGTCTGCCATTGCAGGGTGCACAGTGGGATCTGTGAACAGGAATCACTGCTGGAAAAGGGGTATTGGGGGCCTCGAGTGTGAGTTAGCGCTCACACCGTGAGACACTGC
Source organism: Aptenodytes forsteri (assembly GCF_000699145.1). Taxonomy (NCBI): domain Eukaryota; kingdom Metazoa; phylum Chordata; class Aves; order Sphenisciformes; family Spheniscidae; genus Aptenodytes; species Aptenodytes forsteri. Next base: position 2,890,080 of record NW_008794598.1, on the reverse strand, counting down.
TCATTTATCACCCTGTGAGGCAGCAGGAGACGTTCAAGGCAAGCGATCACAGCCAGTAAGGGTGGAGAGCAGCGATCTGAAGAGGGAGAAACTAATTTTGAATGAAAGCCTCATCCACTCTAAAGCAAAGCCGCTGATGTGGTCTGAACCATCATCAGTTTCTAAAGGGAAAGCCCTCAAACCTCTGAATTTCAACCTCCGCAAGCCTTGTAAAATCCCCTGGCCCACCCGGTGGCACATAGGCTGAGAGGAAGAATCGCCTCTCCAGTAGAGGAACAGGTATCTTCTAGCCAAGAAAGTCAGATTGCCTAAACGAAATGTGCCACGTTCAGATGGCACTTGCACTTCTAATGACCGCAAATTGAGTTGCAAGATCCTGTTTGTTACTGCAGCAGCCACATGGACGTCCACGCGCCCATACGCAGCACACCACGCGCAGATACAAACCCAAACGGTCACAAACCCATTCACGACCTTTCAGCCTGCCATACTGAACAAGGCCTGAACTCCCAGCCTGAAGGAGCTGTAGGAAATTATATGTCTAAATATATATTTTACAGCCTAAACTGAGATCAAACTCCACCCACGAGGTGAAGAACTACACATTGATGTGGATACTGCCAGAATGAATAGACTTCCAGGAGTATTTGCTCCAGCCACTCAGCTGTTAAAAGCAGTAATAAAGAAGGCAGAGAACTGCCACAATTCATCATTATTGGATAAAGCAGGAAACCTGAAACAGAAAATCGACTATAAAATATTTACAGAAACCACCCCAGCCATATTTGCTGAAAAAGAAATTTCTTGTCAAACCAGTTGATCAAGAATAATTATCTATGAAACTTTACAAGATTAAAATTTCCCTTTTCTTGACTATTTTATTATACAATCGATGGGCAGATATTTGCTTCAGGTAAACAACGTGCACCCTGTTTATAGCACACAGTGCAAATATTTCCCAGCATGTTTATTCTGAAATACTTATACTGTACAGGCAGGAAGTGATTGCAGAAGACAGACGCCCAAGCTATGCTCCTTTCCAAAGCACTGGCTGGGAGCAGCTGTTAGATAAGCTGCATCTTTGCTGGATGATGAATCCTGCCTTAGAGGAACCGAGATACTAGAGATGGAGAAGAATGAGGCCATACACCTGTCTGCAAAGAAACGTGGAAGTGATCCTCTAGGATTGGAAGAACCTTGATTCTATTTCATTAATTTTAAAAAAAAAGGGATCATCAAAAGAATAATGAGAGTTTTCCATTCAAATCTCACAATGACAGAACAGGGCAAACATGGCTATCTCATTTGCTTACCATTACTTCTGTGTCTCCACAGGTCTTGCCCTTCTCTCCCTTTAACCACTCTAAAAGCTGTTTTTCTTTCTGTTTCACACTTCTCTAGAATTTTTATTGCTATTTGCAGCATCAGGAGTCAGGAAGGAGGTATTCTGGAACCAGCCAAGGCATCAGCTCCTTTGTTTCCACTATTCCCAACCAAAATAAAAAAAAAATATTAACAATGAGTGTGCATTGATTAGGAGGTGAATTAATCACAAAGTTATCAACCTCACTATCCTAAATCCTAGGGATGACTTTGACCTGAATGTTTAAAATTGTTCCACAATGAACCCTACCAGATATTGACAATTCTGTGTCACTCCCAGCCCCAGCAGCTCAGGAGACTTACTAAGGGGTCACTGGCGTTCAACAAATCACTTGTTTAACAAAGGAAGAATGGAAGAATTGCCTGGGGTCAAGACACACAAACATCATTGGAGACTTTCCCCAGCAGTGGTCCTAGACAGAGTCCCCCCTTTTTCCATATGGTAGAGTGAGTGCTCAAATTTGATGTAATGAGCACTGTCAGAATGGGATCAACTACAGAGAACGATCTATTACCCCCCCCTTATCCCCCCTTTTTTTTAAGGAGCCAAGAAACCTCTTTTGGAGTGGATTTAGCTGTCACTTGCCTTGATTTTTATAGGGGAATTTTTCTCTTGCAGAAGCCTAAACGTGAGAGCTGGAAAAGATCAGACAGCCTGGCTGTCTAACACAGGACTGCTCGTTACCATGCCTTCTCTACAGCAGGGCAGCTCAAAAGTCACCAGCTGATATGCCATGGCCACTTCTCAGTAAAATTCAGAAGGAACATCTTAAAGTGCTCCAGCTGTGTACGGAGACAAGACACATGCTGAGAGGTGCACATGATTCAGACAGCATCTGAGTCAGCCTCATGAGGACAAGCGTCCTTGAGGTTCTTTCTCTTTTTCCTGACTTTTATACAGCATTTCTCAACTTTTCCGCCACATGACCCCCCGGTTACAAAAGAAAGAGAGCAGCTTCTCTCTCATTCAGCTGTAGCAAAAGGGTAGGGCTGCAGGGGTTTGACATCAGGTCTGCTCCTCAATTAGATGGAGGATATCCCCAAGAACACAAGTAATTAGTTTCAACTGGCTTTCCCTTTTTTTTTTTGGTCAGGGTAACTTCAAATATATTCTAATGAGGAATATGCTGTAACTAGCAGCAGGTTGAGTCCAAGTTTATTACCAAGGCTCACTACACACCAGAACAAACTTCGTCTACACTAACAAGTTTTTAACCTGCTATGCAAGCATAGCCCCCTAGAGCAGATGCAGCACGTGCCTAGAGATGGCATTTCTCACCCCTTCCTTGTTGTAGGTGCACGGACTTCAGAGAAAAGCCTGGAAAAGTAAGTTTTAAGAAACATTACAATATCAGTGAGGACTAAGGGGTGGCGGCTTTTTTTTTTTTTTTTTAAAGTATGTTATGCCAACAGCTATTCTGCCAATGCTGCCAGATAGACCAGGTTTATGTTTAAAGCTTGGTTATTTGCTTTGGTGTCAGCAACGCCTTCAAGCATTTAAAGTCTTGGGAATTTAATTAGTACAGTATTCTACCATCAGATCAGAGAACTGGTCTCTTCCTTGTTGGGTCTGAACTAAAATGACTGAACGTGCAAAGAGAAGAATTCCCTACAGCCTACTTCCCACGCTGCACTTGTCAGGCACATTGGTCTCAGTTGCTCTCTTTCCAGCCATATGGAGTACTGCTTCGGGGGCATCTACACAGAGTTGAACCTGGGGAAGCAATACCAAGAGGGAGAGAGTTATACTTCAGCCAGATTTGCCGGGGGTCAAGGGAGCTGGTTTCTCCTACCCAAATTGTCTTAGGGTCCAAGCTGTAACATGGCCTGGGCCCCTCTTGCAGGAGACTTTATAGTTTCTGTCCTCACCTACACTCAAGCACAGCCATCCAGCAGAGACCTGGCCAGGGGAGGGCAGAGTCCATGAATTTAAAGCAGACTGAAGATGTATTTCTGGAAACAAACAAATATCCAACAAGCTCACCTTAGATCTGAGCCAAGATAGCAATCTTTAACACTCATATAACAGCTCTCTTTTTCGAAGTGATCTATTCACGTTAAGAATATCTTTGCATTTAACTGACTTGGGAAAATGAAACATAAGAGGTAACAAGTTGTTATACTCTGCAACTTGGTCTTCTACAGTCAAAAGCCCTCAGTGGTGTGGGGAGAAGGAGATGCAAGAGTGAGAACAGGGACTTGCACCCAAGGATATTTTCTTTTTCCTTTTGGCACCCTTGCTCAACAAACGAAGGAAATGGGAAAAATGTTTTAAAAGTCACTTAAGTAGTATTACGCATTTAAAGGTACAAAACCAGTTTAATGTGAATGAGACTGAAAGAACCTGAGTCACTTCCAAATGAGAGACCTAGTTTGCCTTTGAGAAATATGTTACCTATTAGTTTAAAACTAATGTACCGAGCTGTTTCTGGGAACAGAAAGAACTGTTTCAAATGCAGTATCATAATCAGCAGTGAAGTAAAAGTAAAAAAAAAAGCCAGTTTAGGGAAAAAGGAATGATGGCTCTATATAATAAATAGGACTAAAACTATTCCTTCCCTTCGTTCATTTCTCAGGAAGTGAAGCAGAAACACAGTGCATGCTTTAGGAGAGACTACAATAATATCCTCTTTATAAAACATTCAGAAGACCATTTAGCTAAAAAAAATAAAATCCAAGCAGAAAGAGCCAATTTTTAAAAAAATCAGTACTAACTTCATCTCACAAGAGGAGGACAGAAGTTCTCAGACATAAACCACTCCAATTAATCAAAAATGTTTGAAAATGTTTGTAATTAACAAAGCTAACAGAGCCCACTGTTAAGGAAAGCCACTAATTGATAATGCTAACCAAAACCTCCTAACAAGGCCAACTGCTTAGTTAGAAATGCTTAAGGGAAAAAGATAGTGTGACAACAGGAAATTTATTGCTGCTGGAACTGTTATCTTATCTACTCAAAACACAAATGTTATTCAACCTGAAAGACAAAAGATTATTCAATAAAATACCAGTCTGTTTTCGAGCTACAGAATTTGCAAGCAAATATAAAGCAAACCCTCGAATATAAAACCAAACATAATTTTGAAGGGTATATGAAATATTATTGAAGAGAATGGGAAACGGCTTTGACTTTGTGCAAGATTGTTTTCATTTGTTGTCCATCAAAAAACATGCACACGCGGGAGACCAAACTGCAACACCGTTTAAGGCCAAGGGCTGAATTTGACCCAGACACTTTAATTCAGCATTGACTTTAAAAAGGAGCTATCCCTTACTGGTCTTTTTCATTTGGGGGCGGGGGGGGAGAGTGCATTCCAGTGCCTGCCCACGGTGGGATAACAGCACTTGAACTTGACCTATATCTATGGAAAGGGGGAAAAAACCCCAAAACACATAAAACCATTTCCTGGTCTACATAAAACTCTGAAGCTGGAGATGTGTATTAGTTCATAACCACATCCTGGGCTAACAAGCAGCACTCCCAGATCAAATTCAAGTCTAACATATCACACGTTACAGACGTTTAGTGCTTTTCAATCAACACATGACGAACAGACACAGAACAGGCACCTTTCAGAGCTCTACACTCTCCTTACCCTGCACCCCCAAGATAGCCTTTGTACCAACCCTGCGGGAGTTTAGGTTATTAGTGATATCTTTCTATACTTGGTTTCTCATATTGCATGGTACATAGACCCCAAATACCAGTGAAAGAAGTAATAAAAAAACCCAAAGCTCTTCACTTTGTGGTTTGCTGCATCAAAACCATACCTAAAAATATGCTTTTAAAGTACAAGGAATTTGCTCGGAAATTTGCTCTCCATTTCCACAGTTCTTCCAGGTTTCCTTCAACATGCAAGATGGGCAAGAACAGAACAGCAGCTCTTTAAATCAACTTTGTCCCATTTACTCATTCTTTCAAGGCCACCTATAGGGCCAAAACAAGCTGCACTGCAGAAAACAGATCTAATCTTGAATTCCACCTTTTGACTTTATTTTCATCCCATAACCAAATACTACCAAAAGAAACACAAACAGGATATTCCTGAGGCAAAATTCTGTTAGATTAAAACTTGACAGCTAGCATTCTTTGCCAAGGGAATCTTATCCCCCCGGTTTGGCAGCGCTTGCTGTAGTAACGAAACCCTATGCGTGTCCACTTCTCAGATGCACATCCATTAAATGGGAAAACAAATAATTTGTTTCTGGTATTAATTCCCTGTAAATGCTACTACAAAGCCAATGGGAACTTTTAACTTAGGTTGGCAGAGCATCTGCCTACAGGAGTGAGCAGTCACTAAATACGCTGGGTTCAAAAGACCAGCGCTGAGGAGAAAAGCAGCCAAAGGCTGCACATACTAATAGGACGGTCAAAGACTAGTGGCAGTGGGGAAGAGTGGAAGCTCTTGAAAAAGAGTTCACAGACCCTGGTCTTGCACCATTTCTTAGAGTAAGTAGCATTTATCTGTGGGGACAAAAGAAGTGCCCCACCTGCTAACAGCTAATTAATCCTAAAACTGAAATAGCATAGCAGTACCTGCAGGTAACTCTACAGCTGCTCCAGATAAAGAATCCATGTCAAGACTGCAGCATATAACTGCAGATACCACAGTAGTGAGGTAGGAATACCTGTCAAGGTTAATTGCCTGGTATGTTTAAGGGAGGAATGCCGTAAGCTGCATTATGAAACCACTCCATTCCAGAAGCCTGGAGCATCACCGTCCAACACCAAACACACCTACGTCACAATAATCTCAATTTACCACGCTATGGAATAAAATAAACAGAAGAGGTGGAGAAGCAGAATCTGCAGCCAGCCACCAGCTTACGGCCGCCCATAAGCGTGCGGGATTTTGTGTTGGGCAAGAGAGATGGCCTTTCACAAAGTACCCGAAACAACCTCTGAAAACAAATACGTTAACCATCCTGTGCTGCAACTGGGGGCAGTGGCAACCTGGTCTCCCGTCCAGCTGTATCGAGCACCAAATGTCTCGGAGACGGAGTGTGCTGCTGAACTGGGGCGAGTACAAGACATACCAAAATTACTTGCTCAATAAGGTCACAAGCATAAGTGTTTTGCCGTACCGAACCCTTAGGAAAAGCAGGTCTCTCAGGGTCCCAGAAGAAGCTCCATCCCAAACCCCGTTAGAAACAAATGCTTTCCGGCGTTCATGCTGAAGAACCGTAACGTCCGTGTTTAACACGAGCAAAACACAAGCGTTAAGGGCAAGACCTGACACTTATCGTGCCAATAATGACAAAACACCCTTAGCCGACGCTCGTTTGGGGCAGCCTTTGAGAAAGGCGGGAGTGTCTCACCTCAGCGCGGAGGAAGGAGGCGGGAGCGGGATGACGGCGCCGCAGCGGCCCGGGGAGCGGCGCGCCCCCTGCTGGCGCAGCGCGGAGCGAGCCGGGGGCGACGGGGAGGCGGCGGCGAGGGACGGAAAAAGGAGCAAACGCTGGTAAAACTGCTGCCAGGCTCGCTGTTGTGCGGCATCAGAGCGAAGACTCTGCAGGAAGCTGGATGAAGTCTGCTATAACGGATTTCTTAAAAGCGCAAACTCGCCGTGCACCACAACCTCCCAGTGCACGGGATAACGCGTCGAGAAAGCACCCTGTGCCTGGGTCGATTCATCTGCGTTGGGAATGACAACCAGCTAACGATGATTTAGCAGACGTTCCTGATGAACACAGTTGTCCCCTTTCATGCGATACCCACAAAGAACAGGCTGTGTATTTATTGTCATTGCCGGGGCATATATGGCAAAATAGAAAGGCCATCGACTGCCGAGGGAAAGCTGACGGAGGCGAGCGTGACATGTAAAGGCTTTGTCTCTCCTCGTCATCGATTTTTGTAATTGGTTTTGAACCTGACAACCTCAACTCACAACTCTCTCGTGGATCGTGAAACCAAGGATTGCGTTCTTTACTGCCAATATGACTTAACTCTTTAAATCCTCCCCTCAGCCCAGAGGCAGAAAAGGGAAGGTCATACTTGCCAAACTCTTCTGGCCAAAACCCGACTTACCCTCCTCAGAGAAAGCACGAGCTCTGCAAAGGAATTAATCCTAAAACTATCAGACATCATGAAAGACGAAGACGTTTTTACATCTCACTAACATTCACAAAACAAAAAGCAACCGCGGAAGAATAATACCTTTGAATAGCAGAAAAATTACATGAGTCATGTTTATGGGTTATAAAAGCCCTTTTATAAAGCCATTTTTAAACAAAACCAAAAAGTTTACAAAAGAAAATAAAAGATACAGAAGAATGAGTTGCTTAATATATTCCAAGAAGGAGAAAAATAAAAGAGGGGACACAATTCCAACATGCTGAACAATAAAGGGTTCTTTTTCCTTGTGTTTTTTTTAATACAAAATACAAGCGAAGGATACACATACTTAAAACAGAGCTCAGGAGCAGGTATGCAGTCCTGGGAACCCTTCAATAAAAGCAAAGCAGGGTTTTGTTATTTTTTTTTTTTTTTCTTTCTTTGCAGGTACATACAGAGACTGGAATATGTAAAATTAAGTAGCACAAAAGACCATCACACAATTCTACCAATGAATGTTGCATCTATAAATTCACGAACATGGTCAACAGTCATGTTCACTTCAACCCCTTAAAAAAAAAAAGTGTTGTTTTTATTTTAAATAAAGCATTAATGTTACATTCAGACTTAACTCCTAGTACCATGCGGTAGATCTCAGTATTGTCAAGGTATCGCAAGAGTCGCCAACCCAGTCGGGCCCAGTGATGACAGCCACGTCTGCACACACACCCCGACCGTGGGCCGGCAGCACTGGAACACTGCTTGCAGCTGCCCCTTTTTCTGTCTGCTCGTGAGATTAAAGAAAAATTAAAGGGGATGGGGAGGGGAACTGCAAAGAGCCTGATTTTTAGAAAAGCTCGAGAGGGGACTGCAAATACTCAAGACAAACATTCATTGCATATCATGTACTGATGCCTTGCTGATAGCCAAAGGCCCAAGGCCCTACCTGGAGTCTCCTCCTCTACCTTCAAAGTGATTATTCAGGGTTTGCTGTGACATGATGTTCATGGTTAAACAAAAATTATGTAGCTCTTATTTACAATTTTTTTTTGTAACAATTGTTTCTGCAGGAAAAAAAAAAGTAAAACTCACAAATCTTCAGAACACAAAGGGAATAAGATGTCAGACACTCCCATGCGCGCACTCACACCCGCGCACTCACACACAAAATACTTCAGGGGCTTTTACACACATTATTCTGGCTTAAGCTGATCGAGTATTTCTCCATCCCACCCACTACCCCTCCCAAAATATATATATAAAAAACCCTTGCCCCAATATACAAAGCATATGCACAATGGTGTTTTGCAGTCACACTGAGCATGCTCAGACCGATGGACCCACTCGATTCACCGCGGCTGAAGGGGGCAGGCAGTCTAGAGAGTCACCTCCAATAGTGGTTGATACACAGAGTCAGCACATCGTGAGAACTTCACTAGACTTAGAAATATTTGTGTTTTGTTTTTAATATAAAGAGTTCAATGAAAAGACATTCAAATGCCAGTCACCTACTGAAGTGGGAAGTCTAAAGCGAGGACACACTTGATTTGGGGAGGTCTCGAAAGGACACTGTCAACTTTCAGAGCTCTGATATTCCTCATAGTACTTTAAAAAAACAAGTCATCTTGGACAGTAAGCACGTAACAGTTAGTTTTGCTTCCTAGTTTCACTAGCAGAACTTGAATTTAAACCTCCCAAAACTGTAGGAAAATATTCAAAGTTCAGGGAAAATTTTCTATTTGATCATATACATATAGAATATATAATTTCCACATATAGATGCGAGTCCCCCAAACTAACATATCCTATATGCCAGCAACTATTTTGTGACAGTGTCCCTTTAAATATCCATCTGCTTACATTTTCATATCCTGCCTCCCCCAACAGATGAACATCAACTTCTCAAATATTAAACTTGTGGATCAGTTTGTAGTTTTTAAGAACCATGTGTTCAACAATATGATCTGTTATAAAAATAAACACTTCACAAACAAATTACATAAAGCAAAGCACCAGTTTCTACAGCTCAAAAAGCTTCCAGCATGTTACAGTTTACTTCCCTCCCTCCTTAATCTGGGCGCCTCAGTGTCTATTGTACCTTTGTGACCATCACCAGCGGAGGGGAAGAAAAAAAAAAGAAAAAAAAGAAAAAAAAAAGGAATTCAAGCACATCTTCTGCTACTGCCCTGGTAGTCCATCACCTGCGGGTGCAGCCGTGTGGAGGCACAGGAGCTGAGCATGCTCAGAACCGTTACCTGGCATCGGTGAGGTTCCCTAGCAGAAGTCACCCAAGGTGTGCTGCTTCTCTCCCCACACGCTCTTCTGCTTTGATGAAGTTAAAACAACAAAATTAAAAGCTTCTTGGCTGCCCCATTTCTAAGTCTTGCTCTCACCCACAATCCATTCTGAAACCCATTTAGCTTGACATGTTTGGCATTCTCATGCTGATCAAACAGAAACTGAAGCAAATAATCTTTAGTATGAAATTTCAGCTGAAATTGCAAATTTTTACTGATCAAGCCTTGTGGCCAGTTAAAGGCAGTACTATTGGCATATAACTGCGAAACTGAACGTGGTGGCGTGGATTCAGAAACAGAACATACAAAAGGGAATCTAACAGAAGTTAGTTATGAACTACCATTTTAAGAGTCAGACCAGGGCAGGGCACTAGATTAACTGAACTTTGGAATAAATCCATTTACCTCTCTGCAAAGGCTCCAAAACTACAGCTGTGTAACAGAAGACAATCTTTTCAAAGCAGCCTTCTGTGAATGAAACTTTCTGCTCCGTGAAGAACTATTGATGCTCCTAAAGAAAGGCATTTTTTACAGCTTTCATTCAAGAAATCAGAATGCTTAATACAAATTAAAAAGGACATTAAAAAAAATGCTAAGTCTGCCACTACTGAAAAATGTTGTGTACTTAAAAAATGAAATAACCTTCACAATTTTCTTTATCTGTAAAAATGTAAACTGCTGCATTTCTAACAGAGTAATCAAGAGACCGTTAGGGCTTAGTGTTTGCACAAATCAGCAAAACAATAAGATATAGAAAAAGTAAAAAAATCCCAGTAGTAGTACAGGATTTACATAGTGTTTGGGTTGTGACAAACTCAAAAGATAAGCATCATGCAGCCTGTAACAGCCATTAGAGATGAATATATGAGAAAGCAGAACAGTTTTCTAAGATAAAGGGCCAAAATTGCCAGGCATAAAATAATTCAGTCCAAAACCTGAGCCGAGAACAACGGAAACATTTTTCACAGCCTTAACTTCAGTTAACTGTGTTAGAAAAAAAACCCAAAAATATATTTTAAGTGGAACTTACAAAATACACTCTTCAGAAAAAAATCTGGTCTAGCGGGTAAAGAAACAGCTGTTTGACCAGACCAGCTAGAGGTATTCTACATTTAAGTAATCCTTGTACATTTTCATACCAAAAAAAATCCTAAGAACCCAATAGACAAGAATAGCCTGAAACATAGTCTGGACTGAAGGGGAACAACTATGTGGACCAGACATTCACAGAAGTGTATGCTACCCCCAAATTTAACCCAAATGTTTTTTAAAACTTGGCCATTTGTTTTCCCACATTACCCAGTATTTCCCAATAAGCACTGGACTAGGAGTGGAGGGAATGCAAGAGACTCTGCTCTCCCAGAGATCTGGAAGGTGGGAAGAGGTGTGGGAGAGGAGAGGGGATTACATTCGCTTCCTTTTCAAGACTGATACTCCACTCCAGCCTTAAGCTGTTCTGCAAAATTAAACCACTTTAAAAAAAAAAAGATTTACAATGGAAACACCGATCATCTTTATTGTAACGGCAACAGTAGTTTCATTATAGTAAAGAATGTTAGAGAACTTAAATTTTTATAAGCCAAGGTAAAGTAATTTACCAGCCTCAATAAAATCCATGGCTATGAATCACACAAGACAATCACTCGGCTGTTATATTAATACTCCGTTCCACATTTTAGGCTCCACACTGTGCTCAGCGTCTTCAGGCTCCCTATGCCATTCAGCCAAGTGTCCTTCCTGGTCATATTAGTGTATCACATCTAAAAGCTCTCTAAAATCCAAACAGGATTAAAAATCTGGTAGCATGTGCACCAGAAATCCAACTAATTAGCTGCCTTATGTTACCTTCAAGAGGCTGGTTACAAAACGTGTAGTTCTGTGACAAAAAAAAAAAAAGATGCAAAGCTTGTCAGCTATAAGATAACCGTGAGCAACATACAGAAAGCACAAAGGGTTTAAGAAAAAAAAAAAAGAAAGAAAAATGGCAGGTCCAGTTTTCAATATTTCCACCAACGAACATGGCAGCAACCTCTGTATTAGGGTTTGAAAACCAAGGCTTGTGTATTTTAATTAAAGTTTAAAAAAGGATATGGCTGCTTTGATAAAAACACATTAAAATGCCACCACACACATCTCAAGTGTCTTGCATTTAGAGGGACATCCTGCTTTTATTATAAAACGATAGCCCTGCTACAGTGCTTCCAATCTCCACTTCCTCCCAGCTTCATCCTTCAATACTGTTCCCTATTCAGCACTTCTTAGGCTTAGGGAGCAGAATGATGACCAACAGTTAGAAGCAGACATGTCGATGGGGGAGCAAAGCCTCCCACGCTGTAGGATGGAAGGATGAAGAAATGGAAGTGGTATCGGGGTGATGTTCACTATCGATGGAAGTCTGCTGTCCAACACTGTAGCTGGAGAGGCTGAGAGGTATGACTACATAGCCTTTTTAGGACAGATGGAGGGAGAGAAGAGAAACACTTAAGCGTGACTCATGGGATCCGAGACTGACCAGAGCATTACAGGAATCCTTTGCTTCACATTTATAAAAGGACATCCCTCGCCCCAAAAGCTAAAGAATTTAGTTTTACACTACCCATTAATTTTTTTCCTTGGAAAAACTTTAAAGACATTTTCCACAATACCAAATGGAAACCAGAGTTTTAAAAATTGTTTTCAATTTCTCTTCCCTATTCTGCCCATCTATAGCCAACCCTGGAAGAAATAAAATAGTTAATGGATGTGAGAAGCTTGTAGGCTGTATATCTGAATTTGTATAGAATGAACTGCAATTTGCCTAAAGCAGAATAGTATTCTATCCAGCAAAGACAAAAGATCTCACAACCTAATTGGAGGGTCTTTTCTAAATAAAAGACAGTGGACCATCTACAAGTCTCTTGATTGCTTTCCATGAAAAACATGCCTGAATCCAAGAAACACAGGTCTCCTCCCCATGTTTCCTCTTCCTCAATTGGAATTCGTATCAACTACATTTTTTCTGAGAGTGAACTTGTATCAACAAAAGTCTGTTAAAGCATAGGTTCATTTTTTCCACATATTCAAATACAGAATAATAGTTTTAAAGAACTCTTACCAGCACTGGGAAATCTATTCTACTTAACGATTTGTAAGTATGGTTTCCACGTATCAGTCTCAAACCTTATTGCTTCACAACTGCAGTTTCCCTTGAAAAAAATATATATTTAAATGGTTTGTTAATTTGTCTCAAATGGCTTTCAGATTTGGTGGGGGAGGGAGAACGGAATGGCCAACAGAGAACATTGACTTCAAAATATTACTGTATAAGGGTTTCCTCTTATTAAAAAAAGGATACACTGTATTAAACAGCTGAAAGTAAAGACAGCATTCAAAGCCCATGAGTCAAGCCACAGCCAAAACCGTGTTCTACCCCTAAGTATGTTTTCTTTTCCTTTTTCTTTTTTTCTTTTTTTTTTAAACAAAGATTTCCTCAACTGCCATTTAATCTTCACCAGAGGGTGCTTCATCTTCAGATCCCTCATCCCCTGACTTCTCTGGTGGAGGGCTGGCTGATTTTTTCTTTTCTGGGGGACTTTCAGGTTCTTCATCCTCTTCTTTGGGGGATGGGGTCTTTTCTTTTGTTGCCTTGGAAGCTGTGGGGCGGCCTGCCTTCCCTTTGCCTTTCACTGGACTGGGGGTCACTGAAAAAAGAAAAAGCTTATAAAAGTTACTATCAGCAACAAAGACAAAGTCATATGGCTTTATGCAAACAGAATTTACAAGACACTTCAGTAGCAGGTTTCATTTTGCTTTGACCATACCACACACAGTGGTTTTTGCACTCCATATTAGTAAAGCTGAACTGAAAAGTTAGCTAACAGGATTTTAAAACTATTTAATTGCAAGTCCTGACTAATTACTGGATATGACATCATAAACTAACATAGCTAGCCTCTTGTCAAACCAGTACATATGTTGCTATTATGATTTTAGACTTCCTGCAGAAATGCATCAAATTTTCCTTTGGTTCAAATTTCTCCACCTTCCTCCACCCTGAAAACATCACGAAGTCCTTGAGTCTCAAACAAAGCCACCAATTATATTATTTGGCTATGATACATAGAAAGTCAGACTGCAGCATCTCAATAGGGAAGGTTTTGCAATCTATGCAGTTTTTGCCAACAAGACATAGATACTAACTCAATTTCTTAACTAAGAATTAAAGCCACCTTATTATTTCATAGCGCTGCTTTAAATCATGGCAAGTTACATGAATTAGCCCTTCAACATTATATGTGAATGCCTACTGACCCCAAGATTTCCACTGAGTCTTCTATAGCAGAAAAAGAAAACACTAGCCCCTAAAGCAAACTGCATAACTTTCTTTGCATAGACTCACCTGTAGCCTTTAGCCTGGGCTTCGGCATTTTCTTTTCTTTCCTCTCTGGCTTGGATTTCTTGGAGACCTTTTTATTTTTCTTTTTTGAACTGCCATAGTCACTATCGTCATCATCTTCCATGAGGAAGTCTTCATCGCTTCCTGAATCTGCTGAAAGCACAAAGAAATTTAAGTTTTTGGAAAAAAGGAAAGGGAGCAGAAGATACAGTTGAGAGATCTGCCAGTTAAACTGCAGAGACAGGAAACTAGGACTCTGCGACCTTATGAGCTTCCACCTATCTGCTGTGCTAAAGAAATTTGACATAGCAGAAGATTTTACATTGGTAGGGATAAAGCACTAGCATGATGAAACAGGCAAGTGTTTTGAGGTCCTCAAAATACGCTCCATCTCCTAATAAGTAACCCATCTCAAAACAAAGAGAATCTCTTGACAGAGAGAAGTTAAGTGATCTTTTCAATGGTACTCTTACTCCATTCTGAAATCACGTTTCAGCATTCTGAAATCATACTCAGTATTTCAGGAACTTACTCTGGTTCATTACCAGCTGAACTCATCTCTTCTTATGAAACAAACTGTCCTACTTTGATCAATCAAGGATAAAGTACTTTTACATCACCTGAAAGTAGCATCAATGCCTCAAAACCAATGGGATAGCAAGAAGCAGCAAAAAGCACTGAAGAACTTTATAAGCAGCCCTAAAGGATTGTTGTAAAGACATACATCTTCACTGCAAACTTCAAACAAAAATTCTAGATGTGAAAAATGTAAGCTGGGTCTGTTGGACAGATATGCAGTATCAAGTTAGTTACTGAGAAGGACAACTTATGTCTTCACTGGCACAGTCAAAAAGCAAACTCTGTTCCTTTTGCTGTCTGGCCAGACCCATAAACTCATGTCTGGTACTATACCCACGTCACATTAATTTTAACTTTTTACAATCCCATTTACTCACTCTCCTGGAACTGTGCCTCATCATCCTCTTGTTCTTCCTCCTCACTACCCACATCATCCATAAGCATCTCTCGTTGTTTAGAAGCCGCTTTGGATGCTGCCTGTCGTTGCTGACGCACATTTTTGTGGTCTTCTTTCTCGTCCTCACTGTCCTCTGCAGCAAAAGTCACCAAGTTATAATGATGATACAGAATACAGACCACCTAACTGTCTTGAGGTAGCATGTGGGCAAGACAAAGGTCAAGTCGTTCATGAGAAAGTTAATCAGGACACTCGCTGAATAACTGAGCTGTGAGGAGAACACGGTCATTCTGTAGTCACCCAACAATGATCCTGTGCAAGTATCTTTCATTGCAAAGACTAGCAACCCCCCCCCCCCCTTTTTTTTTTTCTTTCTGT
>NW_008794598.1:2863218-2874528 GCF_000699145.1 Aptenodytes forsteri | reverse complement strand
CGCCCCCCCCCCCCCCCTTTTTTTTTTACCTGCAGGCCTTTTCCTGGATTTGGAGGCTGCTCTTTTATTCTTTTCTGGCTTAGCCTTTTTTCCTTTTTTGCTTTTTTGAGAGCTCTCATAGTCACTGTCAGCTTTGCCATCATCTGCTCCTAAGTCATCGTCTTCACTGCCAAAATCTTCGTCTGGAAGGAAAAGGTATGAATATAAGTTTCTTGTATCATTCTGAAATATGGATGAGAACTACAGGGAAGAGCTTAACATACATCTATCTACCTGTGAAGACAAACTTTATAGCAGCATCATATTACACACAGACACACAATCTCTGTTATCCCAAACCAGGGCTAGAAGTAACAACAGTAGAGGCAGCATCCAGCTTAAGATAAATGTATTAGAAGAGTGCATGCCTCTCTAGTCAGAACAATTTCTTTCCTATGTCAAATGCTACTCCTGTAACTCTTACACAAACTGGTCTTTATTTTGAAGATACACTATCAGTACAATGTAGTTAGTTACCTGCCGAGTGTGAATCATCTTTCTTAGTCTTCACATCTTTTTCTTCTGAATCCTCACTGAAAATGAGAGAAAGACAGGGTTTGACTGCTGTTTTAACTCCAATTTCAGTCACTGCTGTATGGAAAATACCAATTTTCAGAGAGCAAACTGATCTCTAGGCTGGGAATGTGCACTTTTCCTGGACACTACCATGTTATGCTTCAGGATTACTCAGCTGTATATGTAGTTATCATGGTCAGAAAGGTAATGTTCGAACTCTGAATCATATACAAACTTACACAGAATCAAGTGAACCAATCAGGAAATAATAAGGTTGAGATGAATCATGCTCTTCACTCTGAAACCTACCAATAATCCAGATGTCTTCCATTTTACAGTTAGAATTTTGAAGTTTTATATGCTAATGCTTGGCTGAGTCTATAAATGGAATAAAGTTTTATTCTGAATAGATTTATAGTCATCACTTGTCTTTATGTCATTGTTTTCTCTGGAATCCTTCCTTCTGTGTACGTTGCTGTATAGCAGTTAAATAGCACATATTTGGTCTACACAAACAATCTGATCTCTGACGGAGTTTCACCACTCCCTCCCAGTGGTTTCAATCCTCATCAGAGGGTATCCCTATCAAGCAGGTACTAATATTCTGTTCTTATCCAAACCCCCATCATTAGTCATTACCAATCTCTGGAGAGGGTTTTTCTTCCCACATGTAAGAACACGCACTCCGATCAGAGAGTAAACAAGTGTTTTAAACAGGAATGGTGAATGCTCTGTTGACGGCCACTGATGTACATCATATGCTTCAGGAATGGCTGAACTGCAGAGCTTGCCACGGTCAAGAAATACAATAGATCAAACCTTTGCTACTTTCAAATTTGGCACTTGGAGCTGACATACAACATTTCTCAAGAATTCTAATAGTTTAGATAACTTGTCACATTACAGCCCCTCAGGCCCATATGTTTTCAGTCTTACACAGACAACTGTGGATTTCAATCACTTAAATACATGAGTTTGTTTTACATGCAAGCCTTCTGCAATGTCTGTGATACACACAGAAATGTTCTTACATACTTAAAAATCCCCAAAGCTAATAGGACATCAAGGTCAACTATGTAGTTGCTTTGGGAGCTGCCTAGCCCAATTTCTTTTTATGTCATACTTATTGAATCTTTGCTTTCAGGTGTTACAGTCATTTGCCAGGGTGAAAATAGTCTCTCCCTCTCAGTTCACAACAGCAGGTGGACCATGCAAATATTCCCATGCCTACATTCAGCCTTCACCTTATAGAACAGAAGCATGATGGGGAAGCCTCTCAAGCACACCTGCTGATAAGTTACTTATATTCCAGCAAACAGTGCAACAGAATAAAGAGACACCTTGGGCTTATAGAATAAGAACCAGCTGGCAGAACCTCCATCCCTGAAGTTGATGTCTGTCATGAAAGCAGTCAATTGACTTAATAGGTCTTATGGCAATCATTTGCTGACCACAGTTAATGTAAAAAGGAAGATACCTTCACTTTACTTTCACTATTCAGTAGGGCATCACTTAGTGCTGGAGTAACTCAGTTATCGAAACAAGTTACTTTGTTTCTGAATTAGACAAAACAGGAAATGGGAAACAAAGAACCACAAAACAAACAAATGGCCCCTGCTCCTAACTGCCACTGTACGGTCCCATTTCATCTTTAACCACAGAAATGCTCTGAGCATACCGAAAAAACATGGAAAATTAAATGCATCTTGCCACTAACTTACCTGGATAACTGCACTAGTTGCCAATTTTTGTAACTCGGATCATATTCCTTCCCATTCCAACTGTCTAGCTCTGGAAAGCTATTTTAATAACGAAGTACTAGGGACAAGTACTTTACACAATTTCTCTTTCTACTCAAATAAGAAGCAACCACCTCAATGTCCAAGCTGGTTATGCAAGCTTTGTGATTGAGAGCTCTGCACCTTACACTGCAGACCTTGAATTCCACTTACAATCGCTCCTGTTAGAAGATACTGCTCCCCACATACAGGACAAGGTTTGGAGACATGTTCGTAACAGATGAAGCGCTGCTTTTACCTGTCCTCCTGAGAATTCTTCCCAGATCGTCTCTTATTTTTAGCCTCCCGGGGAGAAGAACGGATTTTCTTGGATGGGGGACCTGAATCTCTTCCATAATCTTCATCTGGACGGGACAGTACAAAATGGTTTTGAATCAAACTCCTAGTTCCCAGCAAACTGACTTCCTCAGCTATAACTTAAACTGACCATTTCATGCACATCAAAAAGAAGCCCTTCAAAAAAAAAAAAAAATCACAAAGCTTCAAACAAAACTTTATAGAAGCAAAGTCCTGTCTTAAACTAGTGATTTACCTTTTCTTCTGCCAACAGCACAATAAAAATGCCACGTACAATCAAGTCTGACACAGGAGTATTAGGAAACATACAAAAAGCCTCACAAGAGGACACAGTATCTTAATTCTACAGTTTTAGTAATTTTTAGTCAGAAACAGAGTTATTAATGTAAACCTATTAAAAGTTAACATCCATGCATATTTCTACATGCTTTTGACAGGAAACACTTTATTTAGTGTCCTATGATGGGAAAAAGTATGTCATTATATAGTAGTTTACAGTGTAACCTTCTACAACTATTACACAATACCTTATACAATATGAGTAACAGGACTGCAGTTAAGAACTCTGCATATTTGTTTCCATTAATTATCAGTGCAACCTCACTTAGCAAACAGTAGCAGTATGTCTAATTTCTAAGAACACAAAACATACTCCATATGGCTTCCAGAAATATTTCGTTAATTCACGCAGAACATACAAAGATTTTTTTTTTTTAGATGCAATTCACAAAAATGCCTGACATTATGGGATTAACTAGAGTCCGCTAAAATAAATTGAAAACATATTTTACTGTAGAAAAAAGTGGCATCAGGGAGATTCTACCACAGAACATAACATAGACCAAGGAAGAAGACAGTTGCTGCCAACAGCCTCAAGGCACTACAACAATACAAGCATTAAATAATAAGATTTCTATCACCATTGTTTGTTTAATACAAAACATATGAGAATCATTATATTTTCAAATACTTATTAACAGTTCAGAGACTGTGAAGAGCAGAAACTCCTTAGAATTTAACTTAAAGATGTGACTAGAAGCAAAACAATTAATATGCAAAGCAACAAATGAACTGCTCTAGCCCAATAATATTATATTGTTAAGAAAAAAGTCATTTACCAGCATCATCTGATTCCTGAAACTGGGAGTAATCGACCACCTTCCTGTTCCTGTTAAAAAGCAGGGGGGGTGGAAATTAGCAATTCATAATCTCAGAGATACAAAAGCTTTCTTCAAGTAACAAGGAAGTTCCATATCCTTGCTTCCAGTGCAGGATTCATAGCCCAAAAAACAACCCAAGAAAACTCCCATAAATAAGCCACCTATACCTTTGAAGTCAGAAGTGAACACACAGTATATTCTAGCATTTTCCTAAGGAGCTATTATAATAGACTGGATTATATTCTCAGAATTTGAAAGTGCTTTTTGATAGGTAGCACTCTCTTATGGCTCATGACTGCAGTGAGGAAGAGCCATCTTAACCTATGCTACATGGTTCTTTCATTATTAAAACTATACATCTATCATTATTACAACTATACTAGTGAAAGCACTATTTTAAAGCAATAGCTGCACCCCAAGGTTAAAGACGCATTTAAAGAATGCATCAGCCTGAACTTTAAGCCAGAGCTCTCCCTAACACCCTGTCTCAAAGCTGTGATATTTAAGACTAGGATTCCAGGTATAAAACAAGTACACAAATATTATCATGAATTAGATAAACACTTCCTAACCGCTCTTTTTTGAATTTCTGCTTCTCACAGCTCAATGTAATCATGCTAGCTCTCATACCTTCTCCTCCAGATTTTTGTTTTCCCATGTGTTCCCTGTTTCCAAAGCATTTTAAGTTTTCATCAGGGGCTTCTAGGAGCTTTCTCCATTAATTACTTTGATGCTCTAACAAGATGCAAGAGAGCTGTTACAATATGTAACTGCATCACTAGGCACAACAATGGAAGACGACGATATGCATTTCACCCAACCTATGTTTTTGGACAGCAAGTGAGCATGGATCCATACTTTCCTTACCTCACCAGCACCTTCTCTGCTCTCTAACCAAACTGAAAGTAGCACAGGTAACGAGGTATCAATAACAGTGCAAATGCAATGGCCAATTCTAGACAAAATTCGTTAACTACACATGCAGCTATTACCGAAATCAATGCCTCACTTGCCAACAAAATTAGATCTGTTTCTCTAACTTACCAAAACCTAAAACCTGAAATATAAGCAATTGTTGGCTACTTTCTCAGCACCTGTCCCAACTACTTTATTGACAAGACATAACTACCCTGTAATTCAGCTACTCAAGGGAACCAAGACAGCTACATAATTGAATTATATTTGAGTTCTAGCCAGTAACGCCTCAGTCAGACTCCAAACATCCACCTCTTACAGCTGACATGCAATGGGAAGAGGAGGCACAGCTGAAAAAGGCACCAGAGATTCAGACACCCCTCCACACACACACTTTTTATAATCCCTTTGACCCGAAGCTGATGATGAACCTGATTTTGTAGTAATCATCACATGAACTCACTTTTACAACTAGAAAAGTCAGGCAAGCAATAGATAAAGTGACATACCCAGCATCACAGACTTGAGGACCGCTGCAAAGAGAAGCCAACACAAGCTCCGTCCAGCACACGAACCACAATGCCCTTCCCCTCTCCTGCACTGCAGAGCACGACTGCTGAATTTCACATTTAGTTCCCATAACTGCACTGCACTTTGTGATTAATATCATGCGTTTCTGATAAGACTGTTTAGTTGAAAGATACCCCAAAAGTCATTGTCGCGTTCTGGCTGTTGATCCATTCGAAATCAATTATAAGTTGCCCTCCTGTACAAGTACCTCTGTTCATGGCTTACAGCAGCAGCCTTCAAAAGACGAAGGAGCATAATTATTTTATTTCAACACTATACTAAGCCTCTTAAAAAACTCACACACGCCCCATTCATGGCTTACAGCAGCAGCCTTCAAAAGACGAAGGAGCATAATTATTTTATTTCAACACTATACTAAGCCTCTTAAAAAACTCACACACACGCCCCAATCCCTCAAAAAAAAAAAAGCCAACAAAACAAGCAAACAAGCAAACAAAAGGCAGGCAAGACCAGTCATTAGATTTCTACAGGCTGAATCCTATCCAAGCTTCAGAGTACGCGTCTGTGGAACGAAGTACAACAGCAATGTGCTACAGAGCACTGCTCGCTCACTCACAGTCCGAATATGGTAAAATACCAATTTAGGAATACAACTATTGGCAAGGCTTGTTATGGTGTACTGTCCAGGGACTCAAATTCCTGTTCCAACAGGTAGTCTTCCTGAAGATTGCCTCCTGACCCATCTCACATGTGAAAACACTAATTTTATTCTGGTAAGCATCTGAAGAACAATAAAGTTACTAAACAAGATGTTTGATTTGGTTTAAGTATCAGGTATTAGGAGGGTTTTTTTTCCCCTCTAAAAGCATAGACAGGGGGAAAAAAACTAGAATTGCCACATATTCTGTTCTAGCAGCTTTGTAAAAAAAAAAGTGGTTTCTGACATCACTTATCTAACAAGCAAGATAGGAACTGCAATATTGCCACCTTGTAGTAAGGTGGTCATACAGTTTCATCTTGCTTATTTCAGTCAGAGACCCATATTAAATCAGGTACTGAAAATGTGACACAGTCAGGTAAAAACATTAACAGAAAACACTGCCTATGTCCTTTCTCTTTCTAAGCACTGCACCCTGTTTTCAGCGAGAAAGTAAATCCTGCTAGGCTCTCACTACCTGGTGAACAAGAGTAGTGATATTTATACAAAAAAAAAAAATTTCACTTTGGCAGAACAAGAGAGAAGGCTGTTTGGCTTGCTTTGTGTTATTTTGCAGGGCAAGGAGAAGGGTGGAGGAAAGAAGGAATATCTACACTGATATTACTGAAGATAGAAACTCGCAAGTCTTCCCAACAGAACCAGGAAGCTCACAAGGGCAGAAACATCAAACAAACTGCTCTTGCATCTGTCATTCTGCTCACTCTGTACTCATCATTCACCCCATTTAGATCAACTTATGTTTTTCTTTAGAACTGTCAACAGTGCTGATGTGCAATGCTTAATAACTACAAGTTTGCAAAGAGAGACTGCATCTTTTATTGCACCAAGGTAATAAGAACACAGTAGATAAGTTCACTGGAGTTAAGAGCCAGAAAAAAAATATTGCTGGTTTTGTCAATGAAAAGTATGTCTTTGCCACTAGCAAAAACTAGAAGATGTTAAGGCAAGCAACCAGACATAAAAATAAACTATTTGTTAAATTCAGTTAGACTAAGCATAAAAAGACAGTCTAGTAGACATCTGGGATAGATATTGTTCAATCTGGTTTAAAATATGCACTGAAATTTTAAGATAACTTACTTGCTAATTCAGCTTAACATTTAAAGTGCACGTGAGAAGGAACTGGGGGAGTAAAGGTATAGAGAGAGGTCCCGATAGCATAAGTTTTAGTAACAGCTGTCAGTCCAATATTTCTGGAATAAAGAGTAACTCATCTAGTAAGTCATCAACATGTTACGTCGGAGGCACTTACTTAGCAAAGTAATACTCAAGTAATTTAGTAAGAACTCAGAAATGCACAGTAATTCTTACAACCCATACTCGATGCCTACCAAACTGAAATTTTGAAGTGATGAAAAGCAATATTAACATTTAAAAGGATCACTAAATGCCTATACAACTGAATAAGGATTGTATAGTAATACCCCACCTTCAGCTAGTGAGGTCCCTAAACCCTCAGTCTTTGTAAGTCAACATGTCAGAATACAAACTAACAATCTTTAGTTGTTGTTATCTTTTGTTTTGTTAAAAGGGAATGCTTAGATCCCCAGGTATTTTCACAGGCATTAAAATCCACAGATAAAGTCCAAGTTTAAAGCACTGCTAGAAGGAGTCTTCAAAAAGCTAGTAACTGATCTCATCATGCACTGAAGAGGAATGTTTAGGTCAAATGATTACCAGAAGTAACAACCTATCCTCTTACACAATATGGCAAGTAAAACAAATGACAGATTAAATGGTTACTGAGATTTCTTTTTTTCTTTAATTCTTTTTTTTTTTTTTAACTACAGCATTTAACCAATACAACCATCAAACTAAGCATTGTGAAAAAAGTTACGGACCTTTCTTCATTTTAAAGGCTTGGTGCAGGTCTGCACAGAGTGGTCAGTTTCACTTTCTGGTTCTCATTCCAGTTGGTAAAGGTGTCCCACTTTGAGGTCAACATATTATCAATAAATATTGCCATTAAAAGCACCCCTTCGGTGCCTTTTTTATACATAGATAGGAAAAAAAAGATAGATAGGAAATATTTCTTATAGGTATTTTCAAAGTTGTGCAAAACAAATATGCAGTGCTAGATTCAGGCCTTAAATGAACAGACATTCACTTACAATTATGCATCAGAAGTTGAAACATCGAAGCCTAGTGACAGTTATGTACCTAAAACACGTCACTATGGTGTTAGTCTATTTAAAAATTGGCACAACTGTACTCAGACAAGACTCACCGACTAGAGGTTCCCAATTACAGAGGTCATTGTTTGGGTCTGGACTTGGTGTAACTCCAAACGTCTGTAAGACTAGGCACTGCTCATGGTATCTGCAGAATTTTTAGGGATACACATGACTTGAAACTCCATAAAACAATTAAATGATTTATGTAGCAACAGTTTAAGCAGTCTTGTGCCCATCCTCCATTTGAACCTAACTACAATTGAGAAGATTTAAAAATACAATCTAGAAACGTTCTGATCCAGAGCAGGGGGGGAAAAAAAAAAAACAAAATCTAGAAACGTTCTGATCCAGAGCAGGGGAGGAAAAAAACCAAACCCCAAACCACACACACACACACACAAATCAATTCTGCAACCTGTGTTGTTCCTGGTGTTTTGATTTTTATTGTACCTCTACCTTGCTCTTTGTTTCTCTTTAGATTGAAAGTTTTCAGAGCAAGGATCATACCTTTTTACTTATCTGGAAAGTGTCTATAGCTTATCTCTGGACACTACCACAGATTATTACTCAAGTTAAATGCAAATCCCCAAAGAAGTGTTGCTTTCCTGCTACCCCATGGAAGTTTTCCAGAATCACAATATTTGTACTTTACATTGCCCAGGTACAACACTGGCAACAAGAAGTCATATTTAATAGATAAATATATCTTTTCCTGCAACTAAAATTTTAAAGGACCACCCTTCCACTGTAGTGCCAATGCAAGACTGGGATTCAAAAAGTTACTAATAAAGAAAAATAAAGTACATAAAGCCTTGAAGCACTGAGATAGATCAATTCATCACTGGCTTTAATCTTAAAATGAACAAACAAAAAAACCCTGTGATTTCCATACTTGCCCACATCGTTTCATTTTGCAATGCTTGCAGGAGAGGAGTACCAGCAAGTGAAAGTGACCAGGAGGAAAAGCAGAAGCAAACTCCATCAAATTTAAAGTCAAAATTCTTACTTAAAACACATTAATTGATGCTGTATATAAAAAAGAGTAGTTCAAAATGGTTTATTTCATTTGCATTCAAGAATAGATAGGGACATAATAATGTAACCACCAACTCCAAATGCTCTTTGCAGTACTTCAGAAGAGTTAGCCACAAGAGGCAGAGGTTCAATAACTGCAGGTTCCTTTACTTTTTACTTCTTGCCATTTTCTAACAATAGTGCAGATACCATCATTAACCACCCAAGAGAAGCTTAATTGTGTAGAAAGTACTTGGCTCTGAGTGGCAGGCACATGAAGCCTGTAAATACTGGGAGTTTATTACTACTCCTTAACAATTTTAAGAAACTGACTTCTACAACCAGATTCAGTCTTAAGGCAGTCTTCTACCCACAAGTAGAGGAGAAACTGGGGATATATGTTGGATTTTATTAAGTTCATTGGTTTAGGTGCGTATATATTCACTAGAAACTAGCAGACATAATAAATTAATTCCAAGACCACCGAATAGAGGAAAACCTTTCCAACACTAAATCTTACTCTGATGAGGAACCTTTCACCAGACTTCCATATCACCAACAATAAGCCAAGATATTCAGAAAAAAAATGATCCATTTTTAAAAGTTTTGGATTAAAATCTATTAGGAGAGTTCTCCAGTTACTACCAAGTAGAGCAATATAAGGTACTAGCCACATTTTTTTCCCCCGAAAGGGCTATTAAATACAGCTAGATAGCTGACTGCTAGATCTATTCCTGACATGTGCCAAAAGGTTTTCTGCTACTAACGGCCTGCTGGACTTTGGCACTTAATTTTCCTGTAGACCAGTGCCTGTCAACTGAGGGTAAGACAAGTCAGATCTTTCACAACACTGCAGGATTTTACAGATTTTTTTAATTATTTTTTTGAAACAGTTGCTTACAAACCTACTTAATACCAGAAACCTTAGAACTATGCTTTTAAAGATACAACACTTTCCTTACCTGTAGCAAGACTCCAGTGCTGGCAAGTAAATCACCAGCAGAACGTACACTGAAGCGTCACCCTGAGCAGCAAAGTCACATCACCACTGTATTTCAGAACACAGGCACTGTCATTCGAGATCAGACCACTAGTCCATCTAGTCCAACATCCTGCCTTGTGAAAGGCCAAAGCCTGATGCTGCAGAGCAGGGTATACCCAGTCTTGTTAATCCACCTTTTGGACCCGAGACAACTCCTTAAGACTGGAACTTTGAGCTTTATTTACCCTTACCTTTGCATGCAGGAGTACACTATTAGTCAAAAACAAGAGCTATGAAAAAACAACTGTTTCACTAATCACTGTGCCAAACCTCCCTACTCAGCAAAATAGCCCTAGTTTCCTTTTATTTTTTAAATTCTCGCGTACTAGAGATATTACTTAAATACGAAGGCTATCACCTATAAGTGTCTATATGTAAGTTTTATAGCCTCAATTAATTTCATATTTATTATTCCAAAAGATCCGAAATACCTAGGACCCACCCCCCAGATCAGACTTACTGGGAATAAAAGTACAACCAGTTACTTAAAGTATCTTGAGAACGAGAAAATTTCAGAGCATTCGAAGAATACCTTATGAAACCTCTTACCTCTTCTATAAAAACAATTTAAATTACAAGTTCACTCTCTGAGTACTTTCCAGAGAAAAGTAAAAAAGACTACACTCCTCCCCCCTCAGTAAACTTTCAGATACGTGGCAAGTTCTCTATGCCGTAGATTTTCAAAGTTACCACGATTCAACAACGTAGCTAAGGTTCCCCTGCAACTCCACGCTCCAGGTCCAACGCTGTTTAACCAAAGACACAAACGCCACCACCTACCTCCTTCACTATCGGGGAGAATACAGCCCGCTTAGCTAAACGGCCCACGGCTTCCTCCTCCCCACGACCTAAAATCAGCCCTCTCGAGGGAAGGGGGGAAACACCAGTGGGAAATCGACCCGGGGAGAGCAGTCAGCTCCCGGGCGAGAGGAGAAGGGCGTGTGTTCAATGCTGTTCCCACCAGAGGGGGCGGCTCCTCCGAACTCCTCCCCTAAACGTGGTTTAACTTGCATGCACAGCCCCTCTCCTCCAGACCCTCGCTGGTCACGGCGTATTGCATGCGTGTCCCCTCCCCCAACCCGCGCGGCGTGGTCTGCTCTGTCCC
>NW_008794598.1:2852387-2861444 GCF_000699145.1 Aptenodytes forsteri | reverse complement strand
TGTGGGCCTGCTATGCCCTCGGGGTGCGCCAGGCTTATCAGGGCTTAGGAAGGGAGGTTAGGGCCCGAGAGGGGCGATCCCAGCGCCCTTCCTCTTGTCGCAGCCCCTTTGTCATGTAAGCGTGCCGCCATTCAGGGCCAGACTTCAGAGGGCTCTGCCGGGGAGGAATACACAAAAGGGGTGAAAGCAGCCGGAGCGGCCAGGACGGTGCCTGTCACAGACCGGCCGGCAACGGAGGCGGCCGGAGCCGCTTACAGCCCGTCCCTGGCACACGGGCACCGTCAGATTCCGTTGCATTTACTGCACAGCGCATTGATGGGCCAGAGCCCTGACTCGAACGGCACCTCTCTGCTCCGAAGTGGGCCCCCGTAGCAGATGAGATTATCTTTTGCCGTGGGGTTCATGATAAACCTACATGCCGTCATATTTTTACGGCACATCACTTTCTTTCGTTACGCTGATCAGACGTAGATTCGGTGTGAAATACTTCCCTTACGAAGAAATGCAGAAAATGAGTTTTCAGCAGGCGTAGATTTCATTATTGGTACTGATTTCGTTAACCACCGCTTTTCCCTCTGCTAGTCAGCAGATACAAAGAACATGCACAACTTCTGTAAGATGCAAGAAAGTCCGGGGAAGGTGTTTGGTTCATTAAATTCCCTAGGAACCCAAAATTACTCATTTTGTTTAGAAAAGGAGCTGCTTTTGCCATGGAAAACTAAAACATATACCACAGTCCATTAAAATGGCAGCTTCTGCAATAGCAAGTCACTTTTGCTCTGCACTTGAATCTTTAGGGAGACTCGTTCCTCCGTTTCATTAAAAACAGTGCTTAAAAACATTTTTTTAGATGTTGTTTTATCTGAGAAGACTGGTTGGACAGTACAAATATGGTCAGCTTTTTACCTAATTATAGGAGTAATTTGAGTCCATTTAATGCCTTGCTTGAGTTTAATTTGTCTCCTTTGGAATTACTGCCATTTTTCTGATCAATTCAGATGTGCCCTGTCCTTCGTGCAAGTCAATACTCATGAAAATCAAGCTGATCAGGAAAGAAAGAGGGGCATTCAGAGCAACTGCCTGCCTGCATAGCCAGCCCCAAAATACACTGTGTGAATTAATGAGCCATAAGGAGGAAGGCGTATTAACAAACAACCACATCAAGGAATTCTTTTCTTTCTCCTCTTAGCTGGATATATTGGATTAAAAGCCACTATGACTGACTCACAGATGCGAAAGTTTTGCATGCTTACGTCCCGCTTGTAGGTCAATAAGACTACAACAATTGAGACAGCAAGATGGTTTCAGTGAAAAGAATCTAATTTGTTTTGCTGGCAACACAGGGCAGTTCACGCTGTATGCTTTATACATACCCTATTATTGACAGCAAGACTGTTTCTAGTTTGAACTTGTGAACCCGTTTGTTAGGACTGTTGAGACAGGAAAACAACGACGACGACGACTACCACGCAAGCAATGTCAAACTTTTATTTCAAACTTTTGCAATACTGCGTTACTGATTGATACGGAGAAATCGGTATGGATTTCAGAGAGAGGAGAAAACCTCCCAGCAGTTTCTTCTCTTTATACAAACATAATACTGCAACTTTACAGCAATCAGAACCCTGTCTCTAAAATACTTCTGCGTAACTGCAAGCGGTTTAAAAAAAAAAAAAAGGCTAAGTTTTGATATTGTTGACTTATTTCTGAACTATAGTCTGCCCTCATGATTTCAAGTTCTATTGTAGTAAAAATTTCCAGCTATGTGGACCCATAGTGTGCTGTCATCAACATACAAAATACACCATTAAACTTCATGTGGTTTTGAGTCCCATGACCACAAATTAAAGTTATAGGAATGAGAAACAACACGTGGAAGAGTGAAATAGGTACAAGTGGCCCAGAGTCACACAAAGAGCAGAAACTCGAAGCAGGTGCTGGAGAAGGGAAAATCAAGTGCCTTCATTTTCAAAACAGGTCATTCCCGACACGGACACCAGTGAAGCACAGTTCATCAGAATGAAGATGAGGCTTTTCTGATTCATATTTGAAAGATTCAAGTTTTTATCCGTCTGCACGAACGAGACTTAACTTTGTTTAAAACACTTCTTAGAAACTGCTTCACTCAAGTTGTCTTTTCCCTTTCCGTCGTTTTAAAAACGAGAATTATTTCAGCTAGCACAAGCTGGGCACAATCAACTTCACAGGCAACCGTTCCTTACACGCTGCCTATCCCAGCAAAAAGCATATTTAGAGGGGGCTTTTGAATCAGTTTGTTTTACAGGACTACATCAAGTTGGTTTGTTTTTTTTTTTTTATTTTGTTTTGCTTTTTTAAGCACCTTGTGTGCCACAGAGCACGCTCTGAAAAAACACACACATCTGCACAGTAAAATCGTTTTCCTGTCTGGTTGGGTTTTTATACCGATCTCAAGCAACGACTGTTTCTGTTGTGCAGGCTTGTTTTTTGACACTTTCCTACTGTGTCTATTAAGATGTTAACAAGCAGTAAGCAGTGTGGAAAAAAAAAAGACCCAAGGCATACACCAGTACCGGAAACCACTGGGCAGAACAGAAATGATGTCTAATAGAAGAAAACCTTTTTGCTTGTTTCTGAGAGGCACTTATGAAAAAGAGATCCAGATTAAGAGGTCCAGACACCAAAGAGGCACTGGTACATATCAAACTGACATGCAAAAGGTATAAAGATGCTTTCCTGCAAGATGCATGGCCTAGCGGCTGGGCCATCGAAACAGGAATTAGAAATTTTCCTTTCAGTGCCAAGCTCTTACCGACTTGAGTAGTTAGTTGGTCCTGGGCAGAGATTTCCACTGCGTGCCTCGGTTTCTCCATCTGTAAGGACAGCTCTAGCACTTGACCTCTTTGCTGAAACGCCTTCAGGTGCATATACAGAAATCAATAAATAACACATGAATCTTACTGGTTTGGTGACAGATCCTTTAAAAAAATTAGACCCTTCTCCCCACATTCCATAAAGAACTAGAAATATTTATAGGATTAAAAAAACTTTTTTTTTTTTTTTTTTTTAAACACAATGTTTAGGAAGTAAAATTCAACAAGACAGTTCAATTTTGTTGCTAACCAGTTCGACATGTTTCACATGTTTCTACAGTGAATCCAACAGCGCAGAAAAGGGTATATTTCAGCGCCTGTAAAACCAAATTTGGCAATATTTGCACTACAGAATCGTAGGCCAGACATTTTAGCTTTTAATTAAAACAGTGGAACACAACACTAGCTCTAAATTTCTTAGCCCTTACTGTTTACTTATCAATCCTTTTCAGCTCCAGAGAATGAAAACTCAGATTTTTTTGTGCTTGGTGAAGGCAATCAGTTCCTGTTCTTACCACCTTCTCCCTCCATAGATTATATAAAGTAAGAAAAGGCAGACAGAAGGAATACTTTGCCAAAGAAAAGCAGTCCTAATTCAGCAGGAATCGGGACAAACCAATTTATAGTCCCATTTTCAAATTAAACTACTTGAGAAGAGAAAAACGTTATTGAAGACCACTTGTTCAAATCCTAACCTAAAACATGGGCAGGACAATTCTATAACGTCGCGTGCTTATATAAAATGCATACAACGCCATGTAACAAGCCCTACACCGAGTTTCCTTGAGAAGAGAAAAACGTTATTGAAGACCACTTGTTCAAATCCTAACCTAAAACATGGGCAGGACAATTCTATAACGTCGCGTGCTTATATAAAATGCATACAACGCCACGTAACTCCAGCCCTACAGACCGAGTTTCCTATTGACTCTTCCCGAGATAACCATCTAGTATGCTTTTACCCATTTTTTGTTGTTGTTGGCAACTGTTCTCAACAATGAGTACCTGGGGATATGCTAGGGAAAGCAGGCATCAAAAGGCAAGCGGGGAGCGGTTCTCCTCATTTCCTTTTGTCCTGCAAAGTCTTCTCCTTCGCTTCCCCCTCGCGCCACTAAAAGCAGCAGGTGGGCTTTCAGAGAGCTGCCTCTCCAGCACCGTCCCTGCTACCGAATTCACTCATTGCTACAGAATAATTGTGGGAGGGCAATTCATCAGCAATTGCAAAGCTATTTGAGATGGTGGGATACGGGGTGTTCTAAAAGTGAAAAGGACTGTTGTTCTGTCATACAAAGGAGTTTACAACCTATTCCTCATTCAGCTCTCGGCGCCCTAATAAAGCGGCAGCAGAACAGAATACATAGGATTGTGCTAGAGGGTGAGCGAGAAGGAACGGACAGAAGGCAACTGGGCAATTCTTGACAAAAAACTGAGGTCTCTGCTGTTAAGCACCACAGTCGGTATACACGACAGTAAGGGCTGTGCTACCCCATTTCTCAAATTCACACTGATAATTTTACAGGTCTGGTTACGTGGGACGCCGTGCTGATCCACATCTGGCTTCACATCTTAAGGACAGTTAGTGGCAATGACGAGATGCGTTGGTCTCCCCAGGACGCGTAAGCAGAGGTATGTCATTCCAGAGCACGAAGTAAAGAGTTCGCTGTAATCCCACACTGGGAATCCACAGGCACAGAGAGACCGCTTGAACTCTGCGTGCGCCAACTGAAGGTCACTGTAACGCTTTGGACTGGTGCTTCTGTGTATGGTGGGTGCAGGCGGTGGGGAACAAAAGGTGCAACAATATTAAAAATATACCTTCGACATCCTTCGCCCTGCCTGAGACAGGCCATCACATGTCAGAAGATGAAGTGCTCAAAATTTAAAAGGAAATTAATCCAAGCCACGTGCTTGAACACGGACCGTGCTACATTACTGGCAGCAGAGCTCCCAGTTGCTGCTACGCTAGAAGAAAGAGGAATCTTCTCAGTCCTCTCTTCTTTCCACGCCTCACTCCAAGTCATTGTAGCAATGCTCCAGTGAGAACAAATACACACTAAACAGAAGACAGTTCACGAGCATGTAAAAAAAAAACCCCCCCAAAACAGTGACAGACAGTTTAGGAAAAAATGATGATGATGATAATGAAAGGACATTGCTGCTAGACCCAAGGCAGATGGTGTAGTCAGTGCATCTAACAGCAAGCCCAGCCTGGCGGGGTCGTCTCTTTTATGTTAATATAATCCCCGCTCCCGGCAGCAGAGGAACTTCCATCACCAGTGGATGAGGACATCATCTTTTCAATCAGGACTCTAGAAGACAAACGTATGTGAGTTTGTTTTGGTTTTTTTTAAACAAGCAGCATTGGGCCACACAGTTTTTCAGCAGTACAAAAAAGAAACAGCAATTCATTCTAGAAGGACACAAAACTCCAGAATTTTAGTGACTAAACAATCAGGTTAAGGAACCTCACAGCACTGACAACAGCATTACTGCTATTACCTGGCAGCATCCGAAGACCCTGCAGTGACCGGATAACTAACAACGCCTACTGCAACCACCTCACCTCGGGTCCAGTTTAGGACTGGGACACAGCAACAGGCCTCCGAGGTACCAACTGCCCAACCTCAAGATCAGGTGCGAATACCCAGTCTAACACCTTTCAGAAAAGGCCAAATTCTCCATCAAAGGACTGGTGCATCACAAAAGAATTTCTAGTATCTTTGCACAAGAAGTCCTACCCTCCTGGTAGAGGCCAGCGTATGAAAAAACATCCCTGGTGTTGTTCAAAGAATTTCTGTTTCCAAAAGCATGTCAGAGCTTAACCAAGGAGAGAAAAACTTCTGACCTTTCAGAATTCAGTTTCCTTTCGGGAGATTTACTTGCGAACTATTGCTGCCATTTATTATTTACTGACAGCATCTCCCCTCACCTCAAAGATGTCCGTGTCTGAAAGAGGGAATTAACTCTTGGATGTATCGCCAGTCATTCTGCCTACCTCATGGACTCATTAATATTCTTGTTTTCCTTGACAGACGTCTCCACCCAACCAGAAAAGCCATTTTCTTTGCTGAACCGATCCACTTCGTCTCTTGTCACTGCCCATGGGGAAAGGTCGCACTGTAAAACAAGAATCAGTCATTTTAAGTTTAGCCTTTTAATTTTTAAGCTGGGAGGGGAATTCTCCCCCTCAGCCATTTGCTGCCTGTGTGCAGGCAGGCAGGCAGCAGGTAGGCTCAGCCCTTCACATCTCCCAGATCGCAAGCTGATAGAGAGTTCTTAGGGCAAGGTTCTTAATGGGATGTTGCAAGCAGCAATATATTTATCTCATCTGAGATACTAACACACCTCAGTCAAGCATGTACGGAATGGAGGTTCATCCAGCAGAGGACAAGAAAGCATTGTCGCTCATCCAAAATTTGCCCGGCCTCTCAGCAGCAAGGAAACGCTACTGGTGTGGTGCCACCGAGGCAGCCACGCTGATGCCAATGGGACGTACAAAGAGGCAGTCAGAAAACCTGTCCCATAACAGCTTGTATTAGTGTGACTGCAGTGCGTACAGTCACACAGATTTCCCTAATGCAGGCAAAATTGCTACCTTAAAACAGCTACCGGGGGAAAGCATTATTTGTGAAGAAGTGGAGAAGAAAAGCCGCTCTCCTGCCCACCCATCACGTTTTTGAGCCATCTCCAGTTTCAGGCTCTCTCAAACCAGGCAAGTCTCAAACTGAATCTGGAAAGGGCTGCTGAGCCAACGCTGGCACGTGAAGAACATAAAGGTAGTTTTTAAACGAAAGAAAAATAAATCATTAAAAGACAGCAACCAATCTACACAGTGAAACTTGACATTGCATCCAAATGAAAACTAGACATCCCTCTGGCAGCTCTGAACAGAAACTTTACCTGCAGCGTCACACACAACCTTCCCAGGCTACTGCAAGTTAGAGACCACAAAAAAGAAAAAAAAAAAAAAAGCTTTATAGCCCAGGAGCTACAGAGCTCGAGCTCCGACAGCACAAGGCACTGCATCCTAGGACAGAGGAGTTGTTAACATCTCCTTAGTGCCATCCGTGTATTAACTCCTACCAGTGTCCTAGTTAAGGAGGAGAATCCTTGCTAGAGAAAGAAAATTCAAGGAAGAGTCAAGGAAAGGATTAAAAAGACCACAGGCTATGGGACAACTCTGGGCCAGGCTTAGTGCTAAAGGGGTCTCCTTCCATTGTGCACGCCCTTGCACACACACAAACACACAGAGCGCGTCTAGAGCTGCTCACTTTGTTAGCCAGCAGTAGGCAAGGCACGGGGTTCCCGTCCGGCAGCATGAGCTTGCTGTCCAAATCCTGCTTCCACTTCTGGCTGTTGCTGAATGTGCTGATGTTGGTGACATCAAACATGATAATGCAGGCTGACGCCTCCCTGTAGTACAGCCGGGTCATGGATGTGAAGCGTTCCTGCCCTTCAGGATCAAAAGGAAAAAAAACCACCCCACCCCCGAGTTACCATTTTTAGATTTGTTCACGCAAATGATGCTCATCATGGTACATCGTTTTCTCAGCTGACACTAACAATCTCCACTTAAATAATGAGGAAATACAGGCATTGGGATGCGTCCTGCCTGGGGTACCTCAGCAACGCAGCGACAGAACGGGAACAAACTGGGGAGTTCTTAATCCTGACCCAGACACTCAGATGTCCCAGAAATACTTGCATTACTCCCAGTGTAACAATTTAAATTTAGTGTCCCCGACCACACGTTCACCTCCCCCCGAGCAGAATCCTGCCAGCAGCAGGGTGCCTGGCCACCACCAGCCGTCCCTGCTCCGGCAGGACCGTGCCACCAGTGCGGACTCGTGCTGCTGCCTTGCTGCGGGCACAGCATTACAGACCAGGCTCTCCGGAGGGAGAAATTCGATACTAAACAGAAACCATTAAAGCTCACATACACTGTTATTACTGTTTAAACCTTATGGCCTGCCTGTACCACCGAAACTGCATCCAGAGAGTAATTCCGCTGTGCTGCTGCGTGGTTTGATTGCACTTGTGTAGATGGGACACACCACAAAGCATTCACATCGCGTCAGATGGGTCAACGACACGGTGAAAACCAGCATTTCTGACACTGGAGAGATTTCACTGTGGGCTCCCATGCAGCCCCATAGCTGGTCAACAGGCTTTTTGCTCTGAAGCCATCGAGAACTGAGCACTTTGAGTTACCTCAAACCATCTGACCTTCTTTGCACACCTCTGAGGGGGAAGGCAATGCAGCAGGGACTATCGGTGTGTGCATCCCCTTCTGCTCGGGGCACGACAAGAGCACTGTGACCAGCATGGCCGGTCAAACCTTAAATTTCCAAACCTTAAATGCCTTTTCTGGGCTGAAATTGAAATCAGTTTCTTGCTGCAAGCCTCTTGCTGCAAACTTCTCCTTCCTGTTTTCTTTTTAAGGATTCCAGACGCACGCGTCTGAGCAGCGAAACCGGAGGAAACCACAACCCTGTTTTCCTCACCCCTCTAGATCCAGAGGTGCCATTTTAGAGTCGCTACTGCACCGGCCTGTCCTTGGTCTTCTGCTGCTAGGGAGATTCGGGAACTGCGTTTCTCTGCACCTCTCTGGGGAGTGGGTGCTCCTCACTCCACTGCACCGCATACAACGCTGTCCCCCGGAGCGTGCCCCACTTCCGAACCAGCCCCACCACCTCAGGGGCACCCAACGGTCTCCTCTTGCCATGACTGCTCCCGAGGGAACCGCTGGCTCTGCTCGCACAGGTCACTGAGCAGCCAGATCGCAACCTCCCAGCCCCACTCCTGATCCCGGCAGCCAGAGCAGCGCCAGGTCAGTGGAGCTGCTCCACGCTTAGACACAAGGATCAGGCCTTCCTGGCTATCACGCCAGAAATCAGGGTTTTAACAGAAGACTCAGAGCTGAGAAGTTACACATCCAGCTACAAATCAGCCAAATGTTTCCCCATTCACTCTGCTCTGGCTTTGAAATTGAAAAGAAAGGCTCGATAGGATTTATCATCTGCACTGCTGTGTTCTTTGCAGATGGGCTTTTGATTAAATATTTAAATTACTACTGCAAACTAGAGACAGCACTGCAAACCAGAGCGGTCCTGCCCCTTGGATCCACAGGCTTTTAGGATTTATTTTTGTAGCAAACTCCTACTGAAAGAAAGAAAGAAAAAGGGGGGGGGGGGGGGGGTTGGGG
>NW_008794598.1:2850124-2852270 GCF_000699145.1 Aptenodytes forsteri | reverse complement strand
GGGGGGGGGGGGGGGGGAAGGGCCAAGCCACTGAGAGCTTTAAATTCTGCTCCTGAGCAGCTTCGTGGTTTGTGTGAACATACCTGCAATGTCCCAGAGCTGAAGTCGTACTGTCTCCGATTCTGACCACTGGACCACCTTCAGGGCAAAATCCACTAGAGAATCCCCCAAAAGAAAGGAAACTTAATTAGGGGCATTCTGCACCACGGGGCTTGTTTCTTCGCAGCCTCTCACCATTTCCCAGCTCAGGCCAACCCAGCAACCGCTTTCGCAGCCACGGCGGTTCGTACTGGACCATCACCCACACCAGCACAGACCAGACACAGAGCAGGAGGGTCTGCAAGTGCTGGGCCCTCTCCTCCAATGCAGAAAGCTGCAAAATAAGTGTTAAATCCAGAAGGCTCCACACACTGTCCGCTCCATACTCTGCAGAGAGGATGACCGCACGCACACAAAATGCCTTCAGATAAGCAGAAGTCAAGCACGCTATCAGCATCTCATCCCTCCCCGGGATGCTACGCTAGCCTTGTCCCTTCCTGAACTTCAGATTAGAGAGTTAAATAACGCAACGAATGGAGCGGCATTCCTCCCCGTCTTGCAAAGCCCAGCCTGGCAGGTCTGCTGTCGAAGCCCTTGCGAACGGCAGCAGAGATGCTGCTCTGCAATTCTTCGGGAAGCAGGACAGCAAGGTGGCATTTTTCCAGCAAACGCGGCGCTGGATGGACTCCACCCCCGCAAATCGCGGGGCTTTTCAGAACCCTGGACCACCAGGGTTTGTAACCACCCCATGCACAGCTACCTGTTTGCGGCAGGGAGCTCAGGCACTCATTCCTGATCCCTGGAATTCTAATACCAGCACTAGTGACACGAAGCAAGAGCTAAGGAAGCAGAAATTAAAATGCTCAGGAGTAAGAATTCCTGCAGCACGTAACCCTGAAAAACCACAGGCAAACGAAAGGATACTGGAAACCTTATTGCCTGGAGAGCTTTAAGGAAAGTTTCCCTCGCCCGACTCTAAATGCCAGTAAAATGCTGGATTTGCTGCTGTTGCCTGTCTTCGTTCTGTGCTGCCTAAACCGTTCAGCCGCTGGTGCGTGGAGCTCCGTGCCTCCCTCACACCCACCGCTTACCACCACCTGCATCAGGTGTTCACTGCAGGGGGAAAACTGCCCAGCTACGCTGCCAGCCACGCTCAGCAGGCCTGGAACTTGTTGAAGCCAGGAACTAATTAGAAAAAAAAAAAAGTAAAAAAAAGAAAAAGAAAAACGTCTGCAGCTCTTACCGCTGGGAGTGACAGCGCGGGCACAGCCCAAGCACTCCGCCCCAGTGGGATGTGGCCCTCCGGCGTTTTCAACATTCATCCCCTCTTGGTTCGTGAATAAGAAGATTTAAACAGCCGTGCTCTGCCCCCACTATTTTGGGTCCTCAGGAGATTTACTGGGTAAAGCCTTGGCACCTCCCGCTCCTTGTAGGTTATTCATTTACACTGATGTTAAACAAAGAGCAACTGATCCCGCTTAATCTTGGTCCCAAAGCTGTTGTTACAAAGCTGTTGTTTCCCCCATCACCTTTCCAGAGCACTGCCGATACCTTAGCGGAGGTTTCATGCTGTTAAATAAATGCCAAAACAACGCCGTTCTTGTTTTTGCTAGAAAGAGCCGAGGCTGTAATCTCACGCTCTCCAGGTTAAAACTCCCGGGGCTGGTTGTTCCCAGGGGAGGAGGGATGGGGCACCCCGAGCTCGCTGTGAAGAGTGACAGAAGCCACCGGTTTGTCACCGGGGGCTCGCTGAACACCGGCCGCGAGCACACCGGGAGCTGCCTCCGAGAGCCGCTACGGGAGCTGCAAAACGCAGTAACCCCCGAGGGGCGGTCGTTCCTTTCAGGAATTCTTGCTTCCACGGCCGCAGGGAAGGAGAGGAGCCAGTTTCCCATCACAGCCGACGAGCAAGGGCAGCTTAATAGCAATAAGAGCAAGAGCCACACAGGCGTTTTAAGCCGAACGAGGACCCCCCCGCGCGTTAGAAGGGAAGACAAGCTGCAAGCCAGACTGCCACGCTCAGTGCTTGGTTCGCAAACCGGACGACAGCCCCGTTAGCGAGGCAGCCGTCGGGGGCGGGCCCCCCCCCAGGCCCAACCCCGGCCGC
>NW_008794598.1:2841716-2849420 GCF_000699145.1 Aptenodytes forsteri | reverse complement strand
CGGGCCCTGCCCCCTGCCCCTTTGCAACCAGAAAACAAATGAAAATAATCCACACCATGCACACACGTATATATATTTTTCAAAGCAACGCTACACCGTTCTTGGGATTCCTTCAAGGTCTTAAGTTAATGCCAAAATGTTTCTCTGTGTCGGAAGCGTTCAGTAGCTTCCCCCATCCCTCTTTCCCCCAGTCAGAAAAGGAAAACACAACCCTGTCCCCCAGGGACCAAGGTATCAAATGACCCACCCTGTGCCCAAGCACCCTGAGATTCAGGGGGTGCGGGAAATGACCTGCAACTTGGGGTAGCGTGGCCCAGGGCCAGAGGAGAAGCTGGAGCCAGC
Organism: Aptenodytes forsteri; assembly: GCF_000699145.1. NCBI lineage: Eukaryota > Metazoa > Chordata > Aves > Sphenisciformes > Spheniscidae > Aptenodytes > Aptenodytes forsteri. Next base: position 2,849,078 of record NW_008794598.1, on the reverse strand, counting down.
AAGGTCTTGGTGGCTGCTCCCCAGTCCCTGGCGCTGCCGGGGCTTTGTTTTAGGACTCTCCAACAAGATCCTTGTTTGGGCGAGCAGCCAGGAGGCACAGCCCTACAGGAAAACAGTCCACAATAGCAAATCCCGCAGCTGGGGAGGACGGGAGTCCTCCGAGGGCCACTAATTCCTGCAAATTCAGGGGCTTAGTGTGCAGAACCCTTTTGTCCCACGTACCTTAATCAACAGTCACGGGCAGAGAGGCCGCACGCAAGCCAGGGCAGGGCTTCTCTGTACACGGCAAGCGGCCGACGACAAACCCCCGCGGGTCCTGCTGGGAGCCCCCGTGCAGCTACCTGGATCCAACCAAGGGCACGGCCGCAGCCAGCCTGGTAACCGGTCATTTATGCTAATCTCACAGTTTGCTTCGTGCACAGCAATTTAGTTGATTTTCTTAACTCTCATTCCACTGCGTATCAAGAGAGTTTCAGCATCAGCTAAAATAAGCTGCAAAATGTGAAAGACCTTTAACCAAGTAGAGAGGTGTATGAAGGAAAGACACCACAGTCCACATAAATAAATGTCATCTTTATTTAACCAAATATAATTTATCAGTTAAGTTGACATCTGTCAATTCAGTTATAGGAACTATAAATAATTAAGACAGTCTTTTTCCTTTAATAAAAAGAGTAAACCAGTATTTTTCATTTGCAGTCAGCTGTATAGTAGGCATGCATTTGAGTGCAACTGGTGGGAAAAGTTTTTGACCATCAATATTCTTCAATTTTACATTAGATTCTTCCCTGACCTATTCCCCGCACACACCTTAGACCTTATCTAAGTGTACGGACACCACCATCCCCGCAGCGTGACAGCTCTCAATCACCTCTGGGGCTCTTCATTTTACAGACCATGAATGGTAGATTCTTCCTCTGGGGAATCTTTTCTCGGGGAACTAAATAGTGATGTGACACCTAAAAGACCAGGAAAGTTTCTCTCATATATATATAGTTTAAAAAGCTGGTTTTAATTAAAAAAAAAAAATATATATATATATATATAAAAGCTTAAGTGTTAATGGAAGGAAGTCTCATATCTATTCCTCAACATTAGGCAGAGAAATCAGGTGAGCAGCAGAGAATACTCCAGAAGTCCCTGGGCTGAGACTTCGGTACAGTAGGGTGCGAGGGTTGGTTTGTTGGTTTTTTTTTTTATTTGGTGGGGTTTTTTTTCTGAACAGAGCTTTGGCCAAACGAGATCTGTGAGAAGTCACGTCACTAGGGTGGAGAGCACGAGGGTCAGAGCTACTGCCGCAAAGGACACGTTGCAAAGATGGGGAAGGGGAAAGCAAGCCTGACGTTACATTAGCAAGGCAGAAAGGGGAAAGCCATCTCAAAAACGTATCACCTGCTCTTCCGAGGGTCTGATCGCGAGCAGCCTGACAGGGCGAGGACCCCATCGCTGCCTCCTGAACACTGCGAACAGCTTCGGCAGTAGAAGAAGGAGAGCTCAGCGTACACCCGCTGAAGCAGGAAAGGATTCTTCTACAGCTTCAGAGAGGTCCTGAGCAGGCAAGAGCCTGACTGCCGTTTGGTTTGGATACACCTGCTCCCGTGGCCTTCCAGAACTGGTTTCCCACTCACTGATCCTGACCTTCCTTTCCAACACGCTCGTTTCCAGAGTAAGGACCAGCTCTGCAACCAGATCTCTGGGTTGGGACAACGCCCGATCCCAGACTAAGTTTGGTCTTGACCTGGACCGTAAGAGGTGCATTCAGCCCTTTTCTGGGGGGGAGGCAGGAACCGTTCCTAACAATCACTCCTATACACCTGCTCCCGTGGCCTTCCAGAACTGGTTTCCCACTCACTGATCCTGACCTTCCTTTCCAACACGCTCGTTTCCAGAGTAAGGACCAGCTCTGCAACCAGATCTCTGGGTTGGGACAACGCCCGATCCCAGACTAAGTTTGGTCTTGACCTGGACCGTAAGAGGTGCATTCAGCCCTTTTCTGGGGGGGAGGCAGGTTCCTAACGAATCACTCCTTACCTAAAAAGCAACACTGTCTGCACTTAGGCAGGGCTTTGTAGAGCTCAGCTAGTTCTGGCATTGTCCAGAGTAACAAACAGACCTTCCCATCCGGCCTTATTTCAGATGACGATCAGCATTCCCAGCACCGCATCGCACCATCTTCCAGCTGAGCAGAGATGCCCAGCCCTGCTGGGACAGAAAGCCAAAAGGAGGAGACAAGCATCGGTTTGTATGAGAAATACAGAAGTTAACCTAAAAGAGGAAATTAGGCCAATCAAGGATACTTGTGTTCTGCTGTGAGGAACACACTTAAAGCAAGAGGAAAAGCAGACAACCAGAAATCCGGCAGCTTTCAGATTATGTTCTGGAGCTGCAAATAAATAGGACAGGCAGTGTCCAGACCAGGGGCAGAACTGCAGCACTCTGGGCCTGCACAGCTAACTAAAACGAGAGCTTTGCTGTCATTTCAGGGTCAGGATGCAAGGTGCCACTACGCCGAATACTGCAGGCATTCCCCCAGCGTTTGGGAAGGTACTGGCAGCTCCCCAAGCTTTGGGCAGTGCAGGACTGAAATTAGGCTCCATGGGATGTACTGTATTTTCCCCACCCTTGACAGATGTTAAGAGCTTTCCCCCCACGCACGCTTATGCATTCAATTTATATTCGTGCATTAGAGCCTGTTTAATAGCGCTGTCTGCTTGAGCACATCATTTAAACTCAGCGTAACTGGGTGAAGGTTCCAACTCGATAAGACCTGCTTACATCAAACTGCACTCAGTTTACTGAATTGATTTATATCCAAATGGGAAAACTAAAAAGCATCGAGTGCCGACAGCGTTCAGGAAGATCATTTACAACCGCCTTAGTCACACAGCCAGAACAGGTTTTCTCTCCTTATGCCGCTGCAGACTGCAGGAGAGTCCTTCCAGCACGCACTAGCAGCGGAAGAGAAGGCATCTCGGCCATCACCGAGCTGAACAGCACAAAAAGCAGAGGGGAAAGAAACAGAGCAGGGAACCCTGCACTCGCAGTGCTCGGCCAGCGCCTGCAAGCTGGGCTGTAACCCTGATGCCAGATTTTACATGCCTGCTCAAGGGCAAGGGGGTTCCTTTGCTACAGTCCTGTACAGAGAGCTGCGCCAAGAACCCGGGCTTCAGAAACCTGACTGCGTCCGCTGACCTGTTTTCCGGCTGGCGCCTACACATACAGAGAAATCCAGCGGCTGAACATGGATGTCCTTTTCTAAGAGACACCAAGTCTGATGCTCCCAAGTTTGAAATGCCTCAGGCTCAACTGGGAGAGGTATTGGGTGGCTTCCTCCCAGCTGCAATGGGCCCATCAGCAGCACTCAGCAGCTGGAAGAAAATCTCAACACACAAAATAGGATCTATTTTTCCATCCACCTCCCCGGGAAAGAAAAGTCAACTGAACTGAGCGGGCTGCCGTGAAAATAGTGCTGTGCCCATACCAGCACAAAGGAGAGGCTTGCACACAGCATCCATGACGGCTCCGGCAGATCCTCCAGCAGAGCACTGGCAGGCGGAAGGGGAGAAGGACAGATGGGGAGAGCTCACGGCCTCTTCAGACAAAGCGCAGAGCGTATCCCTTTGCACGCGGCGGCAGCTGAACTCAGTTCACGATGAGAGGCGGAACAAGTAGTCTGCAGTTTGAGATGCTGCCGGATGGTTGGCAAAAGGGAGCCTAAATCTGTCAGCAGAGACCAGCGTGCTCACAGCCAGATTTCAGGGCTCTGCAGTCCTCAAACCCGCCATCACTCACTTTCCTCGTGGGCACGCAGGAATGAGTGTTTCGGCACAGACGACCCCTCCTCGCCATCTTCGCTAATCCCTCTACCAGACACTCGCGTGCTTTGGACGCTAGGCACAGGAGGGGGATTCAGAGAGCGAACACAAGGGAGCAGGGCGACAGGGCAGAGAAGACGGGAGGTACCCCACGCCCTCATCCGTGAGGTTGTACTTTGCTAGAAGGTGCCTGTTCAGTAAAATAAATCTGAACCTTACCTCCAGCATTTAAAACGCTTATGAAGCGAAAAAAAGCAGCCCTTCACCTCTAGTGACTGGGACAGGGTGGGCTCCCTGCGTGATCTGACTGATCGGTATCTTCACTGTAACCTTGGTTCAGACATAACTACTATGAAATTGCACTTGGTGATTGTCTCGTTACACTTTTTTTGTCCTTCCTAAAACTAGATTTATTTTCTGTACAAACTTGGCTTGAAATATAAACCACATAAAATTCCCATTGAAAATAATGAGAATCCAGTATCAAAGATGAAGTCTCAAGAGAGACAGGGTGGGGAGAGGAAGCAAAGGAGAGTAAGGGTGGAGGAAAAGAAACAACAACAACAAAACGAAAGGAGGAGGAGAGCTGTGACAAGGGGGGGGGCAGCAGGGAGAGCTAGTCTCCCACATCGGAGTCCCGGTCACCGATGAGCCAGAGGACGTGAAAGCTGAGAGCGAGGAGACCTGTTCCAATCAGGTCCCCCAGCGCTGTCAAGTATGGGATGGAGAAGTTGTCGGGATCGAGGTCCCTGCCCCACATCCAGTGCACCATCCAGTCAGCAATGTACAGAAGAATGAGAACCTGGGAGGCAGGAAGAAAAGAGCCACATCAGCCACACATCCTGACCTCTGCAATCCCAGCCTTCGGGGAGCATCAGCTGGGGCAACTCCAGCTGGGCAGGCCGGGCTCAGCCCGAGGGCACAACTTCAACCCAAGGAACAGAGCTGGTGGCAAGTCAGAACCACCTTGCTGAGCGCTGCACTCCAGGCATTTAATGCGGGCTGCACCCCCAAAGCAACAAGTACAGCACAAAGAGGAACTTGGCAAGTTTCAATGGGCCCCCGAGAATCCAAATCCCCTGTGTCCTTAACAGCCTCTGCCCTATTCTTCTTTAGCCTCACATGTCACCATCAAATTTAGGCTTAGAAAGGAGAACGCTTTCTGAAACAAACACCAAAAAGTCTAAATTTTGCATCTCAGTTTTCAGATCTAACCAGAACAAGCTTGAAGAGATATGGGACAAAGAGGGACTTGGAAGCACGCAGGATGCTCAGGAAGGGACAGCAACGCCTGGCCTCCAGAAATAAAAAAAGCAACTGCCCGGCAGCTGAAACTACCAGAGTGTGATGTTCTCCCCCACCTGCTTCAATGCAGTGAGAGGCTCGTATCAATATCTAAAGACAGAAGAAATCCGCACTGGATCCTCTCAAGCCCTACGTCTGGGACAGGGATTTGAACCGGCCGCAGGCCTGTTGCTAATGCCTCTGGTGTCTCCGGGGCTGGGAGGGTCTCGCTCAGGACACAGTGGAGCTCAGGACCACAGCAGCCAGCGCACGGCGGTCCCTCTGCTGCCAGCTCCCGCTCCGGTGCTCCCAAGCCTGCAGGCTGCTCACAGCAGTGGCTCTGCAGAGCAGCTGCGAGCGGAAGCCCCCTCCAAGTGCCCAAGCACCCAGCAGGAGTTCACAACCTAAATTTAGCTTCCTGGATGACAGCACTCTGCTCTCGCCTCTGATGGATGCTCTGACTCATTTCCTCACGCTGGCCTCGGTTGTTGATTTTAGGGGACACTGAAACCAGGCACAGCTTCCACAAGCGGAGGGGGTGAGCAGGGGGGAGCGTAGCTGGGCTTAGCAGGAAACTCCCTAACCGGAGTTCTCTCCCTGCCCTCCAACACAGGCAGCCAGACCCCTGCAAGTGGCCGCTGGATTTCTGCAGCATGAATACCCTGGTCTGGGCACGACCCTCAGAACAGCCGTCGCTATGGGCTCACACAGCTCCTGCGAGGAGACCAAGAGCCCCGTGCCGCAGATCTGGCAGGCCTCTACCCTGCAGGGGAGGCAGGGAAGGGGCAGGACAAGTCACACAAGGCATGGGGTCCCTGCAAATTCCACATCCTGTTTTCTTCACCAGCAGTTTTAAAATTGCCAAAGCACCTTATAGGACAGATTAACACACAAGAGGTAAACACTTCTGCTATCAGAAGGACTTAAAAGAGACAAAAGACAGATTCAAAACTTGCCAAGAATGGTAGGAAGGAAAAATTGTGTGTACAGGTATCAACGAAGAAGGATTTATTCAGTTCGATACCAGCTCATTTGACAAATACAATCTACTTGGCACACCTCTCTCCAGCACATAAATCTCTTACCTAGGGACAGGGTATATCGCAGTGCTTTCAGCAGCGTATCTACGACTTAACTGGCTGAACAGGTCCCCACTGCAGATGATGTGGCAGCGTCCCCTTATTCCAGCCCGAGGGGTTACAGCCCCCGGAGGGGCTCCAGCTTACCTGGAGAAGCGCAGCTGTCATGTAGAAGACTATGAAAATCAGGGTGAGCGTAGTGTGTCCACCTTGCATGGAGCTGATGGTGTAAAGGAAAACCAAGTGTCCAGGCACCACCAGAAGAAAGAGCACGCGAGCAGAGCGAGAATTCACATCTGCAAGGAAACAAAGATGGAGTTCAGGCTTAAGATAGGCTTGAACACACAGTAACTCTGCAGCCTCCCTGGGCTCCAGGGGACGAGGCAGCACAACTATGGTCAAATCGGAAGCAGGGACCAGCACACTGGACCCTCAGCCCCACACTGCAGATTTAGGCTGAGAGGCAGCGCGCTGAATGGTGACCCCACTGTCAGGATGCCCAAGGACTCTTTGCACCAAGCTCTGTCGGAGAGCTTAATTCTGTCCCCAGAGCAAAAGCCATTCTCAGACCTCAGCTGCCAAAAGCACTCAGGTCCCACCTCTGACCGTGCTCAGTACGGAGCTGTCAAGAGTTTACCACAAACATTGAATTTCCTTGGAGCTCTGTCTGCACCTCGTCTGGCGATCAGTTTCCTAACAGATCACCACCACATTGGAGACCTCTCGCCCCTCCTTGCTCTTCAGGGACAGTCGCGGCCCAGAAGGCCGGGACCCAGGCTGCAGGCTATCAAGCCTCTCTAGGAAGTTTGGAGAGCAATAACCTCTGCCCGCGCTCTGTGCTGGAACGCAAGTTTAGGCTGTGCTCTGCCACACAACTGCCACAAATAACAGAGCTGTTAGGAAGCCTTCGTAAGCGCGAAGCTTTCTGTAACTGCAGCTCTATAAGCCCAGCAGAGCTGCAACACTCGAGCAGCCTCAAGGCAGGTTTCAGTATCCTGGACACATCCGGAAAAGATTTAGAGGGTGGAGGATTTACAGTATGAGACCATCAGGGCACGGGACTTCTGCACCGTGCTTTCCTCATCCAGCAGGGCTACGTCCTCTTGCACGGCGGCTTTGCTAAAGGTCTGACTGTCTCTAGAGGGCAGGCCAGGCCAGAAGACCAGCCACATCCGTGCGCTGAC
>NW_008794598.1:2841329-2841539 GCF_000699145.1 Aptenodytes forsteri | reverse complement strand
ACCAGAGCTGCAACACTCGAGCAGCCTCAAGGCAGGTTTCAGTATCCTGGACACATCCGGAAAAGATTTAGAGGGTGGAGGATTTACAGTATGAGACCATCAGGGCACGGGACTTCTGCACCGTGCTTTCCTCATCCAGCAGGGCTACGTCCTCTTGCACGGCGGCTTTGCTAAAGGTCTGACCGTCTCTAGAGGGCAGGCCAGGCCAGA
>NW_008794598.1:2826275-2841145 GCF_000699145.1 Aptenodytes forsteri | reverse complement strand
CCCCAGCCACATCCGTGAGCTGACAGCAGCCTCTGAGCCGACTTCAGTCACCATTTCCCGTGACAGCGCTCCAGCGACTGCCACAGACAAGTTTAGCCAGCCAACTGCAGCACCCGCTGCTGGCAGAAGTCAATATACTTCGACACCCGACTTGCATACCTGAGCTGAAGAAAGTGCTACAAGGGCTGGGGCACTTGCGAGGGGCTGTTTCGGAGCTCTCTCCAGGCATCCCACTCATGTGCAGGTAAGTGGAGATGCGACTAGCCTGCACTGCCACCAGGTTGCCACCCACACCTGCGGATAAGGAGAGAGCAGTAAGATGACGTCTCAAACACTTTAAAGAGAAAGAGCTATTTTCAACAGCCAGCAGATCTGGAATTGCCAGGTGCTGAAATAACGTAGGACAGTCTATTTTTGACCCGAATTCCATTTTTGCAGGATGTAAAGAGCTGAGACAAAGCACACTGTTCTACAGTTTCCCCTTAGGCCCCTTAGTAAAATAGATGCAATTCTATTGCTGCAGCTTTGATTGGAAGAGATACGTGAAACAAAAAAATGACAAGTCAGCCACCAAAACAGACACAGGAAGTTTAACACTATTAGTTTTTGCACGAGGCATAACGAAACTGTGGAACCCACTAGCACAAGATGCACTGGCTCAGAATTAACTCTGTTTATTGCAAAAAGTAATAAGAAAAAGGAGTTTCCCTGGTTCATTAGGCAGAACAGAGGTCAAAGCTTTACACCAGAAGCAATTAGATTTCCTGATTCCGAGTTGCAAATCCAAATCTTTATGTCACCAGGTGCCACAAGGCACGTATCTCGGAAGACGGGGGTCTGGTCCACCAGCCAGGAGGAATCAGGAAGTAAAGACAGCTTTTGTTGGGCCCCTGGAAAATGTGTCTTTTAGGCAACAGCCTCCCAGGCCAGTCACCCTCTGGTGAAAGGCTGGAACCAGAGTGAGCCACGCTGTTGTGAAGCTTGGGTCTAACCACCACGTCTCACTGGCAATCAAAAGGGAATTAGTCTCGTTAATCTGCCTGAAATAAGGCACACGGGACAATTCCACTGTCTGCCAGGAGTCTCCAAGAGCTGCAATACCAGAGTGGAAAGGAACTCACCATTAATAACCGGTGTGAAGACAGCCATCCCAGCAAAGTTTGGATCTGAGACCGTTCTGTCCAAAATTAAACCCCCAACACTGCAAAGGGAAGATTGAAGAGGTCAGTGCTGAAAGCTCATTAGGAAATACTCACACAAAGCACTGAAGGGTCTCTCTGTTGCAGTGTGTGCACCCAAGGGTGATGTATACACCTATTAACATGCACCTATGGTTGCGGTTGTTGCACGTGATTTTAAGCCTCAATATTTGATAACAGAAGGCAGTTTTAGCAGGATCTTTTCTCATTGCTGCCAAAAACCATCAAGGACCAAATCCCCTAATGTACAGTTTACTGCAACACAATAATCAAAAGCAATCCTGCCCTTCAGAGGGCAGAGAGGGCTCTTGTGCAGAAGACTGCTAAATGGGATGTGTGTTTACTCCATGGCCATGCCAGAGTCTCCTGTGCAGCAGCTGGGACATCGCTAAGGCCCTGGATTCCAGCAGTCAGGTCCTTAATCACTCCTGTGCCTCGGGACCAAGAACCCCCTGTCTTTGTCTAGAAAACACAAAATAACTTCCCGTTTCCTGGCAGTCCGGACCGTGGAAGCAGAAGAGGTTTGGTTCCCTCTTGTTCCAGAACCCACCAAGGGCTAAGAGGTTGAAAGGGCCGGGGGAAAGGATGTGTCGTCCGTCTGTGTTTGGTGGAGAGGAACTCCTCCACGCCTTCCTACCTGCTAATAGCCATTGCGATAATGACTGGCTCCCAGCCAGAGTACAGCACCTCCCGAGTTGCTGCATTCTTCTTGGCAATGATGATCCAGATGGGCAGCAGAGCTATGAAGAAGGCGCATACCAAAGGATTCACGTAGGCTTTGCTCTCTGAGGGGGAAATAAGCAGAGGCAACAGATCAAGGACACATCCCGCTGCAATGAGGTGGGGTGCTGCCTCAGCTGAGCTCATCAAGCCTGCCTACAGACTGCTGTCACCCCTGGAGTCAGAAACTCCAGTAAGGGCAGGCAAACTAGACCAGACCAGCCTCAGCTCTGCAGGACATGGCATTTCCTTCTCCTGGTGTACTCACAGGGGCTTTATCAACAGATCCGAGTGAGATCTCTTCAATTTCTAACTGCTCATTCCCACTTCCCACTCCTGGGCAAGACCTCCCAGTGTTGCTTCACCTTTGGCTGAACCTGGCTGAGTCACATCCCTTGCATCCCAGCCGCCAGGGAAGGAAGGTGGAGGGGAGGGAGGAGGAAGTCTAGCATCTACAGCTGCAGCTTTGCACTGAGGATCCCCAGCTGGTGCTGACAGTACAAAAGATGAAATCCAAAACTGAGGTAGCTTCCAGGCCAGCCATCCTATATACCCCGAGAACAGGAAGGGCAAAGGAAGAGGGTGAATTGCGAGGGAGATGCAACAGCACGTGGAAGGACCAGGGAGAGACAAAGGCCTTTTGTTGCTCCTCACCCAGCTCTTTGTACAAGCCCCAGCTGATTCCTGAAAGCAGAGCCAGGGTGATGAGATCCCCCAGGCTGGCAGCAATTGGTGTGGCGACATTATCAGGATTGATCCCCATCTTCCTGGATCCAATGATGACCCCAATCATAATCATGCCTACAGCCAAAAAGAGGAAGAAAACAGGATGAGGCCAAGGACAGCCCATCATTTTAGGAAGAGGTGCATGGAGGGTGTGCAGGGTCTGTCTCTCACCCAGAACAAGGGAAGCAATGAAAGCAGTAGCCACACTGCTGGCACAAAGCAGGACAGCATGGTCAATGCTGAAGTGCCCATCTGGGATCCATCCGAATATCACTGCTGCGATTGAGGCCAGGAAGCCAACCACAGTAGCCTGAACCTGAAAATAAAAACTAGACAGTCACCAAGAGAGCAAAACAGTCCCGGGGTGAGGAAAGAGGGAAACACCACCCAGGGTACCACCATTCCAGGTGGATTAGCATCTAGCAGGGAAACACCAAGTCTCACCTATAGAGCAAACCGTTACGGTAAGATGACTGTGGGACCAGAAGCTGACAATACCAAAAAGCAGGCACTTAAACCTGACACTTGTCACAGTTGGCTTACACCAACTACCAATACTCCCACTTTCTTCTCCTTTCACATTTCCTTACCTGTATCAGAGCCATGTTCCCTGTTATCATCCTCCAGAGCTCTTTGGGTGTATCCATTTGGCCAATATTAGCCTGCAAGAAGACATCACAACATCATTAAAGACTGACAGCATTTTGCGTTTGCTACCAGTCAAATTCCTGCCTTCCAGCTACGCAAGTTTGTGCCAGGAACAGGAGTAACGACCTCAAATCCTCAGCTCTTACGGGAGAGCAATTCAGTGGAAAACGTGCGCCTGTCCACGTATGTGTGTACAGCTGGGGCATAGCTCTGCAGTAACACCCCAGTATGTGAACGTCACTTGGGCTATCCACCCTGGGTAACTACAGTGCCTCTTCCAACAGTTAAGTCTGGTTTTGTACGCCAGAGCACCAAAGCTGTTCCCAGTTTCAGCTTCGGCACCTTCTCCTTCCCAGCTGCAGGAACGGGCCGACACTCTCCAACGCGGCAGGAATGGAGCCAGACCCACTACAGAGGGGGTTTTGAAGGGAGCGTAAAGGGGAATCGACGTCAATAGTACATCTGATGAAAATCTTGCAAAAGCAACAAGATATACTTTGTCCCCATGCAGAGTCACGCACTGCTGCTTATTTACTCATTGAATTCACTCCACTGGTGATCAAGCCAAGCCTGGCTCAGGCCCAGTTGGGTCATGCTGCACCTCAGGTCAGCCAGCCAGGAGGGAAATAGGGGTGCACAGACTCCCAGGTCAGCTATCTGTGTGCCCCAGCTCCCATACGGACCAAGGCCAGAGTAGCATCATGTGGGCAGAGGAAGCTGGCAGAAAGAACTACTGTTTCAGTTAAAAGCTGAGTAAACAAGGCTAATGCCACGTGGAGACCTACTGAGTAGCGGGAAGCAGCCATGGCACACGGGTGGGTCATCTGGCACCGCTACAACTGCGGGAGATGCTAATCAGACTAACCAGAACAGATGGGAAGTTGCTTTAATTCCTTGGCATACGATCCAAAATAACCCAGCAGAATCACTGCAGGTTGCTGGTTATTGCAGAGCAGAAGGGTTCTGCTCTTCCCTAGCACCGTCTAGGTCATGGAAAGAATGGATAGGCAGAGGGTATAAGCTTATATCCAATCTTGTATTATCAGAAGCTGATGAACATGAAGAGGAAACAAGTTTGTCACTGTGAAATCCTAAGGGAGAGGCTCAAGCAATCTGCAGTGGTAAATGCATGTTGGAGTTACTAGCTGACAGCGTCAAACTGAAACTTCTGCTCAACAATACAGCAGCAATTTCTGCCTCTCAGGTTTCCTTGCTGTCCTCTGCAAAAAACAAGAAGTCAGCGATCAACCAATTCTTCTGCTCTCCTTACTGCATGCGCTTGAGAGAACTGCCAGCTCATTTCAATCAGCATTGAGACGCGTCCATCTCTGGAGTGAATTTATTCTGGTCAGTTTAGCGGAGGAAAGAATGGGGAAAAAACAACAAAAAGTTGACTGGAGTAGCACTGAGCACATCCAGCATGGGAATTTGAGCTCCATATGAAGCCTGACCTTAAAATTCCAGCCACATGGCAATTAGGTTGGGATTAACATAACCTAGCTGTAGTCACTGGCAACAGGATTTTAATCCTTTAATTAATGGGAGAGTTTTGCTTCTTAATTGTGAAAGGAATTTCTGAGGTGCCTTAATGCAGCACTAATTAGAACCCCCCAGTCTGAGAAACCACTCCAGGCTGATTTCCTGCGGAGAGAGCACGAGACCCACACCGTGAAGCCCTAGTCAGAGGGGAGCTCCCTCCGCACGCCTGCACGTGCGTCCCCCATGCTGAGGGAAGAACAGGGCAAGGAAAGAAAAGGAAAGCCCAAGAGATCATCCTATCCCACCACACGCAGATACAAGGAGGTAGAGTGCAAGGCTAGGGGATTCATGTAGAGGCAGCACAGCCTTCCTTCCTGCCAGGGCAAAGGAAAACAGAGGACAAAGCCTGGGTCTCGGCCCACGAGGCTAATGCCACCCCACAGCCGTCAGCTCAGGGGCAGTAGGAGGCACCAGGAGACCAAGCCGGCGCAAGGGCAGCAGCCGCCCAGCACAGACGGGCAGGCAAGCCAGACGAGTGCTCTCTGTGCCAGTTTCCTCATGACCCTGCTGCAGCCACCGGAGCAGATAGGGGAAAGTTTTGCATTCCTGTGACTTTCTGCACAGTCTCGTTTCTCTGCCAAGCCTGCCCCAATGTTGCTCCGTGCCAGCCCCATAAGGGAAGAGGATGGAGAAAACGGAGGCCGCAGAAGTACTGCCTTTGTCCCAGGAGAGCCAAGCACTCACCCCAATAAGCCCATGCTCAGAAAGTGCAAGCTGGCCAATGCCGAGGGAGAACGGCCTGTGTCTGGGACAGCAAGGATCCTGACATGATCCGAACAATAGACAGCGAATAAAACAAAGGGATTTGTTTCCCAGAATGAAGGGGCAAACAAAGCTCAGCCTGCCACACAAGCTGCAGTGCTCAGCCTCTGTCCCTGCAAGCCCTGGCACCGGAGCACAGCTGGGCCAGGGGCAGCACGAAGCCTCCCAGCAGCTTTGTCCTCCCCAGCAGTGCCTGGAGGGAGGAGACCAGCACCAAGGGGAAGCAGCCACAGCCCAGCTTTTGCCAGGTAATGCTGGCATGGCCATCCCCCAGGCAGCTCAGTGCCCTGCTCCTTCAGAGAACGAAGGGCAAGGGCTGAATCCATGAATGAGGTGGTCCCCACAGTCGGCAGGAATCGGCAGGCAGGGGCTGGGGTGCAGAGGCCAAGCCAAGGGCTAGCCCAGGGAAATGCTGCTTGCCTTCCTGCTCTCCAGGGACTGCAGGGACCACCCCAGACTATTCAGAATATGATGCCCATGTGCCACCGGTTCAGCGGATGAGAGCAGCATCCCTTAGGGTGCATACAGGGAGCTACCGCATGAGGGACAAGAGGGGCTGCAGGTGACAAAGGCTGGATGAGCAGCTCAAACTGTTGGCTCTGCTGCCTTCCAGGAACGCACCAGAAACCTTGGGCTTCAGAGGCCAACAAGAAGCTACTGAGGAGCAGAGTCACAGCTGGCATCACCTCATTGCTCAGGATAGAAGAACGAGAGAGGACCCAGGAGAGCAGATATACAGAGACCTCTTCAACACTCTCCTGTGCTTTCTCCTGCAGCAACCAGTAAGGGGAAGGCTGAGGGGAAGGGAGCATGCTGAGAAGCAGCTCACTGCTAGCTATGCTTGCTGCTACCACCCAGGCAGACAGTTCTCCATCCCTACATCTCAGTGAGCAGTTCCTGAGCAGCTCTCTCGGGCCAACGCGCGTCTGCTCCTCTGCACTGTCAAGGCCAAGACTAGGCTGCTTGCTGCAAGGGCGCTCTCTTCCAGCAATTCACAGCACAGAGGCAGTGGAGTTAAAAGCTTGGCAGCAGGCAGCTAACACCTTGCAGATGGAAGATTCAAAGCTATACATACTCCCATCATGGGAAACACAGGAAGATCAGGCAGTCACTTGCTGACATGCTCAAACAGAAGATACTTTGCAGAAGGAAGGAGTATTATTGTCCCCATTAGGAGAGGATGTCAGTCTCTCTCCAGCGCCGCTCAGCTACAGACTGCTGTGTTATAGAAACATTTAAACACAAAGCAATTCATTTACAGCTGGACTAACACAGTATTTGAGGAGCTAACAGAGCCTGCCCCCGTCTCTCACAGGGAGCTCACTGTTTCACAGGAATCAGACTGAATTCTAGCAAGAGAAATGCCCAGCCATGCCTCTCCATCAACTTCAAGAGGCTGTCAATCCACCTGCTAGCTCTCACTGCAACGTCCCCTCTGTTTTAGCCTTCGCCGTACAATTCTCTCCAGGCTCTCTCATCTCCTAGCCCTCCTGAACCTGGCTTGTTTTATCCTGCGTTGATGACATGCCTGCACCCAGCTGCCTCATGAAGAAAACCGGATCCAAGCACTCCAGACATTAAACTGCCAAAGCCAGCTCACGCACCGTGCCTCCAGGCCCACGAGCAGCCGTGACAAGGAAGTGAACTGTCAGCAAAGCTTAAGGACTATTAAGCCTTCAAATCTGATCGGTCCAGCGGGATGAAGACACCTTCCCAGCATGCTAAACTCCAGGCTCTGGTTTCAGTGGTCGCTGACCTCACAGGCCCGTGCACAGAGAGATTTTTGTCTGCCCAGCCACCACACGCGCATATGCCTTCCCTCCCCTTCCCCAACCAGGTATCCTGCTCCCTCAATACTCACAGCTGTCGACAGGCGAGACGCCAGAGTCATCTCTAGGTTCCCCTTCAGTCCCAGTAATGCAGGTACTAAGATAAATACCTCAGTCACGTATTTGAAGACGTCCCAGTGCTGCAAGATTAAAACAAAAAAAGATAATCATGGCTGTTAGAAACCTTTGCTTTGGACTGAGTGTCACTTACTCATCCGCCTTTGCAACCTGGCACTGCCTGCATGTGGCCCTGAGCAGACAACCCAGTTCCCCTTCTGGTGCCACAGTTTGAATTTTGCAGCAATTTTACTGTTTTTGACATTTGTGTAGTAGTGACCACATGTTCCTGCTGAGCTTAAAAACTGGATCTCAGCCTGAAACTTTCAGTTAAAAATCCCCCAAAGATCAACCACTGACAAAATGTTTATGCATACAGAGGCCAAAATAGGGAAAGATGAAGAGACTTTGCCCAATACTTGCAGTTTTTGGCAGAATCGAGTACTGAAGTTCGGTCAGTCTCAGCTGAGAACCATTCCCTACATGTATGTCTTACAAATACATTTTGGAGCAAGGCATTGCTGCTCCCTGATCCTGCCAGCTCCAAAAAGCAGCCCACCGTGGTCTCCGTTCCCCCCTACCTCTCCGAGGAGATGCGTGCCCTCACCTGGCACCTACATTACTCAGGTATTTAATAACTACTCTGGCTCTACGGTCAAGTCAGCTCCCCTGGGCACGAGGCAGAATAGGCAGCCATGGTTATTTAGGAAAAAACGAAGAGTAATTGCAGGGTAAGCAGTCTTAAAGGAGAGCAGCTGGCTTCCATGAAAACACAAAACCACCCCCAAAAAACCTCACAACTGCATTTAAAAAAACCCCTGCAAGCTACACAAACCTCATTGCCCGATTCTTTATTTTCATGAATGTTTTGCAAGAAGGCCCTGTGTCCAAAATAACTCCCGCTTCCCACATTGCCTGACTGCCATATTCCTTAAAGGACACTGAGCACGGCTGGAATCGCACTCTCAACAGCTGGCTGCTGCGCTGAACACGTTAAGTCACAGCTCTCGCAGCTTTCTTCCTGCAATGGGCTTCATCTCTCGCAGCGCTCTCCTTGACAGTGTCCGACCACCAGGCTAACTAGCCAACAGGACACGTATTTCCTTCTAGGACAAGGAACACTATCGGCCAACACCTTACAGCAAATACAAGTCACTCTACCTGCATGACTAATAACTCCCTGTGGGGAAGGACTTCAGTTATTTTTGTTTATTTTTCCATCCTTTGTGCTGCTTGCCTTCACTACTGAGCCAACAAATTCCAGTTTCTCGCCAGGTCCTTTGCAATACCATGTTCAACCTGCACTCCCTTGAAAAACCATTTGAGAGAAAACTGTGATCACAGGAGGCAGGTAAGTGCTTGAGATGGATGAACTGGGACCGTTTTTCCTCAAAGGGGAAAAAAACTGTTTTCCAGTCAATAAAAATCCCCTTAACGTTTCTGACAGCTTGGTAAGACAAGCTAGCCATGTTCTCCAGCTCCCAGGTGCACAGATGAAAGCTGCTCAGTTATTTCAGGCACAGCCACAACCCTCTCTCTGCTCGAGGACAAGGCTCCTGAGGATACCCGGTTTCCAGACTCTCCTCGTGCAATGAACAGTCCTTTCCCAGGCGCTGTGATGGGCAGCACCTAAGGAAACCACCATGGTCGCTGCAGCCCCTGCTCCAACCACCCTGCGCCCAGCTAACCTGAGCTCCTGACTTGGGAGACCTTTCCACCGCAGCCAGAGGCACTCTGAAAGGGTACGGCTCTGCACGACTCCCCGAGCAGGGGGACATTTGAGTTCAGTGCTCACTGCTGAGCAGTGAGGGAGAATCAGTCTGAAATACTTCATGCGACACAGCAGCACATCAGGCTGTGCTTCCTTTAAGGTCACATCTAGGAACAGGCGAGCACGGCTCTCCTCAGTCTATTTTTAGGCAGGCATTATGATTATTTTGCTGCTTGTTGTACCAGTGAATCCTTTGCTACGACTTCCCTTAGCAGTATCTAGAATTCAATCAGCAAGCAACACGCTCCCACTTCCCAGCAGGACGAGCTGGGTGTCACCAGAATCACTTAATGAAAGGAACATCGTCATTAGTCAGACCGCAGGCTGGAAGTGCTGTGCAAAAGTTTCCTGGCTCTTTCTGCCTCCAGAGATCATAGAGGCGGGATCAGGCAATAGCTAGCACGAGTTCGCAGCCCTCCCTCACCTTGTCCCAACCCTGGCTTTGTAAATTCACCTTTTGTCGTGGTTTAACCCGGCAGGCAGCTAAACGCCACACAGCCGCTCGCTCACTCCCCCCGGCTCAGTGGGATGGGGGAGAGAATCGGGAAGAAAATCTATCCCAGCCGAAACCAGGACACCTTTAAAGGAGGCTGCACTGCAAGCTGGTGCCAGAAGCCGCTGTAACTGGAGCCTGCTAAAGCAGCTCCCTGAGCAAGACAGGGGTGTTCCTGGAGAAAGGAATAAAAGCCATCTTCAGGGAAGGAAAACAAGAAGATTTCTGCAGACATCAGCAGCTTGCTCACTGCAAAGAGCAGGACCCATGGGCTCCTGCCAACTTTCTTAATATAAGATGTTATACAACACTGGTCTACGGGCACTTAGTACATCTCAAAGGCCTCCCTGGCTCCTGCAGAGAAGAAAGCTCCCTGCAGCAATGTGTGCCCACGACGTGGCTCCAAGGGGAGAACCAGAGCCAGACTGTTTGGGGAAGACAAAAGAGGGAGAGAGAGGAGGAAATATGAATTTAAGTTCAGGACATCGAGCCGGTAAAAATCCCTTTCCCGCCTGTAACAGCCCCTCCAAGAAGCACAGAAATAAGGTGTTTTCAGGGGCAAGGAGGGAGGCTAACACAGCACACAAGATCCTCCAAGACTGTCCAGTCTGCTCCATGCAAAGGCGAACACACTGCACTGGGGAGCAAGGGGGCTCCCGGCTGGCTTTCAGCAGAGCTGTGTAAGAGAATTACAGGGAGAGGCACTTCACCTCCAGCGCCTCCTCCCTGCCCTCTGGGGAGGGGGAGCATAGAGACTGTAAACAATCTAGGTTTAACTTATTTCAGCTTCATTTTCTACTAAGCCTGTGGTCCCTTCCTACACAAATCTACCCAGATACTAGAGCCACCAGACCTCGGTCTCTCCCGTGCAGCACTGGAGGGGCAAGATCGGACCCCGGCCTGCCAGAGGTTCTGGAAGAAACATCAAACCCCAGGTGGCATTTTGCAGTTTCCTGCAGGCTCGCTGCCTTTCAGAAGCTTTGCACCTGCAGACAGCAGATATTTCCAGGGTAACAGCTGCTTCTCAGCCTCTGTCATTCTTAGTCGCCACATGCAAAGTTAAGGTTTACAAGAGTCATGAGTAACAGCGTGGTTTCGCTCAGATTATACCGGGATGGTGATTCATGACAGCTCAGAGGGGAGGGATGTGCTGCAGGTTGGAGCTATGACTGCCTTGGTGCGGCTGCTTCACATAGCACGCTTCTCCCAGCGCTCTCCCTCCAAAATATCAAGGAACAAGCGGCCTTAACAGGAGAGCTACAGCTCCGGGGCTGGCACTCCCCGCTGGCCCCGGCTAAGACCCACCCCAGAAGGATGCTAACACCAGAGGTGGTCAAGCAGTGGAAATGAGCAGACTCCCTCCTCCGTATGAAATACTGTCTATCCCATCCAAAGAATCTCCAGGGAGCAGACAAGTCTGGAAAGCAACAATCGGGGCTCTGCTGGGAGAGGGGACTGCACCGATAGTCCTCTACTGTACACAAAAAAGCAGTTGGTATGCTCACATGTCACCTGGCCCAAAGGTCTCTCCAATCCCAAAGGGAGCAGAGGCAAATTCTCCTCCTGAGAGGCAAATTCACAGGGACACATTAATGGGACAGCACAGCCAAAGGCCAGGGCTGCTTGTTTTCACAGTGGGGAGACCAATTACAGCTGGCTGATTAGTCCATTTATCCAAAACAGAGGAAATTGAGTGTATGGAGCCCTCCATCCATCACAGACCACGGCTGCATCCAAAGCAATGGGGCTCCAGTCCGCTCCAGTGCACCAGCTACCCACTCCACATGCTTCCCCTCCTTTCATCCAAGGGTTTGAGTCTCTAGGAAGCCAGCTATCAAGATCAGCTCCCCAGACTCTGCAGGCAAGCAAGCTGAGACCACACGCTTCCCACCTCCCTTTTCCACCCTATGGCATTCAGATGCCTCATTTAATCCCAAGGCTAAAGGGAGCTAGAGGAGTTGGCAGGACAAGCTGCATAGCCACATGCTGAGCTGCTGTGGGACAGAGGAATTACAAAGCTTTATTTCTAATGGCCATAAAAAAAAAGGCAGGAGAACACAGCAGTATGCCGCAGTATCCCACCCCTGCCCTGCTCCTGCCTGGCCAGAAGGGCTGTTCCTTCTCCAGGAAAGGCTTTAGGCTGGGTTCAAATCACTGGCTCTGGGAAATTGCCAGAAGAGCCACGCATGAGTTTACAGGGACCTTGCAAAAGGAAACATACTTGAAATGTCTTTCTTTTTAAGAAAATTATTCTGATAAATCTCTCCTGATTAATTTAGCACAGCCAGCCTTTCCTGTTTTGAGTCACTTCACATCTCTCTCAACAGGTTGTATCAAGAGAAACCGTAAGGATGACCAGCGTGCAAAGGCTTGCAGGGAAATACCCATTAGGAGCAAGAAAGCAAGAGAAGTGTCTGCTTGACCACCCACAAATACAAAAAAAGCCTGACTTACCTTACTGGCACACAGCTCGGGTGGAGATGATCGCAGCTGCCAGCAATACAGACAAGTGACTGACATTCAAGTCTTTCTATGCCAACACTGCAAGGGCTTGTTTACCCCACTTAAACAAACAGAGGGGCTTCAAGCAGAGCATTTTTGGTTGACCACAGTTCCAAAATGGCTGCCTCCTCCATCCAAATAGTTTCATAAACCTACACTGCACGGATGATTGAGTTTTGTGCCTTACTCACAAAGTTTGGGCTGGGCATCAAGACAACTCTGCACAGCCTGTCTTTCAGAGCAAAGGAGAAGAGATCAAGCAGCTGATCGGCTGCCAGAGATACACGCTTGGAAAACTTGTGCTAGAGAGACCGCTGCAGGAGCCACGGTCCGTGAAGTCACATTTGCCACATAAAACCTAAGCAAGCTGTGCAACTGTCGGGTTCCCACAGTGTCACCTGTCACGAGAGACCTAACGAGAGATCACGTCTGGTAACACATCAGTTTTCATCCGGAGGTAACAGCCAGCTCTCTGGCTGGCCTCTCCTAAGCATCACCTCCACACACCTCTCAGGAGGCGTCAGCCCAGCTGACCCTGGCCGCTTCAAGAGCATAGAAGGCAACATAAGGGCCACTCAGCCAGCCTTCGACCTGCGGAGCGAGCCAGCACGCAAGTGTCCCGCACACACTACGACAGGCGAATCATTAACCTGGCTGGCACAAGCCTGGCATGCTGGAACAGCGCAGCAAACATTGAAGATGGAAAAGGGACACAGGACCTGTGGAACTAGCGACTGGAGTTGGGGTGTTTACAGCCACCATCAGGAAAGCGCTTTATTTCAAGCCGTAATGCACAGAGTGGTCTCAGTTCCCAGGCAGGTGCTTTGGCTGCACATGTGCCAGCTGCAACCTCCTCCTCTGAGCCAGAGCAGGGCAGCTGCAGTGCAGGGGTGCCTGCAGCCTCTCCTCCCCTCGCTCCAGACATCACCGAGGTCTCCCCCTACTCCAACCAGCCTGCGAGGTAACAGGTCTCCTCCCCTCACAGTTGCTATCTGCTGAACGAGCCTTGGCATTCAAGTCCCTCCCGGCTTGGGATCAAGCCACGGTCTACAAAGACAGGATTCAGAGCCCAGTGCCATGCCAGGGAAGTATCAGTCCTACCTGCACAATGTCCAGCACCATTCCAGCAGCAACTGTCCCAAAGCCTGCCAGGAGGAACGGAAAGAGGACTTGCAGCCCGATGGAAAAGGAGGTCTCCTTGAGGGGCGAGGCTGGCTCAGGACCTCGGTCTGTGCTGGTGTCATCACTTTCATTGCTCTGGCTGCCATTTTCCAGCAGGGCGTCTTCTTCTCGCACCCCTTTAGCATTGGCACGGGACTCCAACACCACCACTTCTAGCCCGTCACCATCGGATCCCAGGAAATCTGAGGGCTCCACCAGCTGCCCCCGGTCTGGACTGGTGAGACAGTCCATGGGCACAATGGGCAGCACAGCCCCATTGGCCTGCTGGGTCTCCTTCTGCTCTGGCTTGGAAGACATGCTTGCAGAGAGGCTATCCTGACCTTCGGCTTAGCAGGCCTACAGCCAGCAGCTGTTCCAGAAGAGGTCTTCTGCCAGGAGCTTATACAAATGGCCTTTCTGGCATCTAGAGGCGACCTCTCCTATCCCTGCTCGCCTGCCTTTGAGTGCAGAGACTGCTCCTGCAGCAGAGATCCCCATCAAGCAAAGTCCAGGAATGGAGGACACCAACCACCGAGCCAGCAGGGAACACTGCAGGAACCGGGAACAGCAGCAAATTCACTCTAGTTCTCCTCCTCTCCAGCACTGTGCGGTACAGCAGCCACCGAGACAGGATCCAAGCTTTTCTTCTTTGATGTATGACACTTTAGTGCATCCTTCTCCAGGTCTTCTTCCAGCAGCACGACTGCTGTGATGGGGCACACAAGGCAGAGAGAAAAACAGATGAAGTAAAGACCACTGAATAACACAGAAGCTTAAAGGGATGAGGAAGCGGAAAGTAGATACGAGAGGGACTGGCTTTTAGAGATGACACAATTCAGAAAAGCTCTTCTTACTGCCAGGGCTTTGTCACTTTCTCCAGTGGGACTGTCCCTCGGCAGAATTTGAGTCTGAAGGCTCCTGTGGGCTTTTGCTCTGTTTCAGCCTGTTTTGTGCTCCCTGCCAAAACGGCCAGCAATACCAGCAAGCTCCAAGCGTCACTGTCGTCCTCCTCTTCCAGAAGAGTTTCTCACCTTACAGCACAAGGCAACGAGAGTTCTTATTTAAGGTAACAGCAAGTCCCCAGTTAAGGTTACTTACTGAGCTGAGCAGGCTGTAGGGTGGGAGCTGGCATTTGGACAGCCTTAGATTTAACGTCACTCTCCAAGAACTTGTCTTTCACCTGAAATACACGGGAGGAAAACAGACGTTCTGTTGGGTCTCGCGGCAGTCAGCATAACGGCTCGTTCACCCAACAACGTTCTCCTCCAACGTACGTCGAAGGCTGCGCTACCCCCCTGACCCTTTAAGCCTTCTTTTGCAACCCTTCGCACGCTTCAGGGGGGCTGTGTCAGGGGACCTGGCGGGAAGAGCAGCTCTCTGCTCCCCGTGCCCCAGAAGCGAGCACCCAGGAGGGACCCCCAAGCCGCAGGACGGGGACACCCCGCCCGGAGCCACCGGGCACA
>NW_008794598.1:2806334-2825735 GCF_000699145.1 Aptenodytes forsteri | reverse complement strand
AGGCGGGCGGCCCGCCATCCCGCCATCCCTCCGCCGAGCCCGGGGCGCTCCCCGGGGCTTTGCCTGCTCCCGGGGCGCTCCTGACTCTCACCTGGGGCGCGGCGTTGGAAGGAAAGGCTCCTGCTCCCTTCTCCCCGCTGTCCGTCCGCTCTCGCTCTGCTGAGCCAGGGGAGCCCTTCGCTGGCGCCCGAGGTGCGCTCCCGGGAGGTCTCGCTCTCCCCGCCCGGGGAGAGGGGTTTCACGGGTCACAGAGCGTTCCCCATCTCCGCTGGGGTGGCCGTGCTGGGCAGGGGTGCGCTGCCGTCCCACCCACAGAGGTGTTTCGGCAGACCCCCGCCCCGTCCAGGGCAAGGCGGCTGGACTGACGCTCAACACCTCCGCAGGGGTCCAGCCGTTCCCCTCCTCGGCTTAAAACGGCTGTGAAACAGCAACCCAAGGGCATTTTATCATTTTAACTCCATAACTGATTAATTAAGCACAGCTTTGGTACGTTGTCTATCATTTTGGGACCGAGGCCCAGGAGCACCCACAGGGTACCAGTGGTACACCCTGGCTTTCAGGCCTCTGTGCCAGGCTCAAGGGCTCCTCTGATGTAGTTCAGCAAAGAAAATTGGGAATATCGTCACGTACTCACTTTGCATCTGTTTACGCCAAACTGCCCCACAACAAATACATACCTAAAAAGCAGTAACTCCTGCTACAGAGGTCAGTGCCTCACTGCTCTGTAGAATTCTCTATTCCTGAATGAAACCAGCTCTTCTGATTCATGTTTTCCTTCTATTCCCCCCCCCCCCCCCTTTTTTTTTTTTTGCATGAGTGGAACTTTTGACCAGTTGTTGTTTTTCCTTCCTGCCTTGCCTTGCCTTTCCTCCCAGCAAACAGTCAACAGCAAGTTATTACCCAGAGCGATTACGTGATCCCCAGCTCCATGCCTTGGAGACAGGTCTTGAGCCAATAACGGTCGCTGTGACACAAGCATGCGTGCGAGGGGAAGAGGGAGGGCGGCACAGGAACTGCATTCCCCCACAGATACACTGAGTCAAGCGTCACTAGGGCTGGTGACTTCATTTCTTAAAATAAGGAAACGAAGGTAGTCGTGGGCAATGGCAGCAAGAGACCCATTGTGGTCGAGTCCCCCCTAAAGATGTGGGCTGTGCTACTCAATTTCTTTCTGCTCATATTAAAAATTGAGCATGGGGAGCTTCCTTTCCCAAAATACTTGTTGCTTTGGAAGAAAAGGGCGACCGGCACACTGGAAGCAGAGCAGGACATACAATTATATAAAGCAGCACAAAGACAGCTCAGATAGAAGGCCTAAGCGGGTTTAACTTCCTCAGTCCCAAAAACCTCTTCAACTCAAGAAAGTTGAATTTACGGAGCAGATGAGCGGAGCGCTGCTTTCGCTGTGATAAAGTAACTGGCAAAGCGCACTGGGTTTTGCACCTATCTGCTGCTACACAGTCTACTTGAACCCAGTGTTTTGAGGGGTGATGAGCATTTGCAGTCATTTAACAAATTCTCCGGACCTCCTGCTGTGACGCTGGCAAAGAGACATCAAGGAAAACTTGAGACATACAGAGACAATGTCTCGACTAAAGCCGTAGCACAGTTCCACACTCAAGCTGGGAGTGGAGTTCCAAATCCTGCCTCCAACCCTAGCCTCCGTTTTCCTTTGTCCAAATAAACCTGGTCTGTAAGGCTCTCTTTCCGCCTTCATCTTTCCTTCCTGACTTGGAAAATCCGTATCTCCCCCGGAGCAACCGTTCTTCCCCCACCCCCCTAAAAACAACGCGCACCAAAATGTGACCTTGTTGATTAACAGTCCGGCCAGCTGCACGCTCAGGAAGTGGAAGCGTGGAGACAAAAGCTGCCTGAGACAAGAAAACAGAAATAGATAAAATCCCCACCAGCGACGCTGACGCGCAGAGATCAGAAAGGCAGAGGATGAAAGGGCAGGAAACGGGTTTCCAATTCCAGGGCTAGCAGGTACCAAAGGCAACAAAATGCTTGGAAAGGAAAGAGTTTACCATTGAGCTACACTAGATCACGGAATGTCGTGCCCGTGTGTTTTACAGCAGCCACGTGACTTTAGCACTACCAAACTGTCCAGCTCTGGGCAAGCGCTCAGCAACGGCCTAGGAGGCCACAATGCCTATAGGATAATTTTGCCCTTTTCACAGAAGAATCCAGCAAAATAAAGTGGTTCGGCCAAAGTCACTCAAAAAACCCACCTAACAGAATTTGACAGTGTCCTGTCAAACCCTTTGCTCTCTGTTCTAGCTCCACCGCTGTCTGTCACACCTAAATGCTGATCTGAATGCAGTCCCAGCTGCCTTTGACCAAGGATTCTGAGGGAACCTAGTTCTTAATTTCTTGTAACCAGGAATCTCAACAGGCAAACTCAAAGGTTGAATAGGTTATGGATAATGACTCACCCCTACAGATGTCAGTCCAGAGTAAAAGCCGTTCATGAGGACAGGCAGCAACGTCAGCAGCTGACCCTAATCTGGTCCTGATCTGGGAGAAGAAATGCAGACCACGGAAGTTCTGTTTTACCAGCCTGGAAGCAAACAAAACCATCGCCATCCTTTTTCCGAAGGTCCAAATGACTACTGCTCCCAGCTGTGTCCATGTGTCACCCACGTGCTGCGCCTGCTGCGACAAACACAGGTCAGCCTCAGTCAGGTACATCCCTCAGGCTTTTTGCCACGTGAGAGCATCTGGCAGAGGGGAGCTGAAAGGTCCTCGCTTCCTGCGTTCCACGAGGCCGGCGGTTCCTGTGTCAGCAGCTGCTGCCCCCACCGATAGCATGGACACCTGTCATGGAGGGACTGAGGACACGCCTCGCATCTCTGCTTTGTTCCAGATAAATGAATTTGCAGCTTATATCTTCAGAAATTAGGCCGAAGAAAGGACTAACATCACAACCCTGCTGGACTGATCAGAGCAGACACTGATATTAAAAAAAAATAGTATAAATGCAAATCATTTCTTAACTCCCCCCTATTTCCCACTCCACAAAGATCCTCTCATTTCCCAAAATCCCAAAGAGGACATTGGATTAACCTTTTCCAGTGTCTACATACAGCTAGGCAGTACTGTCCTAACAACATTTAAACATTGGATTAACCTTTTCCAGTGTCTACATACAGCTAGTCTACATTTAAAAATCCAAGCGGACTTGGAAGGATAAAAGTGCTCCAGGGCAAATAATAATTATTCTTCCCGAGTACTTATACAGCTTGTCAAGTAGGCTGAACTCAGACCTATACTGAAGCTAGACTAAGATCAGTAGGTGAGCTAGTAAGTTTAAAGGTAGTTTAGACAGGCACATGCCAGATGTAATGGCTGCACTACAGCCAAAAATAGTTAGAATCTGGAAAAAAACACTCCAGTTTTCTCCTATGGGCTTTCTGGAGGAGTTCATATCCCTTACTCTGGCCATTGGGTCAATCTGTGACGGTA
This sequence comes from Aptenodytes forsteri, assembly GCF_000699145.1. NCBI lineage: Eukaryota > Metazoa > Chordata > Aves > Sphenisciformes > Spheniscidae > Aptenodytes > Aptenodytes forsteri. The sequence goes on along the minus strand of NW_008794598.1, from coordinate 2,822,270 downwards.
ATCCACTGCTGCCCTTCTCTAATCATCTTCACCCTACAGAAAACATGAAAATAACCTGTTGTAGCTGTGGTAACTGGACAGAGAGCATGCAGAGAGCCTCAGCACTGACACACAGTCAGCACAGTCACCGAGCAGAGGATTACTGCCATGAACTAGAAGGAGCTTTTTTGGTTACTCGGTTAAATAACTGAACTGCAGCCAGGCCCCTCCATGTGGTTGCCTTTCTAGTGCAAGATCAGGCACAGTGTTCAAGTGATCCGAGTATTTACAGGGCTACAATAAACCATATAATTGTGTTGAATTAAAAATATAAATTAAAAGACGTATGAAAAGCCCCCTGGGATATGCTACATGACTTGCATGCTGCCCAGGCCTTGACCAACTCATAGGTAAATCCATCAGTGACAAAGAGCATTTACCCTTTGTCCCCTACCCCCTGCATTAACCACCCTTCCATGTGGTCATTTTCCTTCCTGCTGAGAACTGACTGCAGCTTCCTCTGGGGCCCACCATCACAGCTCTTAAATCAGCCAGAGTGATCTCTACTGAGTGAAGCAGGTCACTCCCTTCCCCACCATGCTGAGCTCTTTATCTCTGCCGCCCCTGCTACCCTGGGAAGCTGTGGAACCGGAAAGCGGAGCCAAGCCCCCTGCACGGCAACTCAGATGACACACAGCCTTCACTGTGCTGTTAAGGAAAATAATTCCCTGGGCAGCACTTCAGCACCCCTCTAGGCCTTGCTATGGGCACTGAGAGATGCTGGCATGCAACTACCAACGCTGTACTAGAGACCTCACAGGTCATGGCAGCACAGTTTCTTTAAAGGGTTATTGCGAGAGCCTGAATTTGGGGACTAAAGTGACAAAGATGTCTGTAAAAGTTTCAGATTGCTAGCAAGCTCTGCGTAGGAGCTGCGGATGGGGACTGAATGCATTGGCAAGAACCTGTGCAGGGTTTAACCTGGCAGCAGCAGGCAGTACTGAAGACCACTGAAGGTGAGGATTAAGGGTCACAGGCTGAGCTACAGGTGAGGATTACTTCCCTATAATGGCAAAGGGTACTGCAGGCTGTGACTGGGTGGCCTCCAAATTCCTCCATGGATATCTTGCTCTACAGCACTGATAAGACTAGGGCACGGTGGTGTGGGCTGAGCTGAGTGGGGAAGCTTTCACAGCACCTGCTTGAGAAAATGGACTTCACCAGCTCCATGAAATACCAAACAAAATGGCAAAAGAGGAGCCAAGAATGCAAGCGTCAAATGCAAGGCAGGAGGAAACAACTTTGTAAACACCTTGCTCCTGTGTTCTGCTCCAGCTCTGTGCCTGAACTCTCCATGGTCACTTGGCGCTGAAAATAAACCAAGCCCTTTTAAGTAGAGGCCAGCACCAGAGCTTTCTTTAGAAAATGCAGGTGTGGAACGTGACCTTTTCTCCATCGTGTAGCAGGCCCACATGGCCCTAAATCAGCTGGTGTGCTAGTAGCAGGCTGCTATGGCTGGACAACTACAAACATGTTACTTCGAGTAACCGTTGTCAGAAGAACAGCAGCTTTGTAGACTTGGCTACAAAGAAAGGGGGAAAAAAGTAAGTTGCTATGGATATAACACAGGAACATGTTAACACACTGGAATTGGACTAAGACAAACAGCATTCAAAACCCCATTAGGTATGACACCAAGTTATGTGTCTTCAGAGCAGAAAATCAGGCTTTTCCTTCTCTGATGAATCAGAGGTAATTGCTCTACATGCTCAAAGCACAGTGACTCATGACAAAAAAAAAATAGCTCACAGAGCTATTACTCTGTGTTTACATGATGTACTTGGCATTTTCAAGTAACTACTCATACAATGCAAAGTTGTATACGATCTTAGCAGCAAAGGCCAGCGTGTCATCCTTACGCTGTTATTTACATGACGACACTAAGATTTCAAATACCACTCAAGATGAGAGACATTCTCTGAAAACATCTCATGGGAGCAGTAAAATGGGGTGGAAAGAAAACTGTTCTGTCAGGAGCGGTGTGCAGACACCAAATCATTGAGCAACCCTTCAGAATTGTGCCAGATAAGCATGACATGGCAGCTAATAGGATAAAATAAGGAGACTTAAGAATACGAAGGGCAAAGCTGCTGCGCGGAAAAAAAGCACAGACAATTATCAGAAGTGACTGGAAAAAGTGGGCAGAGGTGGGGAACGTGCTTTTTCACTACTGGATCCTGCAAGATATGGTCTGTTTAAAGCACTTCCGTTTAGTGGCGTCAGGTTGCAGTACATCTCTGTTGAACATTTACTCAATGCAGAGGCACTGCATGATTTCAGCACCGGCTGATGAGCAGCACTTAATGAGGCTCTGCAACAAGCTGCATTAGCGAAACCTCACGGCACACATTTGCACAGTACCTGCCAAAAACAACCCTGCCTTCCCAGCGCTGTTTGCCCTTCGCTTTTCCTTCACAGCAGCAAAATGAATCTCCAGATGAATGTCCTTTAAAGAAACAATCCTCACCAAAACACAGAGATGAGTGATTTTTGGTTGGGGACAGGAGATTACAAAATATAAAGGATGCTTTATGTCTTTAGGACCCATTTGCTATTACAACAGGCAACAAATCCCTCCTTCCACACCACAACACAGCCTTCACTGCACAACAGCATGACCCAAGTTGGGATTTTCACAACCTGTGCCCTACAACAGAATCACAGAATGGTTGAGGTTGGAGGGGACCTCAGGACATCACCTAATCTTTACTCCCAGGATGCTGTTGGCCTCCTTTTTCTCCAGCGCACACTACTGGCTCACGTTCAACCTGTCCACCAGGACCCCTGTGTCCTCCTCTGCAAAGCTGCTTTCCAGCCAGCCAGTCCCCAGCACGGGGTTATTCCTCCCTAGGTGCAGGACTTTGCATTTCCCTTTGTTGAACTTCATGAGAGACCTGTTTTCCCATTTCTCTAGCCTGTCGAGGTCCCTCTGAATGGCAGCACAACCATCGGGTGAGTCAACCATTCCTCCCAGTTTCACATCATCTGCAAACTTGCTAAGGATGCACTGTCCCTTCACCCAGGTCATTACTGTCGATGTTAAACAATATCGGCCCCATACTGCCATAGTCAAAGTGAAGGCTTTAGACTCAGTTGTCTTTATAGAGACTTGCCAGAGAAAAAAAAAAAAAACCAAAAACCTTCCTCCACCTCCCACTCCCGGGGACGTATTTTGTTCTGCGCTGTACCCTGACACATCACTTTTGCTGTGTCTGCAACGGGAGTTTGCAAGAGGAATGACACCTTCACAAAAGAGCCATAGACATGCGGCTAAACAAATTAATGACGTTAGGGCACACAGACAAAATGCAATAAACCGTAAAAGATGCAAGCTATTTACTACCCAATAATGCATAAACAGAGTTAGCTAATTTTGTATAGAAAGGGGAGCACCAGGGAGGGTGCAAAGATTAAAGCAGGCTGGAAAATATGTGGATTTGTTTTGATGGAAACTTTATGACTTGCTCTAGTGTAGGATCGGGCGTGGAAATGACTTCATTGCAATTATACAGTTACATAAAAAGACTAAATAATAATCAGAAAAGAATCTGCATTCCTTGTTTTATTAGATGAAAATGCTGATCTGGTTTCAATTATTTAGTAGATTGATACGGTTTTAGCCCATTGGCCAGACTGATAAGATCAGACTGCAAATAGAGAATGGTGAACGGAAAGAATAGGAATCACAGTTCCATCACTGTTTTTCAGGATACGTTTCAGGGTATTTCCTGTACATTCCAGTACATTTTACAATATGAATTTAGAGCAGAACAACCACCCATTCCAGTGTATAATTCAAGTTCTGAAAGACAGACACACACATCTCTGCAACAGTGCAACAGGAGGAGTTGTACTAGTACCTACAGCACAGAGTCTGCATGTCAGTACAACAAAGCAGCTTTCACCCAGTCTTTACTTTGGCTAACATCTGGTTCTTAATTCTTTCTTTGTTTAATTAATAACGGTAACCCCAACTAAAGAGACTATCAAGGCCAAAAGAATGCTTAACCCTTTAGTGCTAACAGAGATAGGCATGCTAGTGCAAGAAGTGCAGGATTAAACAGGGTCAACATCAATGGCCTGTCTACACTACGATTCCCAAAGAGCTGAGTCAACAGAAGTGCTGCAGTAAAGTGAAAACTGCTTGCACAGGCAGTGAAGGAACAAAGACTTTCTGCTCCCACTGAACTGGAAGAAACTGAAGGGCTTCGCCATCAGGAACAAAGACTTTCTGCTCGCACTGAACTGGAAGAAACTGAAGGGTTTCACCACCTTTCACAATCAAGTTCTCAGAGGAACAAAAGAGAAACACACACAACAGAAACTGATTCAGTGAAAAGAGCATATACACGAGCAGACAACACTGATTTAGTTTCTTATTTAAAGCTGCAATTCCTTATTCTGACACCCAGCTGCACAACATACCTGGGCCATGCCAAAGAGTGAGAGAGAAAAAAAACAAAAATCACTGAAAAGAGGAAGAAACCTCTTTTCAGCATCTCTGAGATCAGGGCAACACCAGTTAAAGCAACATAGCTAGGACCTCTGGAGCTCAGTATTTTAAAACAGAGTCAGAAACCAGTGCACGCATGGGAGAACTTAGCAGTATCAAGTTAACACTGACACTGGTGGTTGAGAGCACCGTTGATGCTGGTCGAGAGCATCACCTGGGGAAGAAGCCCATACCCAGCAGCAGTGCAACAAACTCTTATAGTGTAACTCTACCAATTACATGAAACCTACACCATGTCACAAACCTTTCATGTGAGCTTTTGACAGACACATCATTTGTGAAAAACCAATTAACTGTATAAAACGAGTTTGTCAAAAGCACACATAGAAGATTCACCTCTTTTACTGATAGGTGAGTGACTGCTGATTATAGCTTAGATTTTTAAATGACTACCAATTTCAGAGGCTTAAAGAAAGCGCTGAAAAAATTAATACCATCAGATTAATGGCTGCATGTCAGACCAGGGGGGAACCAAAAATCAGGGTTATTTGTTGTGTTTTGTCCAGGTTCTTATCACTTTCTGGCAAACTGTACATTTGCCTAAAGCAGCAACCAGCAGTGTTTACATCTGTTTGTAAACCACAATACGCAAAAAACAAATTCCAGACATAGCTCAATACGCAACACACAACTGCATCCCATGGCCCAGACCCCTGCCATCCCAGAGTCCACCTTAGGAGCTGCTCTTCTCAGGTGTATTTCTCACAGCTCGTGGGAGTTTGCATGAGGCTCCGGAAGCTTGTCAATGTCACAGTTCTTAATCAGCTGAAAGAGGAACTTGATCTGTTTCTCGTAATTCTCAACTGAGATTCTCTCATTCAACCCATGGATCCTGGTAGAGAGAGAAGAATGTTTTTCATTCCAGTGTGCATTTGTGACCCACCTGCATATAGCCAGCACCCCACTTGCCTGTTCACTTTGTAAAGCAATGCCTAACATAAAAATGCAGCAATATACACCAGATACTGCATTGTAACTGCAGTGCCTGTTCCTCAGGCCAACCAAGTCTACTGATTCTAAGGCTCAGAGCACAAGAAAGTCCATGGCGTATGTGGAAAAGAAAAAACAGTATTCCAGCTCTTTGCCCGTTTCTTGGCCATTTATGTCACTTGTCCTGTACAGCTACCAGAGCACTCTACTCCCGTATCATCTGCACCTCAATAAAATGCCAAATCTATTACGTGCTGAATAAACAAACAATCCCTTGCATGATGATGTTCTTTGTTACCACTTTACCCCAGAAAACCAAAGTTCCAGCTTTAAGGAGCAAATAAATTCAGTGGCATGTGTCTAAACATACGGATAAACGTCTTAAACAAGGCCAACTACCAGAACCACACCTTTCACACTGCTGCACTATATAAAGGATCCAGTCAGCTTCACAGCATTGCTGTACTACCGAATGGGACACCTAAATGAGGTCTTGTCTGCATTTGAAGTAAAGAAGAGTAAGGGCTAACACCCTCCCAGTGTAATTACCACCCCCTATTTGTGCAGCACCCAGATCTGCAGGAAATGGGTGGCCTAACAAAATGTGAGGCAACCTCACCGCCACGCCAAGGTATACAAGGTTGGGTTTCCGTCTTCTGCCTAATGCATATTGATTTTCTTTCACTAGTCCCCACCCCAAACAGCTGCCCACATGCAGACAGAACACAGTACCTGGGAAGATCATCTGATTTCAAGAGCAGTGGGTTAAATCGATAAATGGCATTTGTGACGTTAGTGAAATGCCTGCTGTCTGTGTTTCCAATACATGTGCCTGGAAAACAAACCTCAGGTTTACTTTGCGTGAGAGCAGCATTTCAATGACCCACACTTTTCCCAGGAGAAAGGAAAGGCATCTGATAACAGTTCTATATGCCCCCTAGCTACACCAAAAGCAAAATCACTGGAAACAGTTGGTATGTCCTGGAAGAAGAACATTCTCTCTTTCATGAACAGCAGCTGAACATACAATTCAATCATTCTAAGAACAGCCATGATACTCAGCCTCCACAAAAGCGTAAGCTTCAAACTGCAGTCCAACAAACGGTACAGAACTAGGAAGGAGCTGTGAGAAAGGGAAGGAGCTAGGATCATAAGGAACAATACAGAAAAGCAGGAATGGCTTTGTCAGCTATGAAAACGATAAAAGAAGAGCTAAAGCAAGAAGACCTCCTTCTCTCCCTCACAATTCCTTTCTTCCCTGAAGAGATTCCTTTGTATGTGCAGAGAGTCAAATTCAAGGCTTATTGTTTCTGTCAGTTTCCTGTTTGCTTTTTTACTTCCACTACCAAAAAACATTAAAACTTTTAAAACATGAAGAGGGAATGGAATAAAAAGAGGAAAAAACAGCTGTTTCCAGTAGTTAACAGCTGGAGTGGAGAAATACACAGAAGATGGAAACAAGTCAATATTGGGGGACAGGGGAGAGAAAAGCAGGGTGGAAGCTGGAGAGGAAACAATAATCATCATGTGCTTGCTGTTACCTGGGACTACGCTGTCAACATCTGGGAAAGTATCCAGGATGGTTCTTTGAAGAATATGGACTCCAAATGTCTGGTCATCCCAAGGACTGATGGGGAGTGGGTCAAAAGCCTCTACTACATCGATCTTCACTCTGTCATCAGCAACAGTGTTTTTAACCATCTCTAGCACCTATGGGTAAACCACAGAGATTAAATAAGCAAAAGAAACAAGAAAGCATCCCTTCTAGATGTCAGCAAATGTTCCACTTTCCAGAAAACGTTTGTCCGTGAACTGCCAATTGTGGCTGCAAATACAGATGCATAGTTAGGACTGAAACTGTGTGGCAGTCTCTCTTCCTCTTACTCAGTGGATGGCTGATACTTAAGCTAATTTTTTCCCCCCCCTAGCGCAATCAGATGCACATCACTGTCTCAAGGTATTCCTGAACTGGTTCAGTACTGAAAGACAGGTGGTCAACCTGCTGCTACCTGGTAGTTGGGTCATCCAAGTAAACAATCCAGAAAAAGCTTCCAGAAAGATAAACTTTCAGCAAAGGTTTGGGAAGGGAAGATACTATTTACTGACAATGTTTCACAGCCGTCCTTGGCTGGACAGGCATGCCATACCTCCTGAAGCGTGCAAGACTCCCACATTCTCACAGGTCACAAACCTTAACGTTTCCATTCCATAAGTCACATACGATCCATGTGCTCTTTGGCACAAAAAGACTTCTGAAATCTACTCAATATAACTGCAAGGCATACTTCCAAGCTTGGCCTGCCTCTTGCTCTGCTCCACATTCAGAAGCCATAGTAAACAATGCACTTTGCAATCCATCTCAAAGGAGGAGAAAAGACATTAGATAAGCTGTGTTTCTGACAGCCTCCATAAAGGAGCAATTCCCAAATCTTCCCCTTCCGCTGCTCGTATGAATACAGGGAGAGACGAACAGAGTATTCGTCTAGATCTGCTGCCACAAATGGCCAAGTGCCACTCTGCTCAGAAAGGGATGGAGAACAGCCCCGCATCCGGGGGTACAGTAAGTACCTCAGTGGCCTTCTCTGCAGAGTGGATCCGGAAGTTCACTGTTGCTTTTGCAGAAGATGGGATGACATTTATCTAGAAAAAAGAAAGGACCAAAACTTAAAAGGAAGTTAAAAACAGATGAAAATGCCAACTGCAAACTCAGAAACTGCTCAAACAACTCCAGGCCTCAGACTAATGCTTCACTCTGTTTCCACTAACATTAAGTGTGATATCTCTTTCTGTACTCCGTGTTAAAATACTGTAAATCTCATCTATAATGCAGATAACTACACAAAGAGATATTCATCGATTCAACAAAAATGAAGTTAGCTGTTACGTAGAAGTTTTCCTCTTGACATAAGCCCTCTCCCTTCAGAAATCTTGTATTTAGAAATTCTGAAAGTTTGTTGTTTTTTTTAAGCAATATTTTTACCTAATTGTCATATTACTTTTCCCCAAGTACGAGACATGTAAGTCGCTTAACAAATGATGTTACTGAAGACACGTAACTCTTCTTTTCTACAGAATGAATATTTATAATTTTGTTAAAGAAAAGAAGGTATAATCTTTAGAAAAAAAACCCAAGAAACCAGGGTGTCAATTCTCTCCTGGCCACTCAGTGTCACTGTTCAGCCACTGTATCTTGTTTTCTTGTCCAGTGATGCTTTTCAGTAACAGATTTTTTCAGGGACACACCAAACAGCCTGTTTATTTTCCAGGCCTACAGTATTTTTGGATAGCTATACCTCCTTATCAGGGCAAGATCTAGCTGTATCAGCCAGAACCTGTTATCTCTCAGTCCAAGGGGCACACTAACCCTACTCGAATGAAGGTAAACACCAAACCGGTGCTCACAAACACAAGATCCCATTTGGGCTAGGGAAGTGTTTATGACTGTGACACAGTTTCAAATACTGTTATTGATACTTTGGATGATTACATAGAAAACACTCTTTCTTGTCCATCCTAAAATGTAAACAATCTTAACACTAGTTTACAGAGATCTTTTTGTGACAGAGATCAGACGCTTCTGAAAGAAGTAATTTTCAACTGTAGCTAAATCCAAGCCACACCTAAAGTAAAAAGGAGACTGGTAGTGACACCACACAGGGTCTGAGACCAGGGCCAGTACTGAGCTTATAACTGGATATAAACAGGTGGAAACCAAATGTCCCAACTGCCTCATCGCACTACATGGAGAAAAAACAAAATGAAGCTACCTTGATTCCCGCATTAAACATCGTGACTGCTGTAGTAGTTCGAATCAAGGCATTGGTGGAAGGTTTCCAGGCAAGAACTCTTACAAAAAAGAAAAAAAAAAAACATGTTTCAAAGACATTTAATATCGATAAAACATAAGCACCGCAATTACATAGGCAATAAGCTGAATGATGACCCAGTCAATTAACAAAGTGGTTATTAACCGTAAAGCACTGACATTGTCTAAACTATGAAATGGTGTAACTGATTTCCTGGGAAGACCAGAAATAGCTAGTGGTCTTCATCTTTTAAGGGTGAGAGGCTGGGAATGTTCATCAAGGATATATTTTCTCACCTGCTGACAACAGGTGAAAACAGCCATAGGTTGCTCATGATGAGACTGAGAGGAAACGTGAACTAAGTGGAAGAAAAAAACCACAAATCAGAAAATTTCTAGTTTTCAAGAAGACAGTGTAGTCACTTGGCTATGGCTGAAACAATTCCAGCAGAAACAATTATCTGGGAGAAAGGCCAGCTTAAGTCTTCTCCTTTCCAGGAACTACGTAACTGTGCTCTAAATTCATATACTGGGTTACTCTTTGCTTATTAATATGAAAATCGGAGAATGAAATTACAGTTCTTTCCTCACCTCTGATGCAAGGTGCTCCATAGTCATGAGTTCTGGCCCATGGCCAAACAGATTGCGCAAGGGATTCTGCTCCAGTCTACGACAAAGAAAATCAACATTTGAAATTTAAAAAATCTCTGGCTATTATTGCTCCAGAAGGTCGATAGGAATTTGATTTGTGAAAAGTATCCCATGTATTTGAGATGCAATCACACTTTCCTCTCCTGGTAAGTAAATCTGTGAGCACAGCTCCCTGACAGATCTCTGGGCATCCCAGTCACATGCAAAGATTCTCTTTCAAGAACAGCTGAAAAAAATCCAAAAGCCTGACTCTTATAAAGAATACATGGAAATCTATAAAAACATCACACCAAAATCCATCATATCTGTACATATTAAGTTTTTCTAAAATAAGTATTTATTAGCCAATTTGACATCTACACAGACATGTAATGAGATGATTTACCCAGTCACATTCTGTCTTTACACCATGTCTATTGGCCTGGATAATTACCAGCTAGAGGTAGCAGGTATGCGCAAGGATAAATTCCAGAGAAATTCTGCAACCCAAACAAAGCAATCTTTACCGCTACAGAGTAAATTATGATAGACATCATGACATTGTCTTGGTTTTAAGGAATCAACTGACACTAGGAACAGCTGAAGCGAAAAGACACTCCAGACATTTGGCAATTGTCCCTTTGCTGGGGATTGCATTTCTGCCCTGCAAAGTGAGCTACAAACTTCAATTTCAAATACATAAGGGGAATTTGCAAAATACTCTAAATACAAATATTAAACAAGAAAGTCACGTATCAGTGACTTCGGAGTCTGCCTGACTTGTCTTCAACGTAAGATGACAGGGAAGCTCTCTCACCTGGACATTGCAGCTGCAAGAATGCCAATACTTGTCTCCTTAGGAGGAAAGGATGAATGTCCTGGCTCTTTTTCCACAGTGAAGTTCAGTGTTATTGAACCCTTTTCTGTGATAGCAATTCTGATCAATGATAAATAGATAAATAAATAAATAATTTGATTAATGCAACTCCAAACACACACGCACAGACTATAGGTAAAAAGAACTACTCTGCATATTTTTAGTATCATAAAAAAACACCGAAGAAGCAGCAACAACAAATCCTTAACACAATCTCTACATGTTCGGAGGACTGATGTCTTGGCTGCTTCTCTGGTGAGCAGACTCTACAGCATACAATTAACATGCTTGCACTAGCTAAGTGGAACATTCTGCTTTTGTCAGCACAGCTGTGATGGACAGCAAGCAAACACTGAAGGTCCTTTGCTTGCACTTTGTGCCACTGCTGTAGCTTTAGCAACACCAACACTGCTACATGCCTTGAAAATGTATTTTATTGGCATTAGCAAGGTCATTCCTCACAAATTAATTATTGAAAATGTATCACTTTCATTATGGTCAACTGTGTTCTCTCTTACTTACACAGCTACTGGCTTCTTCACTCCCGCAATGATGCCATCTAGTATTGCGCTTCCCTCATCTAGTAAGAAGGAAAGTTTCACTCCTCTAGCTTCCAACAGAGCTGCAATCTTCATTGCTCCCTTCTGACCAAGCACCTGTGAGAATCCAGGCAGAGGAACTGGTCAGATTAAGCCACACCATCGGGAAGAACACTGGAAAACATTTTGCTGTCAACAGTGACCAGTGCTACAACACAAGGAATGCAAGAAATCCCCTAATGAACAGCTCTAGAGCAACCTGTCGATAAAAGATTCTTCCTAGCAAAATTCATTGGAGGTTGTTAATGGCCTAGTAGCAGGTGAATTTATATCCACACTGAGGAAAGCTCTCATTCACGAGTCACTGAATGTTGCTCTGTATCCTATTAGTTCTTGGACACAATGATATCTCAGAGCTATAAGCTCCAGAGATTAATTAGCCATTTTAAAGAGGTATTCATTTTAACTATTAACAATTCTTTGTCTTTATATTTTGAAAATGAATAAACAAAACCACCTCATCTGTCTCTCTGTACTGTTTACTAGTGGGTATACCCACAACAAAAGTGGAATACTTCTGTTAGCTCTTCCTGATCATTTGGAACAACCATGTATATCTTAGGCCAGCTTTTCATGTATTACATATACTCCAAAACGCGACTCCTACTGCACCTTCCATGCAGAAAAGAATTTGAAATAACACTCTACTGTTTTCTTTTCTCTTTGCTCATCACACCAAACCCTTTGTCAATGTCACTTAAAGCCAAACAATCAATATATAACTATGACCACGTGCCTGACACAGTATCTACCCACATAACCAAGAAAAACAGGAAGGACTTTCTAGTTAAACAATGTTCAAAAATTAAGCCTTGTTACATACAGGAACAATGCAAACAACTAGTTGTTTTGATGAAATGAAAGAAAATACCTCTTCATCATGTCCAATGCCAACATAGAAAGATCTGTGGGGTCTGTAATTTCTTCTCAGCAAAAATTCTAGAGCTTGCAGAATACCCTGCAGAAAAAAAAAGCAGAATGTATTGTACTATTCTTGTGTGTTAGTAAGGAGAATAAATGTAAAAGGCAGCAATGTAACATAAAAGAAATATCATACATTCAGAGCCCTTAAGGAAACTTTGTCCTGTTCACAGTTGAGCTTTTATTTCTACAACTCCTACTGGTTATATTCATATTCTCTGGAAAACACACTGCAATATACTTGGTCAATAATGCTTAAGACTTAGTATGCTACGCGGTGTCAGTGTACATACACAAAATACAGCGTAGGCTTGTTCTTGCGACTGATGAAGTCAGTGACAAACTGCACAGGAAGCATGACAGAGTTATAATTATCCAAGGAATTCACTGTTCCTTTAAACTGTCTATCCTACACACAGTTTGGCTCTGACTTGAGCTATCAAATCCGTTTATTTTAATAAGCAGTACGTTTTGTACAGAAAGTGCTAAGAAGACAGAAACAGAAGAACAAGAAACTTAATCTGAAGAATGAGAAATGAAATCTACCATTTGCCGCATTTTTCCATCTCACCTGTTTTTTTCAATTTAAGCTAGTTAATTTTTTACATTTCAGCAGAAATTATATTGCTTCTACCTTGTCAGCACCCATTTTTGCCATGTTCACTGAAATTGTTGATTTTTATTGTGCATTTGTGGAGTTACTTGTGCAGTTCACAGCAGAAGGAAGCACCAAAACAAAATTTTAAGTTGCAAGGCTTTGAAATTGATGATTAAACAACTTGAAGAAACTTTCTAGGAGTATGGCCTATGCCCTAACAAGCAGCCACAGCATCTGTGACACTTGTTTGCTAAACATCTGTTTAAATTTAAATACAGGGCTATCATGGAAGTAATCCTTGCAAGTCACAAAGGACTGTTTTCCTTATTAATTTTTCCATCAACCTTTTCCCAAATGAGAAATCCTTCACAGATCCATCTTTTTTTGTACTTTATTCCTCCCAAATGTACTTAGTACAACAGCTCTTAGTTTAGCCACAGACTAGATAATAAAAGATACAAGGTTATTTGACTATAATATTAAATAAACATTGTTTATTTTGAAACTCAAGCCTTTTCAAAGGGCCAAGTTTGGCTTTGAATGCCCATATGACACCTGGGAAAAAGTAAAAGGTCTATCCCTGGTTTCAAACACAGCATTTGACATAAAATTGAAATATGGCATTTAACCAAATACATCTGCATCTGTGAATGTTTTTCTGTATCTTCTAAGAGCTTTAACTCTGCTTTCTTCAGTAATAAAAGACCACTCCACTTCATCTCTAGGAAAAGTTGGGAGAAAACCGCAGGGCTTAGGAATTTATCGCTAACATCCTGCATTTAAAGAAGGGCAAGAGAGACAATATAGTAAATCTCAAGAGAATAGATTCCTCCAATCGGCCTTTTTCAGGCTTTGTATCTCTCTGAAATGGTATTACCAAGACGACGTACTATGGCAGAGTTTTTGTTATCCAGCGTTCCTCGTCCATAGATGAAACCTTCATGCTCTGCAGCTGAGAAAGGAGGGAAATCCCAGCCCTCTGGGGGAGCAGGCACAACATCCATGTGTGCAAGCAGCATATAGGGCATCATTTCAGGGTTAGAACCCTGAACAGTAAAGAGATGGCTGTATTTCCCAACAATTTCATGTTGAATGAACTTTGAAGAAAATACAGCCGGGAAGACTGTTAAGAAAAAAATTAAAAACATGTGAAAAAGAAAAATTAACAATAATGTCCAGTTTTATCATTATATACTCCATAGAGTAGTCATCTATTTAGCCTCAAGGGGAGCACTGTAAATAAGACTGACCGCAACAAATTTGCTTCAGGAAGCAGATGTGCAGCTTCGTTCTCAGACTTCTACCAATCCATCTCACTTTGTATTTAAGACTTTCCTAAGCAAAACCAGGAACTGTTGTTCACCAGTGCTGCAGCTGTTTTGCAGGTAGCAATGACGGGACTGCCAAAAAAGCAGGAAGAAGCAGGGGTAGTCTTCCTTTTTTTTTTTTTTTTACTTAATGGTAAGGTCATTTAACCATCTCAAGGACCAAAAACCACCATTGCAAAAAGACATTTGAACCTTCTCTGTTCTAGCTTTGCCCGTTGCTACACCAAAGTACACTGTTGCAGAGGTGACCTATGCATGCCATTTTTGCCAGTCCTTTCTTGAGGAAAAACAAAATAAAAATATGTTCCATTATATTCAAGAACCATACATACTCTCTTCAGTTTGTTTATGAAAATAAAATTGAGCAGCAGAGATCGCTAAGAATGAAAGTTTAGTACCTTCCCGAATGTAATTCCCAAATTCTGCCATGGCAGTTGTATTCAAGTCCTCTGGAGATACGGAAACAGTTGGGATTTTAATAGCACCTTCAATGAAATACAAAATAGAAATCATTCGACACTGAAATCAGTCAAACAATACTTGAATTGCATTTCAAAAGGGAAAGTATTATTTATGTTCCTGAATATTTTCCAGGCTTTAAAGATTATTTCACAGGATAGTAAGAGCTGCCACTATCAAAAAAGACTGATGTACTTCAGCCGAGCTGTGCACATGCAGCACACCGGTATTTCCTTCCAGTTTCAGCCAAGGTATTTCTCTAGTTACTTCAACTCAATTTTTCATCCTGAAGTGTTGAATGATATTGTTAGAAATGCTACTGCCCAGAAGCAGCTGCATTTTGCTAGGGTGCACTGATTCCTCATAGCCATAAACTATTCCGGCAGCTTAAGCAGGCAGCTTAGTTGGCAGTTCAAGGTTCTTTTTCAATAGGAAGTCAGGCTGTGATGGCAAGACTGTTATAGCACCTTCTTTCATACTGCTCCAGCCCTTAAAGATATATAAACAGACAGGTTTTTTGTTGCTCCTTCTAGTCTGCTCTGTCATTTAAACAGTGTCAGACAGAGCTGCTCTCCAACACTGAGTCACTGTCATGCAAAACATGGGTATAACTTAGTCCCAATCACAGCTGCCTTTCCTAAGAGCATCCGTTAAGTGAAGTTACAGATTCTTTTAAAGGTCATGTTATTCAAGAAGAAACACAGAAATAACTCTCTCTCATATCCCCGCATTTTCCCCATTAAAAAGTATGTAAACAGAATTTGCTAGGCAATAAATCTTCCAAACCAACAACATGAGATTTACAGAACCCAACCCCTACTCAAACAGTCAAGGACCATTGCTTCATGCCAGATTGTGGTTTCCTGCAAACTGCCAGCCCTCATGAGATCTAAATATCCTCAAAGTCTTCTGCAGAAGACTCTGTCAGAGAGCACAAACACACCCTGACTTGTTAAGGACAGGCTGCCCGCAGCGACATGCTGTGCAAGGTTTCAGCCAGCAAGAAAAAAAAAACCCCGACAATGATTTATCCAGTGGACAAAGAGATGGCTAGCAAATGCGGTCACGGGTGCCTGGAGCATTCTGCGTGTACGAGCGGGAAACACTGAAGAAAACCAACATGGGGAAAAAGTTGACTTCAGGAGAATTAACAACCGGTTTCCTCCCAGGGGAAAGCACCTGAGAAAGTGTCCTTCTTCACTGCTGCCCCGTTCCCACCCGCGCCCCACGGCCGGCC
>NW_008794598.1:2781432-2805827 GCF_000699145.1 Aptenodytes forsteri | reverse complement strand
TCTGCCGCGGCACATTTGAAATGGCGGCGGGCGGGTGGGCAGGGCGGGTTGGTTCTCTCTTCCTTCGGTGAAACCGCGTATTTCTTTTCTCGAGGGGACGTTTAGGAGCCGTGGCGAACGGTGTCTGGTACCCACAGCAGCAAGCAATAATGGGAATGTCCCCTCACCCTGGTTTGGGCCGTGCCTGGAGCCCGCTGGGAGGCCGAGAGCGCTGGGGCTCAGTATGCTGCTGCCAAAATGACGGGGTGCTTGGGGGGAAGAGGGGTGCCCGTGGGGAATAACCACCCCCCGGTTCAGTGAGGTGGCAAGAGCCACAAGTTGGGTAGGAGGACGCCTGTGAGGACCAGGCTGAGGGACGGGCCCGAGTCGGGCATGGTGGTGTGCCTTGGGGTGTGCTAGCCCCACTCCCGACAGGGTTTAAATCGCCTGGTTTTCAAAATGCGTTCCTTCTTGCCTGGTTTCACCAGCTTCTTTACAGCTGTCTTGTGCTGAATTTGAGGATTTATCTTATGTTCCCATGGCGTAAACTGTCCTGAGATGCTTAATACTGGACGGGAGCTGCCATGGAAAGCCTGCTCTCGAATCAGCAGAAGAAGCAGATGATTGTTCACACATTCTTTATTATCAAAAAAGAACGAAACCAATATTAAATTAAATAAATTACAAACATTTCTGAGCTGGTTATACAACATGCATTTATCAAGTAAGGCTTCAGAGCCATTACACATCAACATCACTGTTACTTTAAGAGCAATAAAGTGACACTGGAAATGAAAATTTTTCTACCCCAGCATGAATTTGAGCTTCCCTAATTCTGTGGCCCGGGCAATTGGAAATTCAGACTTTGAACTGGCCACATTGTGCCTCCAGCAATGCCATTTGCCCACTGATGTTACATTTATTGACAGAATTGGCCCGTGGCTGCAGAAGCGAGGTATCCTTCTTCCTAGGTCATCAGAATCGCAGAGCATATAGTCAGTGCGGCTACCTTCAAGCTGTCTCTCTTGACATCCCATCCATTATGCCTGTAGGAACTTCAAGAAATACAATCTATTTTTTATACATGGTCTGTTGCTCTGAGGCTTCTTGTGTTTGGCCTGTCAGGCCCTGAGACTGTGAAATCAGCCTCCTGTAATTAACCTTGAATGAAGAACTGGAAATTGGAATTTTCCTCATTTAACGTGATGCCACCTCAGAGATACAGAAATATTGATTAGCTACTGTAGGATAGTTTCTTGTTCCATCGCACCAATTTCTTTGTTGCTTTTTTCAAACGAGCAAGTAAAAGGAGCACTCAGGCAGTAACAAAAGACCATGAGTAATCACCCTCAAAGATAATTTAAGGGAATTAATCTCTTGATTTTACCTTATAGAACAAGCTATACATGGTTCTGGAAAAATCACTGCTGTCTAAGATTAAAATGAGTAATAACCATTAGTTCGTGGGTTTTTCCTTTTGGAAACTAACCTCCTTTGGTTTTATTACTCTCTCCTGCACCACATAACCAGAAACTGAGGTAGAGAAATGGTGACTTAGTTAATGAGGTGTTACATAAAACCAAACTGGCAGGGTCCTGATGTTGTTTCCTTTAATGGTTGTCTAGCTATGATGGTTCTTGAAGCTCTATTTTCCTTAAAAATGAGACATCTGGGAGCTGTAGGAAAGCCCCACTTTCTCTCCTCAGAAAGCCTTCTAGCAATCTGCTAGTGAATCAGCTCAATGATGTATATGTACTTCAAAACTGTACATTAAAGCTTGTTAATAGTTTTAATATCTTAGAGTAATAAAATAGAAATAACCTTTAAAAATATAATTTACTTTCATTATTAAGGCCACTCTTTATTTTTTGCGTTCATGGAAAGATAACAGACTGTCCAGTTTTACTTCTATTACTGTTCACTTTTTCTTGTTGTCTCTTGCATTTTATCCCAGTGCTGGAAATACCTTGTAGGAAGATTTGAAATTCAAACAAAAGAAATTGTTTTCATTGCAGTTGAAGACATACCAGTATGTGTCTTTATCTTAAATTTTTTATAACCTTATTTTCATAAAAGCCATATTTGAGGTTGAAATGCACTGAAGAAGGGTCCCTTTAACCCTTGGCTTATGCTTAGATTTTTCAGGCTTTATATTGTCATCTTGTCATTACTGTCACAACATCAGCAATGGGTAAGAAGGGAAGGCATCAGAGAGGGAAACTAAAATAGCAGTTGTTATTAGCATCACTCAAATATAAAAGAATGTCAGATTTTTAGAAATGATTAAGATCTCGGCTGTCTGTCTCTGGGTTAGTGAGGCAGGCTTGTTTGCCTGGGAGGTAGATGGTCCTGGTAGCATCAGTCTGTGGTGAATTTTAATGAAAATCATCAAACTTTTAGTAGAGAATTGTAATGGAAATATCACCTACTATACAAGAGTTGTCTCTTGCTGCACACAAGTGACCGTTTGAGAGCTTGTCACCAGAAGCCCTGCATAGCACAGGGTGTCACTTGGGCTGTTCCCTAGTTGCAGGCATAAAATACACTCAAATTTCAGTTTTACTGCTCTGGATCTATGGCATTACGAAAAGTGTGCAGAAGGGGCTTCCTTCCCTGTCCCTGAATTTGCTACTTGTGATCAAAATTATTTGGGAAAAACATCTTTCCCCAGAGCACTCATCCACGTTCCAGACTAAATCTTTCAGTTGTTCCAGTCAACAAGAGGATGGGAAGAGTCAGAACACCCTTGGGATGAATGCTTTCATGCCATTCACAGTCTAAGAGCCTTATCTGAAGCGCCGTTCAGTCAGCAGAAAAGATCCCTAAAAAACTTCAGGGGGGATTTGAACCAGACCCTGGGTCTTTCGAACACGTGCTCAACCTACCGGGCAGGCAGGACAATATGTGCGTATAACACACAGTAACAAGGAATTCTTGTTTCTGATTACAAACTAGTCCTATTAGTAAGAAAAAAAAATACGTAATCCAGAAAGCAGCCCTACTGAGATAGAGTACCAAGGTCTTCGGGATATCAGAAGTACAGCAGTGGTTTGAGGCAGTGGTTTCTGGGATGTTGGGTCACAGAGAAAGCAGTGCAGGGGGTCGTAGAAGAGGGGCCACAGGAGAGGCGGAGGTGGTGCTACACAGACACGCAGGGAAATTCAGGGGCTTGCACTTACTGTGCAGACACCCCAAGGGTCAGTGCACATTTTAGAACAACATTACCTTACAAAGCTGCGTTGCCGCACCTTGCAAGAGTTGCTTTGGCTTGTGAATCAAAGCCGTGAAAGGCTCTTAATATTTGCTTGTATTTCACTTCATCAGGAAAAGAGGGAGGAGGGAAAAGAAAGAAGGGGGATGCCCAAATTACGTAATGTCTATGCGGGCAGAAGAGTGCGATTGTGTGAGACAAAGGAGAGCGCTTGGCAATAATGACTAATCGTCCCATGTGTTAAGGCACCTGCCTTCAAATGAACTCGCTTCTCTTCTGTAATTAATGAGATGGCATTTCCTGAGTTCCTGCTTCCGCAGATTTCTGTTGCCTGCTCCAGAGCCCATTGCTCTGAATACCAGAAGCGGAGCAGGAAGGAGGGAGGAATTTATCAGTTCAAGAGGTGTGATGGCCTCTTGCTTTGCAAACGTTGTATCCCCAGGTAGAAGTGCAGCTCTTCACGAAGGGATGGGAGAGAGGAGTCTGTTCAGGAGGGTTTGCCCGCACGCTGACGCTCCCTGTGCGCTCACAGAGCTGTCTGGGTCTCTGAGTGGAACATGCTTCCAAACATCTCCTAAAGGGCACACAAGACATGCTGGGTTAGGGCTGATGCCATGGCACAAACCCAGCAATGCAGCTCAGCAGTCATTCAGTCACACAGAGAAACGCCACCAGAAACTCCAACCCTTCCCAGCCCTCCTCCACGAGGGAAAGCTGGCAGTGGGGAGGTTGCTCTGGCTCCAGCTGTGCGTGGACAGCATGGGGAAGGTCAGCATTGGAACGTATCTCCTCCCAGGGACCTGGGTTTGGTGGGTGCAGATCACTTCAGCATTAACAAAGTCTGTGCTGAAAAACTTGACCAGTGACCCTTCTTCTGGGCTTGAGCTAAACCTGGTTCTCCAAGTTCACCCCAGTGCCTGGAAACCACAGGTCTGACTGTGAATCTGAGCTGTGTGGCCCAGAATGGATTAGAGGATTCCCCTGTGGGGCAACCTAGCTGCTCCTTCATCCAGGTGCCTGCCAGAGCTCCTCATGACAGGAATTTTAAATTATTTTTGCAACTAACTTCTCAAAGCGTTACTGTTGCTAGCAGTTTGCCTGGCACGGCACAGGGGACTTCCCATCTAACCAACCCCAACCATGACTTCTGATTTCCACCTTATGTCCACAGCTGAAGAAGTGACCCCTGGCACTAGAACTAACCTCCTCCAAGTTCTTGAACTCTGCACTGCTTTCATCCACAGGCTCGTCATAGATGGAGAGCTGTGTCTGATTTGGCCCCTGTGCAGGAAAGAATCAAATCCACAAATTAGCAGAGTGCAGGGTTGAAAGGAATGAAAAAAATGACTAACCCAGGCTTAAAACATCACACGTGCTCAAAGGGACATGCCCAGGAAGAAGGGGCACAGAAGGAATCCTGTTTCAATTGTTTATCTTCTCTGACTGAGCTGGCATTTACATATCTCTCTGCCGAGATATGAGATACCTTAACTTATTCTCATGAGATAACTGGCTAACTGTTGCCCTGGTTCCAACTCCAATTATCATGCAATAAACCCACCCATATTTGGGGAGATAGCTTGTCTGACCCTGTGTTGTCAGCATGTGCCACATTCCTGCCTCGGCCTTTTCTCCTCCCACCAAGGGAAGCATTCATGGATGCTGGGGCTATTCAAGGACAGGGGCGTGTGCTTTGACTTCATTTCCGAGGGCCAAATTCTGCCTTTGTGTGCAGCTGCATGTTCCAGCCAACACCAAACTGAGGTCATGGTGCTGAAACAGCTCTTTTGGCTTCTCCAGGCTGGAAAAACATTCATCTCCCAGCTAGGGGTTTGCAGAAGACATTTACACTTCTGAATTCCCATTGAAATCAATTCAATCAGTAGGTGCTTGGCTCATACGTGAGAAATAGGAGGTGAAATATTTTGTTGGATTTAGACCTTTACCACTTGAGATAAATAAGAAACTTTATTAGCTGCAGTATTGAGTTGTTATTCTTCCTTTGTGCTGATGCAGCGCGTAAGCCTAATAGTACAGTACTGTGAGCTGGAGAAAGACTGGGGAGCAAATTTACCTCTTCTAAGATGGGCGGGTGGACAACTTCTTTGATATTTGCCAGTGCAAACAAAACAGCATCATGGATCGTCAAGAAGATGTGACTTTGGTCCAGGCCTCCTTCCTCAAAGATTCCACCTGTGCTAATGTCATTGTACACCTGGGCTGAAGAAAGGAAAAGCACGTGAACAAGAAGGAAACCAAAGAAGGAAGCCTTTGAAAGTGCACATGACTGACAGTGGTCCTCTGTGCTAAGGCAAGGCTGGCATGCATAGGGAAGAAGCAGGTTTGCTGCAGAAATGAGAGTGTAGGGATCTATTTTTCTACATGCTAAATGTGGAGAGGTTCCAGTCGTATCACTTCCCAAACGAAAGGACCTATTTCACACAGAGAACAGCGTTTCTCTTTCCTTTCTTCTGTTCTCTTCTTTCATCTGTTCTGGTTTGGTCCAACAAAAGGCTGACAGCTTGCACAGTTTGCACAAAGAACACAAAAAGATCTCCTGTCTGTCAGGAGCACATAAATGGGGGAAGATCACATGGAAATGTGTTCTTCATGGATTCTTACCATGCACGTTTGCCAAGAACACTTTAATCCCAATCTTCTGATAACTGGAACACAACTAGAAGGGATGAGAGGGGAGAGAGAGGATTAGTAACACAGCTGCTCCAGTACTGTGTTTAGACATAAAATCTTTTATCCAGGGCTTTACACATGTCCTGGGGATGCTGAAGGAGAAAGTCACACAAACCTTCTATTGAGGAGGGTAAACATCTTTATCTGAGCTGCCCAAGAGAGTAGAAGTTACTTGGGTGATACGTTGCTTGGCTATGTTTGTAGTACAGAACTAACCTTGCCTAGTGCTTTTGTGCCCATGAGGTCAACAAAACACACTCCACTCATGTCCAGGATGATGGTGTGAAAGCTGATATAGGGCGGTGCTGTCATCATAGGGTCAACATCTGCTTTAGGCATGACACTGAAAGTGCTTCCTTGCAGAGTAGTGGTGCTGCCCAGCTCACTGGAGGTATGCACTTGCCCAGCACCGTTGGCAGGTGGACGGAACGTGACATAGGAGATGCTGGCACCATTAGCAGTCGTCTGGTTGTTATTGGTATCTGTTGGAGAGGTGCTTTCAAAGTCTTTCTGGAGCTCTTGCAAAGACAAGGTCTACAGCAAAGCAGAAATGCACAGTCAGGGCGGGGCACAACTATCAGCACAAGCCGAGGTCCTGACACGTGAATGCACCTGAAGTAGTCAGTGGCATGAAGTGTTTCAATCTGGACTAACTCCAGCCCTAGACTGAATGTCCCTTGGGGTTGGAGTACGTTAGGTTAATTTTAAATGATTCCTGTTCACATGCTTCAGGACTGCTCAGCAATGCAAACCAAACGAAGCTGGGATGACTGGGAAATGTGCTTCAGAAGGGCACTTTTGAACTGAAATGTGACATAGATCCAGCCTTAGAGAAACAGGGCAAGCTCGGTTTCTAGCAAATTGTTCACCATGTTTCCATTCTAGCCATCTCTACAGCTTTCTTGCTCCCAGCCATTTTCAGTTCTCCTGCATCTTAAGGTTTTGGCTATTGGGAGGAATGGAGCTGTGGGTGGGAAGGAAAGGAGGCAAGAGGTGGTAAATGTGGCTAGGAAGACAGTGCAGAAAACCCTATGTCAAGAGGAGCTGTTTGATGAGGACTTGGGGTCTTACTCGTCAACACAGGAACCCAAACTGAGTTACCTTGTTCTGCCTCAATAAGAATTTCGGTAGCTTTGTTGGTGGTTGTGCTGTTCCCTTCTCCTGCCGTTTCACGTATTTCTTCCTGGCTAAGTACACTTTACCAGGATCCACCCCGGTCTGTGGAAAAGAGAGAGAGTTTTCTTTGAAAAAGTCTGTTCAGCCCCATAGCCAGGGGCTGCTATTTCTTTCTTCCCATTTCCCAGCCCGTGGCACATGGCACGGGAGGACAGCAGCAGCTGTACGCCGGAGTGAGGTGACCCTGATGGCAACCAAACAGCAACATCTCCAGTAACTCAGGGTACCTGCACACGCAGGGAGGAGGGACTTGCAGTAGCAGGATGACTCTGCTTTGGCAGAGCTTGGAGGAGGATACCTGCCAGGATTCAGGCATAACCTCTAAAATGAGATCTACAAACAGTCCTGAAGATCAGGGAGAAAAGGATGGAAGAGTAGAGGATGGATGTGACCATCTTTCATGATCATCCTAGGCTTAATTATCTCCATGTAGCACTACAGGAGAGAGCAAGGGCCATTTGGGATTGGCTGCAAGCAGAAATTTCTTAGGGCATTGCTCACCTTGGCTATAATCTTCTCGCGGAATATCTCTGAGTTGGCAAAATACAGTGGCGAGCAGTAGGTCACAATTTTAATCCCATTAAGTTCATGTACCTGCAACAGAAACAAGAGCTCAAACCAGGCGTGACAGGGACTCTGTGGGGTGCAGGGTGGCTGGGAGTTTGGGCAGCAGATAATGGGGAAGGTCAAGCTGAAG
The DNA here is from genome assembly GCF_000699145.1 of Aptenodytes forsteri. NCBI lineage: Eukaryota > Metazoa > Chordata > Aves > Sphenisciformes > Spheniscidae > Aptenodytes > Aptenodytes forsteri. The sequence continues at coordinate 2,798,073 of NW_008794598.1, read as the reverse complement.
AGCAGCACTCCTGCCACCCCTGAAACAAGCAGCGACATCCTGATCACAGTGGGTACCAGTGGCAAAAAGAACAGCATTTTCTCTGAGGATAGTTTAGCTTCTGCTTACCTTGTTGTAGGCTTTAGGGTTCTTGTAGATGTCAGTGGAAGGTACTTGAACCAAGGCAGAGCCGTTACGGCTAGGAGAAAAGAGGTGGCCAGAATTAGAGTAAATGTTGCAGGGGAAGAAAACTGCTTTGCATCACATTCCATACCAGGATTTGAAAATTTGCTTTATGAAAATACTTAGATTTCATCCCTGCAGAGTCTACAGGGCAAAAAAAGAGTCAGCAGTTTGAGATCCCAGACTGGGAAATATTAATAAAGGGCTTTGATGGATTAAAAATGGTGTGTAAACTTCACGCCAGTCTCTGCATATATACGGGGCTCGCTCTTTTTATGAGCAGGATTTTCTGCTGGGAACTATGCAGGTAGCTTTTTGTGCTGAAGTAAATACCTTCAGACTTCCCCCTGCCTTGGGATGTGCACATCGCTAACCGTGCGCAGGAGTGGGAATGCAGGCAGTAAATTAGCGCCTGCCATTCCTGTTTGCACATTCCAGGGGCCAGGGAGGACACCTGCACTCCCCCAGGCTCCTGCCACACGTTCCTTCGAAACATGGGCCAGAGGTTGGTTATAAAAATAATCTGTCATTTATTCTGCAACTGGGAGATTTTCCTTCTCTTTTGGTTTTTGTAGCTACGCTGGTACTTACAACTGGGTATGGAAAACCACGACCAGCACGGAAAATCCCACGCCCACAGCGACTCCGTAGGGAAGGCTCAGGAAGAAAGCAGACAGGAAGCTCACCAGCCAGACCAACTGCAGAAAGAGAAGAGCATGGCAGGTCATTTTACTCTACCACGGGCTGGAGCACAGCGATGGATGGAAAATGGCTCTGTGCTGATATTCTGGACCCAAAGAACTACACAGCTGAGGATCAAAAGACCGAGGCCTGAATTCTGCAGCTATTTTAATTATACAGTTTATTGCATGCTTTCGTGTGAAACATCATCGCTGGGAAGCTTGCCAGAAGCCCCAGTTTTTCAGCCGTAAAAGCAGCCAGTGCGTTTCTTTACAGCTGCACGAATACCCGCACCACTCATTCAGTTCAAAAAGTATCAGCCTATCTAGTCAAGAAAAGGCTCCCGCAGGTCAGACCATCTGCTGCTCAGTGACTGCTCCCAGCCCCAAGAAAGCTCCTGCTGTCAGTCAGAGCATTTCAGAAGGAATGAGCATCTATCTGAAAACCGTCTGAGCACCTACTATAAATGACCTGAACACAGAGCAGATTTGATGACAAAGTATGACAGAGCATACCAAAACCTGCTCCACCTCTCAGCTCAGAGCTCTGTCATTTGTCATTTTTATATATTAGCACTCGAGCATCTCCCTCTGTGTGAAATTAGTCCTGCCTAAGCATATAAACATGCCCTCTGAGAATCATTAGCAGGTTATTATAATCCCATCCTCAAGACTGATAAAACCTAACTTTGACCTTGGACAAATCAGGGTAACTTTGATGACTTCAGCATCTTAATTTGTATGCATGGTGCATATAAACGGCAAGTAAGGGCTTCCCTCCATCCAGACTTCACACTGGGCTGTATCTGTGGAGTGATCCCTGCAGTTAGCACTGAAATACAATCAGACTTGAGGTAATACACACCAATGGTCTGACATCACCCAGAAATGGTGTTCCCCGTTTTGGGACAGGACACTGAATCTGGTTCAAATTCCAGGGAGATTAAGGTCAGGGGAACACAGTTCACTCCATTGGCATCTGCCTGGTCCCCACGCTCCCTGCACCTGTAGGCTGTCCATGGTTGCTGGTAGGAAGAGCTTTGTTCCAGCAGCTCAGTGGAAACACAGCACAGCCGGGGCAGTGGGTCTGGCTGTGCCATGGAGGACAGATGATTCACATGGGCCAAACCAAATTGGTTTCTGACAGCTGTTCACCTCCACTGTGGTGACCACGTCTGGCAGAGACACGCTGCCGAGGCGTTCCCCAGGCAGCACCATGCATCTCCGCTCAGTCCACCGTCTGATCAGGTGTCTGCCCAGACGCTGGGCTGGGGGCTGTGGAGCCCGCGGGGACGGTCTGTGCTCCCTTCTGCGAGCTCTGATAATGGGCAGTAACTTCACCTGCCCTCACGTGAACTGCCAGAGCCGACCCAGACCTTCCATCCTGCCCACCAGGCACCAGCAGAAGCCATTCAGAGATGTGCTTAAATTGCCATAAAAGATTCCCAACAGAGAATTGCATCTTCCCATCAGCGACTTTCCCTCTCTGATGGTTCTTGCCTGCATAACCATGTCAGCTCAGACCTTGCTTGTCCCTGGTCCGGTCACTCTGCCAGGCTCAATCCTAAGGATGGACCAATTTTTTTGTAGCTCGTGCCCTGTGCTAGAGTGTGCCTTCACGTCATGATCACACCCCTGTGAAATCTGTGCCTGGACTGCTAACCCATCTCTTCTCCAGCACCTGTTTGAACAGTATTTTGGGAAAGCTCTTGATGACTCAGGTCAGCCCCTTTGGACTCCTGATTTCTCCGATAAGGCGGTTTGTCGGGACCTGACAGGATATTGGCTCAGTGTCCACACACACCACTCAGCCGTGGGAGTCCTGTTCAAACACTGTCTTTTTATGTCAGACATTTCCAAATTCCGTTCTCACTCCCCCACACCCCCTGCCTGGGTTTATATATCAACCAGTGCCTGGAGTCCTTATCGCTGTGAAGGGCTCTCCTCACCCTGGAGGGCTATTGTGTGAGTTTTTAAGTCATGACTCCTAGATATTGAGCAGGGCCGGTTTGGCTAGTTCTGGGCAAACAGGCTCCCGCAGTTGATAGGCATTTAAACAGAGCAGGTAATAGTTCAGGCCTCTCTGATATGTGCGCTAAGCATGAGAGTGCTCAGCTGGGCAGGACAGGCTCCGCCACCGCTCAGAGCCTTGTTGGCGAGGGGTTGGAAGCACGACCACACGGAGAGAGCAAAACCCACCTTCTGCAGGGGACTCATACCGCCCTCCTGCCTCCAAAAGCCTGCCGGGGGGCTGGCCTGCTCGCCCTGCCTCTGCCTCACACAGCTGCGGGCTGAGCTGCCAGCATAGGCAGGCGGATGCCTCCCACCCGTCCCCAGGCACTCACGCAGTCCAGCTTGCTCTTCTTCCACAGGTAGAAGGGATCAGCCAGCTGCTTGAGGGAGTTTTTCAGGTTCACTGCAATGAGGGCTCCCAGGACAGACTGCGGAGGAGAGGGGATCGTATCAGCTAGGATGTGGATGTGCGGTGTGGATGTGCCACGTTTTGCAGCAGATGCTTTCTGCAGTGTCTCCTTTCCTTGGTCCAAATACCACAAGGGAATGGGAAAGGGTGACGCTCACAAAGATCTCACTTGGATCTGAGCATAATAATGTAGACTATTCTTGCTTCCAGAGACTCAGTGCAGACAGGACCCCAGGCCAGGAACAAACCATGCTGTGCAGCAGTTTGCATCAGGGGTTTTTGGAGCAAGACTGTGCCTTCGCTTGGCTGTGTGGAGTATGTGACACAATGGCCACGCTGTTTGCACAGATGTTTGTGTTACCTTTGGAAGAGGTTCGAGGTAGATCCCCAGAGCCAGCATGGTCACCATAACCACCAAGGCCACAAAGAAACTTGCCACCTGCAAAAAAGAGAGAATTAACTTCAGCAAACATCAGGGTCTTCCTAAACCCCCTCTGAGCCTTTCCTCTCCTGCTGCTTCAGCCAGTGGGACAACTGGTCACTGCAGTATTTTATGTGAGCAGATGATTGCCTCTGAGAAATAGGCTAAGATTTTGCAGATCTCACAGATAACCCCAAACTTCCCTCACGTGGTAGCTCTGCTCAATCCGGGGAGCCAGACTGGGAATGCAGATTTACAGCCCTACATCTGTGACCAATCCAAAGAACCACCCAGGGAACAAAATGGAGTTGGGGAGGAAGGAAATTCTGCTTTAACAACAGCAATGCGAAGGACTCATATATGGAGCTTCTCCAGACCTGCAGCAGTGATGTCAGGCTGGCAGCATGCAGCAGCTACAGGAGTTTGTGGTCAAGTGGGGTCACGTAGGGAAGAGAGGAGGAGGAGGTACTAACTTGTGATTTCCCTCCTGCCCCATCGACGGCAAGAGTGACGGAGAGAGCACAGCAGATCACGTGGATTTTGAAGAAGGATCCAAAGAAGTTGCTGCAGCCCAGGGCCAGCATTTCCTGTGGAGATGGGGGAACGTGGTCATCAGAAAGGACAGCTGCCCGTCCTGCCCTGCCAACGCGTGTGAGCTGCCAGGCAGGAGAGCAGGTGCCCGAGTCTGGGGTTTGTGTGGCCAGGGAAGGGACCTGGGTTCCCTGCAGTGTGTCCCAGACCCTTTCCTTCCAGTAAGAGCTGTGATGGGCTCTGGTATAGCAGGGAAACCTGGAAGCACAATTCCACCTAAACACGTCATCTGTTGACTCACTAAGGGCAGGGCTTCATGTGGTATGCGTGGCTGTTATTGAAAGCTGCCGCTGTGCCAGTGATGACAAAAGAGGATTATTTAATGTCCTGCCTCTCACAGTATCTAGGTGACACACCAGGAATCCAGGTCTTTCTCTGCTCAGTGAGAAATACATGTGCCTCGTTGTGCTCCAACAACCTGCAAAAATGCCGTCTGCGCCAGCACTAGGGCTGAAGCCTCAGGTCTCGAGGGAGAGCAAAGCAGAGAGCTCAACCTAAGGCTTTCTTCCCTTTTGCAGGCTCTCTCCAGTCCATGGGAGATGGATCTGCCATGTCCTTTCGACCCCCACATGGCAAGCTGCCACATAAGCCTGCATGCATGGGAGCAGCATGTCTGTTTTAAGCAGCGCACGTTTGAAAGCTTCCCATTCATGCAGCGAGGTTTTCCTTTCACGCCTGAGAGCAAGGGGAATGGTCCTTGACTGCGTCCTTCCAGACCAAGCGTTACCTGGTTGGGGTCCACGTTGTAGCCATGCTTGGCTGCCAGTGTTCTCCCCATGGCTAAGTTGATCACGTAGCTCACGATGGCGAGTGAGAAAGCTGTGCCGATCATGTCTTTCCACTTGTTCACCAGGGGCAGGGTTGGTGCTGGGAACCTGCACTCAGAGCGGAGGCAAGAAGCAGTTGTGACACTAGTGACCAGAGGCCAGTGAAGTGGGTGAGGAGCTTGTGTTCAGGAATGACATAATCCGTGTCTACACTGTGGACAGTGTGAGTGGATGGTGGCAGTTGTGTAACAGAGCGCAGCAGTGCTGCCTGACAGTCCTGGAAGGGGACTGGCATACAGCAGGGAAGAGTGAGGTGTTTTCCAGGCTGCAGGAGGAGGAGGAGGAGGAGGAGGAAGGAAAATTATCTGGAAGTTGAGTCAGACCTGCACATGCACTTACCCCATGCTGATTTTCCCAACTACGGGCATGCCGTACTTCTCGGGCATGTTAAAGCTGCCAGAGACTGCAGTCGCAACTATTACCTGAAAGTACAGAGAATAAAAGAGCAGTAAGCGGAAAGAGCATGAGCTCTCTCAGAAGCACTAAGCTTGCTGTGCTCCTGGGGCTGACAGTAGAAAATTAGCACCAAATTTGGGCTAGGAAAGGAGAGAATCTCCCCAGCAGGAGTTATGTTCCTCATACTCAGCATCAGCAGGATGCAGGTACAGTCTAACAGGGACAAGCTGGGCATCGGAGGTATTCTCCATGAGGATGGCCCAATTTCTGACCCCAAGCCATGAATATGCGTCATATTCACTGTGTAGATGCTCTATGTGATGGGCCCTCTGTGAGCAGAAGTGGGTGTCCCAGGGCTGTAAGGTGAGGGGAGGGACTGTCTCCTGGAGGGTCCAAGGGACAGCTCATGCGTCACTTACGATGATGATCTCCATGGGGATGGGCATCCGGATCTTTTTCATGTACTTTAGGTTGAGCTCCTTGACAATGAACAGGAGCACAGCACTGACCAAGGCATAGACCAGGGAGGCCACGTTGGTTTTGGGCAGACCTTTACAAATATCAATGAATGTCTAAAGGGGAGAGAAGAGGAGAAGGTGTCATGGGGAACCAGAGACTCTGGACAATGCGGACAGCACAGTGGAGAACACTTGTTACCATAATCAACTGCAAACACCCTGAGATGTGACGAGGGTGAGAGAAGTGCTAGAAACCCTGCTGCTGAGACATCAGCAACCAGCCCTGGGTCTGTGCTGTCCAGTTAAATGCAGTTCTAGCTGTATCAATGGAGCATGCATCCGTGGAAGATGCAGGAAAGCCCAGGAATGGGTAAACCTGCTCATAGGAAAAGTTTCTGTTGCTAACAATTGTGCAAGACTCCTGCTGTAAAGCAACACAGTTCATATTCTTCCCAAACCCCAGACCCATTTCATTACTTCTAATTAGAAACTAGCAGACAAGGGCTCAGATAATACTGTATAGGAAATACAATGGCAGCAGCGTAGGTGTGCTGGGCTGGGAGTGGTGCAGACAGCCGTATTCCCCCTCCCTCCACCCTTTCCTTCTCTCCTAGCCACCCTTTCCCTTGCATGGGTGGCAGAGATGCCTGTGGTGTGGTGGTCACTGGGGGAGGAGGTGCAGGGAAGGCCCCTGTCCAGAGCACCCACTTACATAGACGATAGCTAAGGGCCCGGTGTAAGATGGGACTGTCAAGCCGAAGACGTACTTGAGCACGGAGATGAGGATCTGCAACCCTGCTGCTGTCATGAAGCCCCTGATGAAAGACTCTGAGAGGTAGATAGCAACAAAGCCAAACTGCACGAATCCCAGGCACAGCTAGGGTAGGACAGACAAGGCGTTATTAGAAGCATGCCAGCCTGAAAGGGCGAGGTGCAGAGCCTGAGCGTGCCCGTGTTGGGCAGGCTGCTCCGCCGGGAGAGCGGGCACATCCCTCCCATGCAGCCGCGGCGCAGGCAGGGCTGAGCAGACTGTCCCGGAGCAGGGATGGGGAGAGGAGAGCTGCAGCGTGCTGGGGTGTCATCACTGGCTGCGATCCTGCCCCAGGGGCTGGCCTCACCCTTGGCTAGTTCATTTGGAGAATTTCACACCAAGACTGCAGCTGGGGCGGGATCCCCCCAAAAACCTCTATGCTGAGGCATCATCCACTTAGAAGTGGGGCCTCCTCTGGCATCTGCTACCACCATCTCTGCTCCAGGGAGAGAGCTCGGCTGACTCCCTGTGGGTCAGCTCTGGCCAGAGGACACAGCACAGGCGGTGCAGTGGGTCCTTACTTGTATGATGGCTGTCAGGCAGGCTAACGTGGCAGAGATCTCCAGCCTGGCCGCTTCCAGGGCTGTGGTATTCACGCTGGTCTCATTGGTAGTCTGGTTGAAGTACTGGAAGGCTGACTCTGGGGCCAGCTCATTGCAGACGTTCCCAACAATAATGCTGATGACTGCAAAAGTACCTACAGGACAACACAGTGATGTCAGTAGTTTTTTCTAGAGAGCGTCCTGTCCTGGAAGGCACTTGGGCAGATTAGGCTGTCCAGACTGAGACACCCAGCCCATCACCGCAGCCAGCCCTGTGGTGGGCTGTGGCAGTGGTTCATTGGGGTGAGATCCTGCTGTGCAGCCAGAATCAGGGATCCCATAAACCCCTGACAAACCAAACATGCCCAAACATCTCTATTCTGGAACACACTGGGTATTCCCAGCCAGTTGGTGTTTAATTGCCTTGTGCAGAAAGTTGCTCTGCAGACGCTTACCTGGGACCATCTGATGGATACCGCCAAGGAAGAGGTATGTTACCAAAGGGAAGAAGGAGGAGTAGAGCCCGTTGACAGGAGGCAGACTGGCCAGCAGCGCGAAGGCCATCCCTGGAAAACACAAGGGAAATGGGCAGGTCACCCAAGTCTGTGCAGCTGGTGTCAGCCCCCTGCCCTGGCCACGCTCACATCAGCTCCGAGAAGGTGCTGCGGCCAGCACAGACTGCTGCTTTCTGGGCAGGAGGGGCCAAAGAGAGCAGGGAAGGGCTCCGTGGAAAAAATATAGGGACAACCAGGTAGGAGGTAGAGCTTGTGTTGATACATGTCAGCAGTAAAGGTAGCAGTAAAGGTAGCTAACCCCCCCAGAATGGACATAGCTGTCATCTGCAGACCTTTACTTGAACTGGTAAAGTGCTATCCCCTCTAGGTGACCCAGAAAGTCATTGTGTCTCACCTTGTGGCACTTGAATCGTCCCCGCACTGAGCCCACCAAGAACATCGGACAAAATGTAGTCCTTAATTTTATACTTGGGAAGCCACACAAGTATTGGGAACAGGCTAAAGAGGATGAGTTTGAATCTGGAAGCTGAACATCTAGAGGAGACAAAAAAAAATGCAAATAAGTAAAGAAGAAAGGAAGCAAGTGAGCTGGGAAGTAAGCAAGCAAGGAAGCAAGGAAGGATCTTCCTAGGAATGTCTCAGTATTTCTCCCACACCAAATCCTGAGCCCAATATTTGGTGCACAGCCCTTCCCTGCGAGGTGCCTTCCCTGCAAGGCTCTTGCAGTTAACTAGCTGGACATGCCGTGGAGGATTATTGTGGGAGGTCCTGACATTGGGAGGTCCCCAGTGCTGCCACAGCTGGAAGGAGAACCTGCACAAAGCGGAGGATTTAGCTCCCCAGTATCTTGAGTCTTTGTTTCTAATACCCTGCAGATGGGGGGTAGGTGAGCTGCAGGGAGGAAGCACAGCTCAAAGATTCATGGGGCAGTTGCACAGAGCCAAAGATGAACTTTTTCAGGTGCTTGGTCAAAAAACCCAAAGTGTGCCTGAAAGAAGAAGATTGCTCCTGGGTTGACACATGCAGCATCTCACATCTCTGCCTGCTGACATACATGTTCCCTCTTTCCTGTATTCCTAAAAAAGCCTTCATTTTTCCAAGGAATGGATATAGATTTCCAAGACAGCAATCAGCAGGATTAATCATCTTTCTTTAAGGAAAGCCAGTACTGTTTTTAATCAGAAAGCTGGTAAAAGGAAATCCCAGCTGGAAAGCTTAAAGAAATAATCCACACACTCATACATACATCACCAATTATACCTTTTTCGTTATTAAAAAATTTGGAAAACAGAAACCCAAATCCCAAGTGCACTTAGTGCAAACTGTTCTGCTTATTTGCCTTCCAGCGTAACAGCTGAGGCAGTGAAAAGAGTAACCAGTTTCACTTGCTTCAGTGCAATTTGCATTTCTCTTGTGCCTTTCATCCATCAAAGCCCTGAAGATCATGGAAAAGGTTTCCCAGGATAAAAATGGGAACTGTATCCCCAGGTCCAAATTATATCCCAATTCCAGACCAAATCTGGTTTAGATTTGCCCCAGCTATAGCATTCTATGTTACCTGAAAAGGTTTTTCAATTTTTCCCCAACGGGGTAACTTCTGCTTTTCTTCTCAAACTCTTCGTCGAAGAGGCTGACCGAATATGCAGGACGTTCGATGACATAGCGAGGCCTGGTGTGGTTCATCTCTGGATCATTTAATTTTTTTCCCAGAAAAAAAAGAAAAAGCAAAGCCAAGAATGTGACTGGAGCTGGCCCCACCTGCAGTATAACAGACCGGACACCTCCAGCATCTGGGAGCCCTCCCCGAACATCTCCACCCTAAATAGTTTCCCTGTGGTGCAGAGGCAGGTCCTGGGAGTGGCTTCTCCCAGCACCGGGGGCTGCTGCTCCCCGGCACAGGGAGTTTTTACCAGCTATTTTGAGGTGATGCTAATGAGCGATGCCGTGTGAAGGGGACCGGAGCGCGTCCTGGATTGTCTGGCAGATGAGCATGGGTGTTAATATTAGCTCTGCCAGTGACTGCCTTTTTGCCTCGGGCAAGTCACTTGACCTTTCTCATGCCTCAGTTTCACCATCTGCCGGTGGCGTTGGCAAGACTTTGCAACCCTGGGCAGCCCTGACACAATTTGCAATGGTAGATACTGGCACCGTGATTAAAGGCAGTTTCCATCCGAGGTGTTCCTGCTGCACTGCTGAGTGGTCTCATTTGCATTCAGCAGCCTTCCTATTTCTCACTTGCCATGAGAGGCTGTGGATGAGTCCCTGGTTTATTCTAGGAAGTGATGCGCAGAAAGATAACCATTGCTAATTCATTTCAGTGATGAAGATGCCAAAACATCCGGATGGACTAGTCCTGCCCCGTACCTGGGTCTCACCAAAGAAGGATGATGAACTTCAGAGAGCCCTTATTTTACTATGACCAGCGATGCCTGGGAAGAGGGGAGAATCATTACAAACTGGAGAGGCTAGGGGTGGAGGGAGGAAGTGGTCAGATATAAAACAAGGATCTTGGTAATTATTTGTGGTATGGCGTGTATCTAAGTGGGTCATTGCCCAACAAAGGAGTAGAAGAGGGGGTGGAAAAAGCTGGTGATTCAGGCAGGAGAACATATCAAGAAACAACATCCAGGTTGCTTAGAGCTTATGGAGTGATTTGAACGTACCAGATCCTCCCCTCCCCTCTTTCGGCACTGTGAGTACTGCTGAAGTCAGTGCACGCCTTGACACCGAGTTCAGTGGAGCCAGGATGAGCAAAATGCCCATCCGTAGGACTAATGTCAGTCCTTGCTGATAAGCAGTTACCTTGGAGTGGGGGCTGGAAGACGTGAGTAATGTGTAGCAGAGTGGCCCAGCAGTCCAGGGCAGGAAGGAAAGTATGATGCAGGCAGCCGAAACTTTTGGGAGAATTTAGGTCAACAGAATCATTATGCAAATAGGAGTAAATGGGTTTAGAAAGGGAGGTCATCAATCCCACTCCTGCAGTGGATGCTTTAGTGATCACAGGGGCAATCAAGTGCAGTTTGCTGTGAAATAGCTCCAGCAATGGTGTGTTTCTGATTCCAGGCTCTGATCTGCACCCACGCTGACTCGGGAGGGACCCCGGCCTATGTCTTTGGAGGGCCAGCTAGGTGAAAGAGGAGACATGCCCCTCTTCCTGCATTACCAGGTGCTTAATCCAGTGCCCTCTGCAGGCGTGCACACACTGGTATCCCTGCTGCTTCTTTTCACCTAGAGATGCCCTTCCAAGAGCAATTACAAGCTTTACCTTTTGGAGGATTGGTGCAGGCTGAGACTATGCAGTGTCCTAGGCTCTTTCCCAGTCCCTACGCTCGTACCAGAAGCCCATCCGATAAATGGTCATTCCCTGGTTTTCCCACGTCAGTCTGTGCAAGTCTTGTCCCTCCCTTATAGCCTTGCTCCAGATCCTGTTGCTGAGCAGGTTCCCAGCGTGCCCAACCTTTCTCCAGCCGCAGCTCCGCTCTAGATTTCTAGTCCTCCGTCGTGAATATTTTGTAGCCCAGGTCCAGGCCCAGCGACAGGCTTCTAAGGGGTGATAAACCCAGCTCAGTTTCTGGTGCAGGAGGTCTCTCTCAGCTTTATTTCTCGGCCCCATCACTTGCGGAGCAGCGTGCCTGCCATCAGACAGACTGAATCAGCCAATTATATCACAGCTCTTTAATGAATTTCCCCCGCTGAGCAAAAGTGCTGGCAATCAGGAAAAATAATAAACAAGGCAAGTATAGAGGGAAAAATATCCCCATGATTAAATTCCATCTTAAACAAACAGGCTAATGATGTCAGCGTCTCGGACAGAGTCAAGTTCTTGACTTGGCTTATCACTGGCCTTGCCCTAGATCAAACAGCAGGTTAAACCTTTGCGATTTCAGAATTAAAGAGAACGAGCTGTGTGACTGCTCCTTGAACAAAAGGCAAAACCAGCTGTCCTGGTGTTGATGGGATAAGACCAGAGCAAGCTGCAGAGCTGGTTTAAATCCTGCAGCTGGGGCAGGACACTGAAGCAATGCAGTGTGTGTGGAGAGAAAAGCAGAGTGCCAGTAAGTTGCTGCGTTGCAGGGACCAGGTTTTTCAAGAGCTCTGTTCCAGTATGGGCATGGATGGAAATAAAGGACGAGGTCTGGGGAAGAGCTCCAGGTGCGGAGCCCCTGTTACAAGCTTTTCATGAAGCCCATTCCTCCAGTGTGTTGGCTAGAGCGGGTGATGCTAAGAAATGTGAAGTTTGACCTCACTGATAAGTCTACTGAGCCTGGGGTCTTGGAGAACTTGTGACACACTGAGTATGTAACTGTGATGTGATACTTGGAGCAAGCAACAAACGAAGGCAGAACTGCTTCACTCCAAGAATATGATGTGGGTGAAAGATCTTGTCCCAGTAGGTCGTCAGCTAAGAGTCCCATCAGTTCATACCTGGCTGATCCCTGCCCTGCCAGTCTCAAACCATCCTGTGCATGCAAGGCATGGACCTTTTTCCCAGTGTTCATCTTGCAAATGCATTTACTAAACTCTTATCTTCTGTCCCTGGGCTGGTGATAGCTGTGTTTGGGAAGAGGAAAGTCACATTGAGGTTAGTGTTGATACGAGCCATTGGCATAAAGCCACTTTCCTGTGCTGGCATAGGCACAGAAAAGGGACTCCAGTCCAAGGAGTGTGAGTCAAATTTAGTGGGAAAGCAATCTGATCACTGCCTTATGCATAATATAAGGGCCCAAATTGGTCCCAGTGCAAGAGCTGGACATTCAGGGAATGCCTTTGCTACATTTTAGGGAGAAAAAAATCAGTGCTCTGGAAATACTGTTTCCTCCTTTGTCTGCCCCCTCTCCATCCCCCCTTCTTCTTGCACAAGGCAATGCACACACAGATCTCCTTGCTGATTGCTTCTCAGCTGATGGAGTTCGGAGGTCTGGTCCCTTCCAAATCCTGGGTGAATCTTCATTAAAAACATCTCTTTCCCAGCTCCATTGCCCAAGAAAGGGTTATAAAAAGCAACTCTCCCCTACCCCAGGAAACAAGGTCTGCCTGAAGAAGGCAAGCACAGGTGCAAGGGTTTGGTTGCGACACCAGAACAAGGTCTTGACTCCTGTTCCTCTGAATCAGTGCCTTCAGCACCGTGTCCGCTGCGACTCCCAGCCTCCCGCTCCCGGCTCCGGCTGCAGGTGCCATGGGAGCCCTGGGGCAACACGGTGAAAGGGCCCAAGTCTCGCAAGGTCAGGCGAGGAAGCCGTCACCTCCTACCCTGAAACCTGTGCTGTGCTTCCTTGCCTAGGCATGGCATGGGGCAGGACAGGGCGGCTGCAGTGCCGGGCTCTGTGGTGCCAGATGCTGCAGTGCTGGATGCTGCAGTGCCGGGAGCTGCAGTGCCGGGTGCTCCTCCAGACTGAACTCTGCCTCACCCTCCTGCTGCACCCCCGCTTCCCTCTCCCTTTCACGCCTCTGGTGTCGAGCTGGGCTCGCAAAGAACACGGGCAGGAGGAAAAGGAGGCTTCTGCTGTCAGTCAGTTCAGGTATTTCAAAAGGATGTTGTATAATTCACCTCCGCTATCGGGCGCCGATCAGCCCAGCGGATCTGCCCCCATGCTCCCTGGTTGTTCACTCTCGAACCTCCTGGCATCAGGGACAGACCAGGACCGAGTCTGGCTGAAGGGCCACACTGGCAGCTCATCACCAAGGGACCGCTGGCACCTTCATTCAGGTTAGCATCTTCAGCTGGGCCGTTTGACTGGGCATACCTTTTTGCTCACAGTTAAAATCGCTTTGATCCGATTTAGTTTTGTCTTACCTTTGGCTCTGAATTGCCATAGGGTTCATCTACAGATGAACTGATTCAGGAAGAAAGCACCTTGCAGTGGTAAAGCCAGATCTATAGTCCCATGTTTCTGGCATGAGCATATTGGTAAAAACATCTTTCCTAGTAATCTGGGGAAGGGGAAGAGGCATAAGCAGGGAAGCGGTGCTTGTGTTTCAGGGGGCTGAGCAGCCGGCTGCACGCACGGTGCCATGAGCTGAATACGCACAACATTTGGCCGTGGGGTTTAACTTTTTCTTAACCTCTGCCCTTTGGAAATAGAAGAGGCTGATGCTAGGGGAGCATATAGATCAGTTATGAAAAATACCCTATCACAGAAACGTCTTTTAGCCTCAGAAAAGGCAAAATGCCAGAGTCCATAAAGTTCAGTAAAAACTTAGCCGTTTCGATCAATTTTCCACAAGCAGCATGCAGGAACCATCGTGATGGCTGGTGGAATAAAAGCCAGAGAGAGAGGGAGAGGGCGAAGGAGGGAGAGGGGTGCCGGGAGGTGCTAACTGGCCCTGCCTGACTGTGTTGAGGCACAGAGGGAGCCGTACGCCGCGGGTGCAGGGGCAGGGAGGAGACATCTCTGCTTCCCTCCAGCTCCCACCTTCCCATCTCGTTGCACCATGCTGCAACCTCGGCTTTAACGTCCCCCTCGGGAGCAGCCATCCCCTTCCTCCACTCCTGCACTTTTGCCACGGAGCAGCCAGGCATTAAATCAATGTTTTCTTTTTGTTCAGATTAAATATTTGGAGTGTTAAATAGGTGATTTCCATAAGGCAGATGTCCCTTTTCTTGTTTTAAGTGACCCAGCCCAGCGCAGGCACCGGGCAGGAGCGCTGCACTGTACTCTTGTTCTGCCGTCGCTGGGCCGGTGCCAATGTTTGATGTACCACTTCACATGAGTTTCTAACCAAACTAGCTCTGCACTTGGTAACCAGAATAATAAGATCTGCAGACATCTGCCAGCTACTGAAGGTGAAGCCAAAGTGTTTGGCTCAAAGGGTGTTTACTAAGTAAAATGCTTATGTTCAGCAGCTCGACTTCTGCTCTTTTTAATGCTGTTGTAAATGCAGCAAATGCCATGGGCACAGGGGATCTGCTCTGCACTGACACTGGGGTAGACGAGCCCAGATTTGGCCCACTCTTTCCGTGATTTGTTTGATTAACGCACTTGTTCTCAACCCCACCCTCACTCTCCATTACTTTTGTAGTTGCATCCAGTGCTGTACCTCGCCGAGGGAGGGCTGGGCTGGGGTGAGGCAGCAGGCGCATGGCCTGGGGTGCTGCAGTCCGGGATGCAGCTATGGCCCCATCATAGTCCTCCGAAAGCCACCAGCTTCCCTGCCCCGCAGTCCCCTGGAGGTGTCACCTTGCTGGGTGTAGCCCAGCGGTGCTGGGTTCAGGTTGCCAGCTCCTTGGCAGGCAGAGAGAAGTGCCTGACCTTAACGGCACCTGAGTCTGTCCCCTGGGAAGTGGTGTGTCCATCCTCCCCATCCCATTGCCGCTCCCTTGGCATACAGAGCCATTGGGATGGGAGGAGGGAAGGTTGGAAAGTGCACTTAAAAGAAGAAGTGAAACTTCGGCGTCCCTCGCTGCCATCAGTCTCTGCTCTCCACATGCCTCTGACACAGACCTTGCCCTCCGCCTTTGAAGAGCAAGTGGGCAATGCAAATCCCAAGGAATTAAAAAGTTTGCAGACTGCAGCATTCTTGCACTGCCTGCGAACACTTATCCGGGATGCCTGCTGAGAGCTTGCTCCTGCACATGCTCCCTGCCCCTGCGGATTTGCTCTTGGAGAAGGAAAAACACCTCTGGAGTCACCCAGTCCATCCTCCCCCAGAGGCAGAGGATGGGAGAGCATTTCTCTACTGGAAATCTCTGACCTGGGGCAGAAATACTGTGTGGCCAGCAAGAAATGTCACTTCAAGGACTTATCTTCAAGGGAAAGAAGGACAGGCCCCTAGCTTAAGTTTTCAGCTTGCTCACAAATAAGGTGTGGATAAATTTTATCAGGGTAGAGCAGAAAGCATCCTAGCTGCATGAACAGCAGTTTACCGCGATGGAGCAGGCTTATGGGGATATTTTCTCTTGCCTATATATGAGGGAGCCTGCCCAAACTGGACCTAAACACCCCGTGAAATGGCACTGAGAGGAGCTGGTGACCCTACAGCCATTCTGACAGGTCTCAGTCTGGGAGCACTTCTCATTCCCAGCTTTAAAATTCCCTCCTACTCTGATAGCGTGCCCACAGCCATGCATCCATGCACCAGGATGTCCCGCGCAGCAAAGACCCCTTGCCTAGGTTAGATTCCCGTGCACAACCAACCAGTGCTCCTCAACCATTGCCTACAGGCACTGGGCTCCGCATCCTTTCCCACTATGCCTGTGCGTGCAAAGTCTAATTTGGGCTGCAACATCCTCGGGGCAGGGACCACTTTACATAGTCCCATGCACAGAAAGTTCTGATCATAACAAGGATCCAGAAACAGAGGTTCTCTCATCAGTATTGCTTCTCCTATACCAGGCAAATCGCCCTACAGATCTCAGCAGGAGCCAGCCAGGATAAGATGGCAGGATTTATTCTAGCAATAATTAATTCACATATTTGGCTCTTCCAGCCTCTCTTCATAAATCAAGCTCTTGGATTGTTGGTGTTGCTAATTCCTGAGTAAATCTGCTGCTGTAAATCCCCTTTGCAAAAGCAGGGAGCTTCTCCTATACCAGGCAAATCGCCCTACAGATCTCAGCAGGAGCCAGCCAGGATAAGATGGCAGGATTTATTCTAGCAATAATTAATTCACATATTTGGCTCTTCCAGCCTCTCTTCATAAATCAAGCTCTTGGATTGTTGGTGTTGCTAATTCCTGAGTAAATCTGCTGCTGTAAATCCCCTTTGCAAAAGCAGGGAAAAAAAGAGAAGGGGGGAAAAAAAAAAAGAGTACCAGTTCTCCAAATACTGAAACTCACACCCAGTGGCTGGGGAACCCGGGTGTAAAACCCCCGCCCA
>NW_008794598.1:2770520-2781067 GCF_000699145.1 Aptenodytes forsteri | reverse complement strand
ACCCCCAGTGGCTGTGCAACCGGAGTGTAAATCCCCCACGCCCACCCAGACAAAGAGCACGATTGTTGGAGCTGGGTTACCTGCGCCTCGCCGGGCGGGGAAAGGGCCGATTCTGCGAGGGGAGCTGCAGATGTGGCAAGAAAGCCCAGGCAGAGAGGTGCTTCCACGGAGGTGTGCAGAGGTCTGTGCTTAAATAAGCCAGTGAGTCATTTATAAATCACCTCAGTCAAGGGGACCGAGGGCTGTGCTCGGCGTCTGATTGGCTTGTAGGAGGTAATTGCAAGCAAGTACACCCAGGCTAAGCCCAGGAGATAGCCAGGGGAGATAAGGAGAGCTCTGAAGAGGGACAAGGGCTTTTTTGGATGTCCCCCCTCACCCCACCCCTTCCTGCTCAGGCTTGGGCCGTTTGATCACCTTTGCAGGTCCCTCCGTGCTCCAGGCTCTTGGTGACAATAGCTCATATTCACCATCACCCCGGGCCCCCTCCCTCGCCTCCTTTGGACTCGGGGCTGGAGAAGATGCTTTTGTTGGCCTGGGCGAGCTTCCTGGCGCGGTGGGTAGCATCTCCCCGGCCTTTGTGCTCTGGCCGACTCTCCGCCTCCGGAAGGGACAATGGTGCGCTTTGTGCCAGCACCGGACCCCGCCGCTCGGGCTTTGAAGATGGGATTGGCAGGGGAAAGCAGTTTCTTTCTTATTTCCAGGTTCAAAGGGATGAGAGGATTAGGAAAGAGAGGCGAAGCCCCCACTGCCTGCCCAGGAGAGAGGGCGCGGGCTCCGTTCCCCTGCGTGGGGAAGAGGTCGAAGCCCTCAGTGGTGCGGGGATGTGCCGGCGTAGATCAGGCTGGGCTATATGTTATCAGCCTTGCAGGCACGGTCCCCAAACAGGAGCCACACCTGCGCCACGTGCTCGTCCAGAGGAGGGTTTGACAAGTTCTTTGGGCACCCCTGGCAGTGAACAGGGATGGAGTGGGGAGGTGCTGGGATGGGCCATCCAGGAGCTGCAGACTTGGGGGCCACCCCCCAAAGGTATCAGTCAACCTCCTGGCCTGGGAATTTGCTGATATCTTGGGAAATGCAGTGTTTTGAGCTAAAAAAGGCACTGGTGTGACATGCGTGTTGGCAGGGAGCAGCCAGCTCAGACTAGGGGAGAGGGCTCGTCCCCTCCTGCCACTGTGTCCCCGACCCGCACTGGCACCACTGTGCTGAGCTGTGTCCAGGCTCGTGGTCTCTTCTCCTCCCAGAGGGATTCGAGAGTGCAGAGCCAGGTACTGGTCAGGATGTCACAGATGATGAGATGGATAGGGACATCAGCAGGGGACACCACCCAAGGAATAGGCCACTAGAAGGAAGCTGTTGGGAGTTATTTGCTGTGGAAGGAATTGATCTTTCATGTTCCCATTGTCCCCAAGGATGGCTTGGCATGAGCTGTTTATAGGGGATGGCTCTGCTGCCCTCCCTGCTCCGGGTGTGAGCCCAAAGCACAGACGCGGGGTGGGTGGGATGTGCTGCCACCTCTGAGCATTTGTTGGCCTGTGTGTGGGGAAAATGTTGGGAAAAGGGAGAGGGGAGAGGGAAGGCAGGGCACCAAGAGAGGGGGGAGAAGGAGGGAGACATGGTTGGGGTGGGAGGAAGGGAGAAGGCAATGATGTGGCCTTTGCTTGCTCCCAGAGGCTGTCAGAGTAAAAATCTCTGGTACCTTGTGCATGTACAAGGCATCAGTGTTTACTGCCAAGAAACCTCATCTTATGGAAATCAATTATTGTGTCCGGAGCATGCCAAAGGAACACCCTGCCAGAGGGTGCCAGAGGAAGGGGGCTGATTCATTGCCATCTGACAGACAGAGGTAATAATTGCCAAGCAGTTATCCTGTAAATATCATTAATAACCCATATCAAGTGTTTTTTTTAAAGGGCAGCCTGATATACCTGGAGCCCTTTGAAACGGAAACATGTGATATGGCAGAAGGATCAGCCCACAAGCACATGCAGTGGTCCCTGCCACAGGGCAAATCCAGGGGCCCCGGAGCACCAGCGCCCAAAGGTCCCAGCCACAGGGATTCTGCTCGCAAGGCACCACAGAAAGAGTGGAAACAGCATCTCTGCTGCAGAGGCGATGCTTGCATTGCTAAACTGCCTGGACAATCAACTAATGCTAAAAGGGACTTTTTTCAGCATCATTGAACTGGCACTTTTCCTAGCAGAGCTCCACCAATGAAAGAGTTTTTTCTCCCTCACTTTCCTAAACTGACATCCCGGTGTGGGCAGAGATGTGGAGCTGGAGAAGTGGCCATGGGCATGGCGGGTAAATGACATGTTTGAGATCAGTATCTGAGATTGGAATAGGACCACAGAGCTCTGAATTTAAGCTTCCACTCTAATCACAGCCATCTGCCTTTGAAAAAGAGAAGCTGCCAAGCAGAGAGGCTGTGGGGGCAATCAGTATCTGAGATTGGAATAGGACCACAGAGCTCTGAATTTAAGCTTCCACTCTAATCACAGCCATCTGCCTTTGAAAAAGAGAAGCTGCCAAGCAGAGAGGCTGTGCAGCCAGTCTGTGCATCCAGAGGGGACAGGTCTCACCTCAGGGACCAGCCGAGCTCTGAGCTTTGGGAGCAACGTCAGCTTCATTTCAGTCTAGCTGGTATGAACAGTAAAATTCCAAAGCTGGCTCACTGCATGAGTGAAACAGGAACAGCTCCAGGCGAGGAGGCTGCTGGTGCTCCTTGTCCTCCAAGCTGTCTGCTCTTTGCATCGGGCCCTGGACAGGCACGTTGCGTAGGACCCAGCAAGGTCAGCAGTGGGGATGCCAGGTCCAAGGGAATGTCACTGATCCCTGGCAGACAGGCAGTAAAATGCAGTTACATTGGGGTGAAAAACCAAACCAGCCAAAGGGACCCAGTGGTGCAGTTGCCTGGGGCTTGGGCTGGGACATTGGCAGGGCAGAAGTCCGACTGGTTGGGTTTCTTGCCCACTCAGCAATGGCAAAACCTGAGGAAGTTCTCAATCCTGTGCAAGGTAATTTGCCCACAGGGGATGACTTACGTGAGACCTTCAGGCTTGCTCTGTCCCCTTCAAACCCAGGTGTCCCTCCCGCACAGACAGACTCGCCACCAGTTCCCACTGAGTGGGGACAGGCGAGCTTGTGGGGACGGCTGGCAGCTCCCCAGTGCAAGAGCTGCTATTCCAAAGTCCCGGTGGGTGTGATCAGGAAACTGCAAGGTCTTGCCCTATGGAGAAACCAGCCCTGTACAGCCACCGATGGTCCTTTGGCATTTCTTGCAACGGGAGGTGCACTCATGGTCAAATTCCAGTTTCAGTGACTATAAATATAACTCTGATTCTGCCTCTTTCTGCTTCGGCCAAACTCACTGCGTGTGGCCCAAGCCACTCTGCTGGGATGTGTCCACCAACAGACCGGCCGGGGTGATCAGTGCAGGGGCATGGACGAGTGTCTGGGGAGCACTGGGGCTGCCCGGAAAGCTGGAAGGCGCTGGGAGATGGAAAGAGACCACAGGGACTCCCCTGAGTCAAACAAGGAGCCCTGGGTGCACGGACTGCTGAGCTGCTTATCTTCTGGTCTGATAACAGCATACCAAGTGCTGGACTATGTGGATTTATTTGCAGATGATTAATATTAGCAGATATATTGCACTTAATGAGGGCAATAATTCAGTGGTAGTTTACTACTGGAAATGATGAGAAAGCTTCCTTGGAGCCCCAAGGTTAGAGTCAGTGGGGAAAGGCAGCGCGTCCCCCGGCGTGGAGGGGGCTGGTTCCTGGGAGCTCTGTTGGTGGTGGGACCTGCAGGCAGCCTCCCCTCCCTCCCTCCCTCCCTCCCTGGGACCTGCGGCCGGAGCTGCTTCTTGCTTTCGGACAGTTTTGCCAAGGAAACGGGGCTTGTGCCACAGGCGTGGGTAGGAGCCAGGGTCTGGGATGAAGATGCTGCAGGTGGAGTGGGGCAGCCTTTGTGGAGAGAAACCGGTGCTTCCCGGTGGACCTGGGAGGTGCTGAAGGGCTGTTGCTCCACATGGCTGGTGTGTCGCTCAGGCTGTGACACCTGCGCGGGGGACATCTGAAGTTAGGTGGAGTGTCCTGCTTCCCTGTCTATCTGTCTGTCCCTTCAGGAGCTTTTGAAATCGGTAGTGTACCTCAGCCACACAGGAAAGCAGAGATTTGGGCTGCCAAATTCCTGCAGGAATGAGGAATGAGGTGGCCGTTCCTGGAGCAGGGCCTTGGACGTGCCCGGTGCTGTGGGATGCTCTGGTCTGCCGGCTGCAAGCAGAGGGCAGGCAGCACTTGGTACCCGCTGGGTACCCACATCATAGCGAGCAGTGTCACCCACAGGGACCGTGTGTCACCGCACAGAGCCTGGCTGGAGCGGTGAGATTCCCAGGGCTGGTTATCATCGTTTCCTTCTTGCCCAGGAATGCAGCTCCTGGGCCTGGGCCAGACACCGCGCTCTCGCTGGCAGATGTGGCCGAGCCGCCGGCTCCACGGTGTCAGGCGATGGAGACACAGGTCTCGCTTGAAAGGGAACCGACAACTTTTAACACTTCCCAGGCTTCCCCTTCGCTGCAGGGGCACGCGGTTGGTCTCACCAGCTGGCACAGGGGTCAACGGCTTTATCCGGGGAGGAATGAGGAACACAATGTCCTAGAGGGAGACAGCAGGATTATTTACAGCACCAAAATAAAGGGTGGAATGCAGAAAGGCGTCGGGAGGTTCAAAGCTGCCCCTATGGCTCAGCACCACGTGGACATCTCATGCAGTTTATTTCATGGTGTGAACTTAGAGCTGGGGAGAGGCACTACAGCTTTCTGGTTATCTGCTGGAGGGAATTACCGTGTCCCATCTGCTCACGGCCTTTACAACCTGCCTTAGCCCTGCAAGAACATCTCCAAAAGCAAGGGGAGGGGTAGCCTCCTGATGAGACCGGGTCCCCTGCCCATGTCTATTGAATAAGCCCTATCACGTCGGTGCTGGCCCTTGTCTTCAGAGGCAGACGTCCTCACGGGAGAGCCCTGGGCCACAACAGCAGGGCAGGCACGAGCACACCGTGCAAGTGCACCCCCAAATTGAAGGCTTTGCAGCGTAAGACATCCTGGCTTGGGGAGCAGAGCATGTTCTGTTGGTTAGAGTCAACCCCACCGATTCTGATCTCCCTCTGGGGCACAGCAAGGGCCTCCAGAGCAAGCATCACCCCCAAGAAGACCCTGCCCAGCACAGGGGCAGCCCCCAGAGAGCATCACGGAGCAGGCGTGGGCTGTGCGCGGCAGATGCTGAGCTGTTTGTCCTCAGCAAAGTGCTGAGGCTGGACGGCGCTCTCCTGACAGCCCTTTTCCCAGCTCTGCCTCCGGTGACCTTGAGCAAGGGCTGTTATCTTATTTGTAAAATAGGTGCAAGATAGCTGCCTTCTCCAAGGGAACACACAAGTGCTCAGCAAGGTCTGCCCAAGGCCCAGAAACATGAACAGTGCTCAGCAGCGGGGCGAGCTGCTCCCAGGGGCTGGGTGGGGAGCAGCCCCAGCCCACACCTTCAGTCAAAAATGCATGGCGTTGCAGCAGCTCCGTGGCGGGGGGGGCCTCACTGGCGGCAGGATCACCCCCAGCCCGCAGGCTGCAGTGCGGAGGATCCCGCTCGTCTGGAATCTGGGCTTGGGGCTGGCTCTGGGCTCTGCTTCCCCCCACCGCTCATTGCTTCCCCCCTCGAGGCTTTCTGCCCACTCTGAATTAGGAGAGTCAACTTTTTCACACAAACAATTGAATTCCAGTAAAAGGAGGTTTTCCAATTTAAAAAAAAAAGAAAAGAGGAATCTTTCCCCCAAAAAATGTGGGAAGGTGTATGGAGGAGTTTGGGAGAAGCTCAGCAACACGCGGCGTCTCCCTCCTTTATGCCAGCGTTTGTGCGAGGCGGTGCAAAGCCGGGGAAGCCACGGGAGCAGGGGGGGTGTGGGTGAAAAGTGAACGTGGTCCCGGGGCAGGAGCCATCGCATTTGTACGTCGCTGCCTGCTGTGTGGCCTTGGGCAACTCATTAAGGCCAAAATGCTCAAACCTCAGTGATGGGAGATAAGCCGTTTAATAAAACATCTCATTGTTCAGGGCTCTGAGGTCAGTATCTTCAGAAGTACTCAGGTGTTTAAAGTGAGGATGGCTGCGATGGAGGTCCTGTCGCCCCTGGTTAGAGAGATCAGGATCCAGCTTTTAGATGAAAGAGCCGGCAGCCTGCTTTGCCTTCTTCAAAAGTTTTAGGCAGGGTGTTGCCATGCTGCATCGATGGCCGGGCACTAGTGACATGAGGCTGGGAGCCAGCTCAGGCTGCCAGTCTGCCTCAAAAGAGTCAGTGGGCAGTGGGCATTTAAAGCTGAAAAAATCAGTTTGGGCCAGAGGGATGCAATGCCTGGGCGAAATCTGGCAGGAGCACAGTTCCCTGCCCTGCACCTCACCCAGGGCTCGGAGGGAGGCTGCAGCCCTGGTCCACACGTGTCCTGGCTCCTGGTCTGGTCTGGTCACATCCCCAGAGATGCTGGTGGCTTCATGCAGACGGTGCTTTGCAAGACCCAACGGTGCTCAGCCAGGACAGCAAGAAGAAGTATGTCTGCATTTTCCCTTCAGTCAGTGCGAGGGAAAGGTTGCAAGTCACCATGGTTCACATCTGTCCACGCTCTAAGGAGCTGCTCGTTCATGCAGGACAGAATCTGGCCCATCTCAAGCCAAAAGCAAGGGAATTTGGGGGCGGTGATCTCCTCATCGGGCAGCAGGTACACATCAGCGGGAGGCTGAAACTGCTCCTGCTCTCCAGGTGCAGATAGCACCGAAACACCATAGTGAAGACAATGTCCACCCCTGCGCAAAGGGCCACATCCACCCCATGGTGAGCACCACTGTGCGCTTGGCCCTGCCTCGATCACCACTGAGCTGCCCACCGCGGCGGCACGGGGTCGGCGAGCCCGTGCCTGGCCTTGGGCCGGCCCTTTGCACAGGGAGCTGTACCACCCCGGTGAAACCAGTCCTTCCTGGATTTCTCCGAGTTGCTTTTGCTGCTGTTACTCCTGCCTGCGCCCTGCCCGTGGGTCTGGCCCATGCATGGGACCCTCTCCATAGCACTCGGCATTTCTGGAGGGCTTTGCAAAATGCACATCGACTGCGGCAAGGGGTGGAAAACCCTCCAAGCAGAATACTGCCCTAGCTAGTGCTTCACAGGACCATGGTGCAGCCCTGTGCCAGGCTGGCCGGAGCAAGCCCGCCCGTCCCAGCAGATGGCTGGCAGCAGATTGCACTTTGCTGCTGTCCCGCATGCGGCTGGAGGGACGCCTGAGGCTCAGGCTCGCTGCTGACTTCAGCATGTACCTTAGCTGACGGGGGGACTGGCCACAGCCCCTAATCCTCTCTACGTGCTGGCTTGCAGACCTGCCGCGTCCCCTGGCCCCGCTGCTCGCAGCCCCTGGGGCTGGACAGAGCCCTGTGGCCCCGCACGACCCTGCGTGTGGACACTCGCCGCAGCTGGGACACGGTAACAAAAGCTCTCGTGTGATGGGTTTGAAGGAGAAACATCAATGTTTGCTGTGAATAGGTGGACAATGAAGCAGAGGGCGAGGGGACGGCGTCCACTCCCCCCTGACTGTGCTTCAAGCACAAATCCCATTAGTGTCACCCGCAATGGGCTCACTGCTGGTCGGTTGAGGTGGCATAATGGGGCAGTGATCGAGGAAACAAAGAATAGTCATTCAAATAATTAATAGCATCAGCAGTGCTTGTGTACGGCAGAACAAGAGGTGCCAGTGCGCCGCGGGATGCTCCGGCGTTGCTCCGTGCCCAGCCGTGTGCCACGCCATGACGCCAAACCCTTTGTTAATGAGCGAGCGGTGCCCGGCACGGGGCTGGTGCTGCCGCACGCCAGAGGGACCAGGCACGTCCAAGCGCGGCACATGTAGCCTGCAAAAGTGTGCGCTGGCACACTCTAGATGCAGCTGCACACCTGCTGCCCGGTGGCACTAGAGGGCAGAGGTAAGGCTTTGCTTGATGCCATGATTTTATTTTTCATGTTTGAAGCTCTTGAAAGGTCACCTGTAACTTTGAACCTCTGGGGTTTATCACGTTTGCTTTTAAGACTAACATCTTGAAGTGGCTGAAACCGCTGCGTTACTCTCAACCCCAGCTCGAGGTTAATGGGGCTTCTCCTTTGCAACAGGAAAACCTGATTTTTTAAAATCTGCTTTGCAGATTTTAAGCTACTTTATTTTAACTATCACAAGTCGAGTAAGAGAATTTAATTCCACCCAGCGCCAGGTGCCGCAGGCTGGGGCAGATGGACGCTGCTGCCTGTCCCTGGACTGCTGGGACGTGTTCGCAGGCAGGGAGCTGCAGAGGAGCCGCTATCTGTCAGCCCTGCAGAGAGGCACTTTGCAATGCAAATCCACGGGCTTTAACCAGACTCCCACACCTGGAACCAGTCAGAGCTCAACCAGTCTGGTTACGCCAGATAAAATGGAGCGCATGCTGCATTTTTAGAGCACATGGGATGGCGGAGCGTGGAAGAGTTGTTAGGAGTAATTAAACCTCAGAAGCACTGAAGCAAACTGCAGCTGGGAGTCAAGGATTTAGGCTGAGTGTCAGGCCCTAATTCTGCAAATACCGAGGGCAGCGCTCTCCTCTGTACGTGCCGACAGGGTAGGGATGGTTTCCGTTCGGTGATCAGCATCCTCAGGCTGGGGTTTTGCCGATTTTTGTGCGTAGCTTCGATCAGTGAATGGAAACCTGTGAAGGCAGAGGGGCAGCCTGGCTGTGCTGGCCAAGCTGAGTGAAGCGCAGAGCCCAGCATCACGGCTGAAAAGTATCTTTGACTTATTAAATACAGCAGTGTGGGGTAGGACAGCGGGAGGGCGAGAGCTCACGTTGATTCAGTTTCTTCGCTATTGCCACGGGCCAGGCCCTCCGCCGGGGTGAGCTGGTACCGCTGGCTGCACAGGAACTCACTGAGTCACACAAGGCAAATATTTTTCCCTTTGATTTTCACCCTGAGAAAATCTTGAGCTGACCTTGTTAATCCCACGCGTTACAAACCTCCCCCTGTCCTTTATCACGTTTCGGCTGCAGGATAGTATTACCAGCTTAGCACCTCTGGCCGCTCCTGCCAGCATCCTGCCTGGCGCCGTGCCACCCCATTCGGTCTCCTGGTCTTCCTAGAGGGAGGATTCTCGGGGCGATCCTGACTGTCGCAGGGCTGTGGGGCCGGCAGGACCACTCCGATGCTCCTACCTGGGAGGGGTGGAGGGAGAAGAAAAGCTGGATGGCTGTGGTCAGCTCCAGCATGGTGCTGCACATCTGCAAGGTATGATAGCTGGGGTCTCTATAGGGTGGCGATGCCATTAGAGATCCTGCCAGCTCCCAAGGTTGCAGTCTCTTATGCGGTCTTAATTCTTGTGTCTGGAATGCTGCTCCGTGGCCACACAAGGTGCTCAGGCCCCACTATGCTCCATCCCCCTCAGTCTGAGCCCAGCATCTCAGAGCCTGAACAAGGGCTCTGGAGCGAGCTGTGCCTGCCGTCGAAGGTCTGACCCCAGCTTGACTGGGCGCTGTGACATGCTCCTGGCTGTGTCTCGCCGGGGCAGCCCGGTCTGCAGGCAGACCCTGAGCCAAGCCTGCAGCTCCTGCCTGGCTCCGGCTCCTGCCGCTCATGGGCTTCGGCACCTGCGGCAGCTCTGGGCACGTGCCAGCAGCTGCTCAGCCCCGGCCGAGGGAGCACCCGCTCCGCTGAGTGTGTTTGTTTGACCTGCTCAGCTCTGGGTGTCCAAATTGCTGCTTGCTGGAATAAAACGGATCAAGTTTACCTCCGCCTCCAGCGCTGAGAGCTGCTGGAGAAAGGGTGTAATTAGAAACAATATTGTTATTGACACCGATGATGCTTAACACCCGATGCTTAACCCCGGGCCTGCACCGGGAAGCGGGCTGCATCCCGCGGGCGATGCCGGGCACGAGGGGGGCTCTGGGCAGGCTGCGGAGCCTGGCCAGGGGCTGGGGCTGCGCCAGCCGGCACTGGGAAGGTGCCGTTGTCCAGCTGCCTCAGGGGTGCAGGGGGAAAGGGCGTATGGAGCTCAGGGAAGAAACAGTTAATGCCCCTCTCCTCCCAGTATTAAGGGACAAATCTTCTCCCCCGGCGTGGTGCCCAAATAAACAGGCTGAGTGTTGCGTAAGGAGGAGGGTGGGAACATCTCTACGTGTCTCTCTGGAGGCTGGCAGGCTAATTATGGCACGGCGGCCCCCCGCGGCCCCTCTGCCAAGCCCTTGCTCAGGTTTCGCCCTGCCCGCATGCACTCGCTGGCCCCATGCCCGGCCACCAGCGCAGATGTGCCTCAGGGGTGCAGGGGGAAAGGGCGTATGGAGCTCAGGGAAGAAACAGTTAATGCCCCTCTCCTCCCAGGGACAAAGGACAAATCTTCTCCCCCGGCGTGGTGCCCAAATAAACAGGCTGAGTGTTGAGGAGGGTGGGAACATCTCTACGTGTCTCTCTGGAGGCTGGCAGGCTAATTATGGCACGGCGGCCCCCCCCGG
>NW_008794598.1:2767026-2770484 GCF_000699145.1 Aptenodytes forsteri | reverse complement strand
GCCACGGCTCGGTGGTCCTGAGTGGGGAACAGCCGCGATGGGGTTGTTGCTCATGGAAAGGTCCGGGTGATGCCAGGGCAGAGCCCCCACGGCCCCTGGGAAGCTCTGCAGGACCACTGGGGTCAGTGTGGATGGGTCTGGAGAAGGGTGGCGAGAGGGCAGGAGGTCCCGTGGAGACCTGCCCGGGCAGCCATGGGGCAGGGTGCCTGGCTGGGGTTCTCCCCGGGTCCATCCAGCCCTATGGCTCTGCAGCAAGCAGGGTGCTGCAGCCCCAGGGATGCGGCTCCCGAGGCTGCAGGGAAGGTGGCACAGGGTGGCCACGGCCACCTCTCTGGTCAGCCCCAGCCTGTGCCTGGGTCCAGCTTCTTAAAGGTGCCTGAGCCAGAGCAAGATGGGTGCAAGAAGGGAAGCGATCGCTCTGCTCGGCTCCCAGCAGGCTCCCTCTGCTGACAGCTGCCCCGGCCAGGCCCCCACACCACCACTGCACACCCACTTTGCACGATGCCCCAGATGCCTCCTCTCTCCCCTGACCCAAAATTTGCACTGGAAAAAAAATCCAGTCCCCAAATGCATCCTCCTGCCCCGAGAAGCTGGCCTCGCCGGAGGAAAGTCTGGAGCATGGCCCAAGGCACAGCACAAGAACCCGGAGCCCCCACCCCGTCCTCCTGCTGCCGGACCACAGGAACATTTTGCAACACATATATATATAAATAAAAATGAAATATTTAATTTCTTTTTTTTTAAAAAAAGAATCCCTGACAAAGTGCTTTACTTAGGATCCTCACCAGTGACGCGGGAGGTGGAAGGTGTTTGACAGGGGGTGTGCATGAGAGCAGGGGAAACTGAGGCATGGAACGCTTACATCCGCAGTGGCTGACCCCGGGAGGGGTCTGCTCTCAGACCTGTGCCGTGGCCACCAGCCCCACTCCTCCCCCAGGACAGCCCGTACGCACCGTGAGCACCGTGAGCGCCGCAGGGCCACCAGTCCACGCACCGGGAAGGGTCACCCGCGGGGCCAAGGTCATGGTCTCTGGCAAGGCATCAGGAGCACTGCCTGGCTCCCTGGCACCGTCACCGCAGGGGGATCGCCCACTCGGGTGCCACACAGCAGTGGTTCAAGGGGGACGGGGCCACCGTGATGCAGCGGCGATTTGGGAGGCTGCTGGTTTGGGAGAGCAGCTCCGGAGATGTGGGAAGCAGCAAGCCCCGGGATGCGCAGCCAGCTGGCCCTGGCGTGTCGAGCGGCGGCCCTCCTGTGTCCTGGCTTGGCCAACCTCTGCGGCTGGGGTGGGGCGGGCGGAGGGCACGGTCCTCCTGGGCAGGGCTCCAGCCTTGGGCACCGTGGGGTGCTCGGCTGGGCCGTGCTCGCGCAGGACAGCCTGGAGCGCGGCAGCGTGCCCGGAGTCAGCAGCAGCTCTTCTTGGGCTTGTCATTGGGAGTAAGTTTGATGGAGTCGGTTAAATAACTCTCAAAAATCCCTTTATACTGGAAAAAGCAGAGAAGAGAAAGGGTGAGTGACGTTAGCTCAGAGTTTAGCCTGAGCGGACCTAAGGACTGGGGAACAGGTTCAGTCTTGATTCGTGATTAAAGACAAAATCCAGGGAAAAGCCGCCTGGCTCAGCTGAGGAGTGGGGCCACCCCGCTTGCTTGGCGTGGGGACACGAAGGTCCCCATGGGATGGCCGCTAGAGGACAGTGCTAGCGCACTGTGTGGTGCCACATGCCCCATTCCTGTCACCACAGGCAAAGAGAAATAACAATTCTTATTCTTTTCTAACTTTTTTTAGATCTATTTTAAGAAATCAAACACTGATCTGTTTCTCTTCCTGGGGCTCTCCTACACGTTATGAATAGAAGATATTCTGCATCAGAAGGTGGGCTGTGAGGGTCTGTCGGATCAGCTCTGGGGAGTGGCTGAGTCCGGCTCCCACCCAAATCCCTGCTGCGGGCACAGGCTTGGTGCGGGAGCGATGCTCACCGTTGTTAATGCCTGCTTTGCGAGGGTCTCGAAAGCCTCTGCAACATTGATGTTATTCTTGGCGCTGACTTCAAAATAAGGGATGTCTTTCTCCTTGCACCAGGCTGAGGCAATCTCCTTGGGTACCTGCAGGAAAGGAGGATGGAGCCACGACACAGCCCTGTGCAGGGCTGCCCGTAGCTGCTGGAGAGTTGGCAGAGGGGACGCTCTGGGGCCATCCAGGCACTGCAGGGTGAGGGCAGGATGCCGGCAGCGCAGGCAGCTATCTGAGATACTTAGTTCCTGCTGCCTTCAGTGGGGACAATCTCTGCTGCGAAGGGCAGTGGAGGGATGCTGCTTGTGCCCTCCGAGGGGCACGGGGGAGGCGGCAGCACTGGGTGCCCAGCCGCTCCTCGCCCGGGAGCCCTGGTTTTCATGTGAGCATCGGGAGAAGGCTGGTTCTGCAGGCGAAGGATCAGCGCTCGTAAACTTTTGGGGTACTAAGGCATCCCAATCCATGCACCCTGTTCTCTCTCCTCCACCCTTACCTGCCGATCGCAGATGTCTATTTTGTTCCCCAGGACGACCATGGGGAAATCTTGCTCCCTTGGAATGACCTTCTCCAGGAAGTCATCTCTCCAGTTGTCTAGGGACTCAAAGGACTCCCTGTCCGTCACGTCAAAGGCCAGCATGCAGCCGTCTGAGCCTTTGTAAAAGGTCGACACCATGGACCGGAATCGCTCCTGTCCCCCCGTGTCCCAGATCTAGGGCAGAGAAGGGCACGGGTACAGACACATGACACGAGCGGCGTGGGTGTTTGCAGCCCTGTGCTCTGTTAAGATCAGGGGACCAGCTTCAGGGAGTGCTGAGCCCCCAGAACTCATGCGGGATTTCAGCATAGTTCATGGATGCTCAGGGCAGCTGAAAATCAGGCCCTGCAAATCCAGTCCCGCACCTCATGACACAGTAGACATCTGGGGACAGCAGGACATGGTGGGACACACGTGCCCGCGGGATCCGGGCAGGCACCCCGGGCAGTCCCAGCCCCGCTCACCTGCAGTTTCAGGGGAGTGTTGTCCACCGCGAGGACTTTGGTCAGGATGCTGGCGCCCAGCGTGGTGCGGTAATCTTCGTAAAACGTCTTGTGCACGTATTGGTGCAGGAGGGAGGTTTTGCCCACGCTGGCGGGAGGGAAGGGACGCGGGTGAGGATTTGTACTGCAAAGCCGGGCTCAGGGTGTCGGTCGCAGCAAGGATGGGGGCTGCACACCCACAGGCTCCCAGACCAGCGCACACGTGGGGCTTCCCTCCCATCGCCAGTGCCGCTCCTTACCCCAGAGCTCCTATGATAATTATCTTCAGATCCACCTTCTTGCTGGCATCCATGGACAGGCCCTGTGGGACAAGAAGGGGTCACCCGGCTGCGGGGATGGGACCGGCTCCCGGCGAGCCCCGCGGCGCCGGCGGGGGGGGGGGGGGAGCGCCCGCGTCCCCCCCCCCCTC
>NW_008794598.1:2765456-2766670 GCF_000699145.1 Aptenodytes forsteri | reverse complement strand
GCACCGGCTCCCGGCGAGCCCGGTGGCTCTGGCGGAGGTGGGGGCCCAGCCACTGCTCCCCACGGCCTCTGCCTCCTCCCACCCCAGCCGTCCCGGGGCCTTGGACGTCGCCATGTCCGCACCCTTCCAGCACTGTGTCCGTGCCGTGCCAGCACCCTGCTGCGCTTGCGTCCCGGCAGTGGTGAGGGCAGAAACCCCTGTGCCGAGCCCGGCCCACGTCACCGCCCGGGACCAGCTCCTGAGGTGCCGGTGCACGTCCAGACACGCCACCGCACCGCACCAAATCTTCACCATTAAAAGCTACTGTGAGCAACTTCCCTGCCTCTCCCCCTCCCTCTAAAGTGCAGTCCCTGCCCCTAAACCTGACACACACCGGGGCTCCTGGGGAAAATTACATTTATTAAAGAAGACCACGGCCGGCTGGACTTTCTTGGGTGCCCCAAGCACAGCCCAGGGATGCCACCCAGCCCGGGAGCACCCTGAAAGGCTCCCTGCAGGCTACGTCCCCAACGTGTCCTGGTGTCCCCACGTGCTCTGTGCCTGGCCATCCTGAGGCAGGAGCCCTGAGCACCTCCAGCAAACCCCCTCCCCAGGCGGGGACAAGCATCCTCCGGTGGTCTCAGCAGCCCCGTCCGCGTGGCAGCGTCAGGCACGGCACCGGCCAAGGCGCAGATGGAAACACTTACTGACAGCCTCATCTCTGCATTTTTCCCCGATGTGTTGGCCAGCCCTGCGCCGTTCCCCCTTGGCACATCGCCCCTGCCAGGGCGGCTCTTGGCCGTGAGGTCCAGGCTCTCCTGCACCCCCTCTGCCGCTCCAGCCCGGCCGTGGGCAGCATCCTTGGCACAGGCAGAGCCTTGTGTCTCAGCATGCACAAACTTTCCAGTCCTTTTGCCAGTGCCGGACAGCTTTCTCAGAGGCCAGGCAGTTTAAAACTCAAAATGGAGTTTCCCAACCTTTTTGCCTGCTGGCTGTTGCTCCAGGGGTCCCCCGCTCAGCTGCAGTCTTGGCCGCAGCCCCGGTGGCAGGAGGGGCCGGAGGGCAGCGCACTAACCTGCCGGGGCATCCGTCTGCCGGGCGGCCGAGGCTCTCGGCTCCGTTCCAGCCGGCGTCCCGGGGAGGGAAGAGGCAAGAGAGGAGGATCCAGGAAAGGGCGGCCGTCCCCGGCGCTGATTCCCGCCTGCCCGCCGCCCGGGGAAGGCGGCGGCCGGGGG
>NW_008794598.1:2764539-2764840 GCF_000699145.1 Aptenodytes forsteri | reverse complement strand
GGGCTGAGATCCTGCCGGAGCCGGTGGAGGAGCCGCGGGCGGGCGCTGGGATGTCACAGCGTTTCCCTCGGCTCCGAGGCTCTGCTGGGCGCTCCCTGGCTCAGGGTCTGACAGTGGAAAGAGAACAAGGTTCCCTCATCTGCTGGAGTTTGGGATTGACTTTTGGCCTTTTCTCTTGCTCAGGATCCCCCGGTACCTTTTACCCACCTCCCCGGGACCTCTTACCTGCATTCCTGCCGGGGGATTATTTGGGGCTGAGAACAAAACCCCAGTGGGTATTGGCAGGGGATCCCCTCTGTCC
>NW_008794598.1:2761472-2764509 GCF_000699145.1 Aptenodytes forsteri | reverse complement strand
CAGTGGGTCTAGTGGCAGCATCCCCGGAGCCCGTGGGAGCCACCCTGGACTTTGCTCAGGCAGCTCCGATAGCGTGGGATGGGATAAGCGGCTTCGGGAGCTGGGGACGGCGGGGGGATGGTGGCAAGCGAGGTGGGGCTGGGGTCTCAGTCTGGCAGAGAGCAGGGAGCAGATGGGCAACCCCCCCCTTTGAGGGGGCTGTGTGCTCTGTGTGGCTTCGTCTCTTTTTGCAGGCAGGAGGAGAGGGGCAGGGTGGGAAGCAGGAGTGTTTGCAGCCCCTTGGTACACCGTGCCATATCCATGCAACCCCTAGTCCTTAGGGGATCCCACCCAGCACCCACGGCCAACGCCAGCATCCCACAGGCACCCTAAAAGGAGGGGACCATGTCAGGATGGGAGCCCTGGTAACCACAACTGGTGGCATCTCCTGGAGGAGGACGTGTTCAGCTGGCAAGTGGGATTTTGGGGATTTCAGCTGCCACTGTGGAGTAACCGAGGAAGCCTCTGGCCATCTCTCTGAGCATCAGGCTGGTGGCCACGGCTCTTTGGCATGGGAAAACCCACTTGGCCGTGGCTGCAAAGGCAGAGCTGTGCTCCCCAGCGTGCAAGGGCAGGTCCTGAGCCTTTGCCAAGCATTCGATAGGATTCGGGGTTTGCACTGGGAGCAGGGTGTCCCCCCCATCTGTGAACCCTCCTGGCTCCCTCACACTGAACAACAACCACTGGTCGCCTTGGAGGGACCCCGCATCTGGGGACATAGGGCGACCCACGGGTCCCCCCACATCCCCGGGGATGCGGCGTCCCTCCGAGGCCACCGGCTTTTGCTTTTCTGCTGGCTGCCCTCATTTTTGTAGATTTTTTTTCCTGTAGACCTCCCTTATGGGATCTCAGGGAAGATCACTGCACTGAGCAGGACAAACCCTCCCCCTCCTCCTTCCCAGGTGTAATTTTGGGACCTGTCTGGCCAGAAAAATCTGGTTTTTCCCCCACAGGGCAAGCGCAGGGAGGAGCTGGGATGAGGCAGGAGAAGCACCTGAGCCAGTTCTCACCAGCAGTGGGTAAAAGGCTGTTCCCCTGCAGCAGGTCTCTCCTAATCCCTGTTTTCAGCCTATTTTCGTCGTGCTACTTCACCTTTGCCCTTGCAGCGAGACTCCATTGCCCAACCTCCCCCTCGACTACTTCTGCCCTCATTCCTCTCCACGTGTCCCTCCGAGCCCGGTGGGATGGACGTTGCTCAGCCGGTCAGATGATTGATGCCTCTCCATGCCGGTGGAGATGGGGTTTGTGGTTGCGTTGCTATAGATGATGCCCACAGCCACTTCTGCTTTCGGGCAGGAGGGGCTGTACCCATCAGGGTGCCCAGCCTGGGCTCAGCGCCGGCTCCGACTTTGGTTTGATCTTATGAGAAAAGGGATTTTCCCAGAGCTCCTGCTCTCCTTACAACTCCTGGTGTGAGCTTCACCCTGAACGAAGGCGGTGGGAGCGGTGGTGCAGACGAGGCGATGGCCAACACGTTGCTCAGCAGCTCCTGCAACCACAGCTACAACCCTGTCCTGATTGCTTCACCAAGTCAGCAATTCTGAGGAAAAAAGCATGGTTTTTGTGCCCTGTGACTATGAGGAAGATCTCGCAGCTAGGAGACGATGAAATGCGGGCTGGGGACTGCCACGTCCAGAGGAAAGGCTCATGTGGACAAGGAGAGGTCGGGCTGTTCCCTGCAGCAAGGCTCACAGGGCAGTGAGAATGAGGGAAGGGGAAGAAAGCAAAAGGAATCCAAGTGACTAAACTGTTCCCTGCGGATGTTCAGCCACCTCTGCTCCCCAGGGGACAGAGGGAGCCCGGTTGGTCCCTATTTGGATGCTCAGTATTTGCGGTGCAGACGAGGCGATGGCCAACACATTGCTCAGGAGCTCCTGCAACCACAGCTACAACCCTGTCCTGATTGCTTCACCAAGTCAGCAATTCTGAGGAAAAAAGCATGGTTTTTGTGCCCTGTGACTATGAGGAAGATCTCGCAGCTAGGAGACGATGAAATGCGGGCTGGGGACTGCCACGTCCAGAGGAAAGGCTCATGTGGACAAGGAGAGGTCGGGCTGTTCCCTGCAGCAAGGCTCACAGGGCAGTGAGAATGAGGGAAGGGGAAGAAAGCAAAAGGAATCCAAGTGACTAAACTGTTCCCTGCGGATGTTCAGCCACCTCTGCTCCCCAGGGGACAGAGGGAGCCCGGTTGGTCCCTATTTGGATGCTCAGTATTTGCTGGAGCAACATCCCCTGAGCATCTGCCGTGCGTGGGAAGGAGGACTGGAGAGGACCCCCCGAGACCTGCTGAGAGGCCATGGGATGCACACTGCACCGGTCGAGTCCAGGCTGGGCCACCTCTTGCTGCTGGTCAGTGTTCAGGGACACCAGGTGGTCCCTCGTCGTGCTGGGGAAGCTGGATGCTCCCCCAATGCCTACGGCTGCGGTGATGGGCTGGTGCCCAGCAGCACCTTGGCGTGCTAAGAGTTAAGCTGGAAGAGGGAGAGGAGACCTTTGTCCAGCTGCCCCCGCACCTTATCTGCTCGGTGCCTGGGGAAAGCACAGCTGAGGTGAAGTCAACACAGGAACCGGTTTCAGAAACCGTATGTTGGTCAGTGGCACAATCAATGTTTCTGCGTAAGTCAGATATTTTCTTTTATTGCAAACGACAAGGCTGAGCCGCAAAGTTTACAACCCGATCTGAATTTTCCAGCGCTCTCAGACCCAACCCTGAAGTTTGCTCCAGTCTGGGAAAGATGCAGCAGCCGCAAAGCCCGGCCCCGGCACGAGGACCCCGGCACCTCAGCCCCGATGCCAGCCCGCTGCAGGGCCTTGCTTCAGCGTCAGCCAGGAAAACTGAGCAAAGGCACGGATAAAAATAACCCTTCTCTGTGCTTCCCTTTCTCGCTGCCTTCCATGCGTGTCTCGGGATGCATCATGCATGAGCCACGATTGCTCATGCTTTCTCCCACATCCCTTGCACTGTCAGCAAGTCACATGCGCTGCCGTATTCACGGGG
>NW_008794598.1:2749327-2761340 GCF_000699145.1 Aptenodytes forsteri | reverse complement strand
ACGGGGAGCCGCATCGCCGGCAGCCCCCTGCAGCCCCCCACAGCTCCCCCGGCCCCCGCCGCCCTCCGAGCCAGCCCAGCCCACGGCCGCTGGCTGCAGAGCTTGGCAGCTGGTTTGCCCTCTCTCGCTTCGTGCACCCACCAACCATGTTGTCTTTGCAAGTGTCCCAGGGATCAAAGCAAAATTCACTGGAAATCACCAGTTGTTCTGGGAGTTTTGTGGCGCAGAAAGAGCCCCAGGGTCTCTCCAGTCTCATAGTCACCTTCTTGTTTATCGGCACCAGCTCAGCCTGCTGAAGCGACACATTTTCCCGGTGAATTTGCTGCTCGCCCAGCTCCTGCCCTGCCCCTACCTGCAGCCGTTGCCGTGGGCTCGGCGGGGAGCTCGGGGATGCCCAGAGCCGCCTGCTGGGACTTTCTGCTCTACGTGGGCAAAGTCTCCTCTTCTACCAGCGTGGAAATCCCAGCTAAGGACCATGGGGGCTGACCTTTCAGATCCAATGCTGCCCAGGGGCAGCAGCATCTCCTGCACCGCCAAGGCTCCCTCCAGAGCAGGGAGACTCCGGTAACACTGAGCGTGCAGCCCTGGTAGTGCCATGGGGGCACCGAGGATTTTAGCTCGGCGGGGAGGAGGGCAGGGGCCAGGGAAGAAGGATTTAACAATCCAGTGCATCCCAGCCGAGATCTGCAGGGTTGCTGCTGTGCTCATCACAACATGAGCATGGCAGGTTTTGTTTTATTAAAGCTTTTATTGACCCATTTTTAAAAAAAGAGAATCTGCGAAGCAGATCACAGAGCTGCTCAAGACATTTTTATATTCACTATGAAATGGCTTCCTGGCACGGGCTGAACTTCTGCTGGGGTCTTCAGCCGTGGTCCCCAGGTGTCTTCATCACCTCCGGGGACGCTGATGCAGTGGTGAAGTCCCCTGCCCTGCCCGAGGGCAGCAGCCCGATGGCTCCGTTCCCCTCCTGACCCACGGGATGCCACAGCCCTAAGGGACGGCGGGGGCCAACCCCACCCTATTATTTCCACGGTCAAAGACGGAGTAAAACTGACGGATGAAAACGTCGCCCAAAATCCAGAGGGGTCCAGCGGGAGGGGCGATGTCCATCCCCTGGAAGCCACTGGTGCAGAAGGCCATGCCGTCGCTGTACTCCTGGGGAAGGAGAAGTGCAAAGCTGCGGACGAACCCGAGAGCCTCATGCACACGGAAACGTGCAGGAATTGCGACTGCGGGTCCCGTGCACGAAGCAGTGGGGCTCATCACTCGCTGGGACACATGGCTCAGCTCCCGAGGTGGCTCGGGGCCACCTTTGTCTCCAGAGCCACTTTTCCAACCCATCAGATGGGAATTGGGGGTGCTGGTGCTGGTGGAGCCGTAGCCGTACCATGAGGGTGTAGGCCTGGGCGCTGAGCGTGTAGGGGAGCCCGTTGATGGTGAAGGTCACGCTGGGCATCACGTTGAGGTTGCTGCACTCCATGGCATACTGCAAAAGAGCTGGGCAGCTCAGGGGTGCTGCTCCATGGGAGGTCCCTCCCGGCAGGGTGGGGGTCCCAGGGCTTTGCCCCCTCCTCTCCCCACTCTCGTTCTCACCTCTCCATCCACAGGCATGGCACCAATATAGCTTTGTAACTCTTTTATATCCTTGGTGGGACCTGTGATGAGCGACGTCCCGGTGTCCACGATGGCCTGGCAGCCATTCCCGCAGAAAGCCACTGTCCCATCGAGACTGATGCTGGAAGAGGAGGAAAGAGAGAAGGACCAGGAGGGACTTGTCCTGCTCCCCCGCCCCAGCCCAACCCTTCCCTCCCTGCCCAGCACCACTCACTTGTCCAGCTGGATCTGCCAGTACCCTTGCTGGGTGACCGGCACCCAGTTCAGGGTTCCCGTGAAGCGAGAGGGGTCAAAGCCACCAAAGAGCAGCTCTCCTCCCAGGGAGGAGTCGGGGTTCCTGGCAGGAGGAGGAGGAGACGTGAGGGATTTTCCCTCTTTTGCATCGCATTTTAAACAGGTGGATTTATACCCACTCTCTCCCCACAAATGCTTAGGATCATTTGCTTTATTCCTGTAAGGCCTCAGGTCTGTGATGCTCAGCATGGTTCCAAAAAAACCCTTTATCTCAGTAAAACATCCTGATTTTAGCAGCCTCCCCTAAAAGCAATGCCTGAGTCTAAGCAACAGCCCGGAGCAAAGCCGTGTCCGTACGTGCTCATGTAGACGGAGAACATGGGCAGCTCCACCAGATTTTGTGCCATCATGTTGTCGAAGACGGGGCTGACCCCATCCACGGCCAGCGAGGGGTAAGCCAGCCCCAGGATCCCATCAAATGCGGCATCCAGGAAGGCTTTTCCCGGCTCACTGACGCTCTCTGCAAACTGCTGGTTGCTCACGGTGAGGCCCTCGACCTGCAGGGAGGAGGAGGCTCGATGGTGATGCTGCGTCTGTAGGCCAGTCCCAGGCACATTATCCAGAGCAGGAGAAACCAGTATGACTCACAACTACTTGGTCAGATCCGATGACCCCCGTCAAACTGCCGGTCCCGTACTGGATGGAGAAGGGGGTCCCTATTGCTTGGTACGTGTCGGACTGTGACGGCTGAAACTTGGCATGTGTAGCTGGGGAAGAAGATAGGAGCTGTCACCAGAAACGTTGTTTATCTGCATGGCCACGGATGCCAGGAGCC
Organism: Aptenodytes forsteri; assembly: GCF_000699145.1. Classification (NCBI taxonomy): domain Eukaryota; kingdom Metazoa; phylum Chordata; class Aves; order Sphenisciformes; family Spheniscidae; genus Aptenodytes; species Aptenodytes forsteri. Next base: position 2,758,654 of record NW_008794598.1, on the reverse strand, counting down.
CCCGCCACGGCCGGCGGCAGTGACCGGCCTTGGAGCAAACCGATGGGAAGTCGTGGCATCGCCGAAATGCCTGTGTCACAGGCATGCTGCCGAGGGAAAGAGCTGCTCACGAGACAACAGGGCATGCTGGCGTTTTGAGGAGGGATAAAACTTACCCCATTTCAATCTGCCTGAAAGGTGTGAGGTTTGTTAAGGGGAGCAGAATTAGCTCGTGCAATATTTTTATGAGACCTGAAGATCAGCACTGCTGTTCCTGTGTTACAGACAGAAGCAGCCCCACGGACACTGCTGTATCCAGCTATTTTCCCGAACCCTCCTTGGGCTCTGCTGGAAGCACCTGACGAGCCCTGGGGCTGCTCGGAGATGCTCTGTGTCCTGGGGCAGGAGGTCTGGACTCGCCAGGGCCGGCTCATCGCTGACAGCCCAAACAAGCCCGGTGCTTGTCACCCGCCGAGCCCCCGGGCAGCCAGCCCAGAGCCACGCTGTGGTTTCTGTGCTCACCTTGTTCCTGCCACCCAGCCCCTTGTTGACAAGCTACGTTGCTATCATCTTTGCTTGTTTGTTTAAAGGCTCTCCCATAAGAATGGCCTAAAAAGCACATCCGATATCTCCCGTGGGCTGATGGTGCTGGGTGCTGGTGGTGTGATCGCCACCTGCGCCTGAGCAAACAAACCTGCTGAGGCTCCCCTGGCTCGCACCCCGGATTTCTGTTATCTGCGTGTGCCTTGGAGGGCTCAGCTGGGTGAGAAGGTCCCCCCAAGGCCCCTAGGCTGTGTGTGCTGATGACCCCACAGCCTCTCTGGGGCCACCCCCAGGGGTGTCACCCAGGGTCCCACTGCAGCTGGCCGGAGGGGGACGGCCAGTTGGGGAGCCCCTGCTCACCGCAGGCTTTGCTGACGCAGTAGACAGACGGCACCCAGAGGTTGGAGGAGCCCGTGTCGAATATCACGGTGAAGTTCTGTGGAGGGGTCCCGATGGAGATCTGCCCGAAATACTCCATCTAGCAAAGAGCAGAGCCGTTAGCTGTCGGCACGCCAAGAAATCCTGGCCAAGGGGAGCCTGTGCCGGGGTGTCTGCAGAGAACTGATGGGGTTCGGTGCAGGGGATGGCTGACACCGGGGCAATGTTTGATCTGTCACGGCAACATTGTGCCAGGTGAAATAAAGGAGCCAAATCTTTAAGGAACAACAAGGCAAGGCGAGAACAAAAGGCAGGACGGCAGGTGTGGGCGCCATCCTCTTCCTGCTGGATTCAGCAGGAAGGCCAGGCCCCGAGGGGACCCTCATCGGTGGGATGCAGACAGTGGCAGGGGCTTTGGGGACAGGACCCTCACGCTGCTGGGGAATGGGAAGGGCCTGGGGAACACCCTCCACCTCTGGCTCTGGGTCTTTTGTGGTGAGATCTTCTCTGATGCGTGTGGTACGTGTTAGCTTTGGAGGAAATCTGTCTCCCTGCCATGTGCCCAAGAGCACTGCAGGCTCGGGGAGCGTGGCAGGCAGGGAGAGGGCTGGCAGCGCCTGCCATGAATGCGGTCCCTTGTCCCCTCTCATCATCACATTCCTGAGAACAAAGGACCAGGCAGGAGCGGGCAGGCACCGAGCCCTGGCACGCTGGGGCACTGGCTGCAGGCGTGCTCCGTTAGCAGGCGTGGGCTTTATGGGAAGCGTTTGGGGACCACTCATGCAAACTAATGTGCTTTTGGGGTGTCTGCGGCACGCTACTGGGACTCAGTACCCCCCAGCCCTCGGTGCCGCCACGCTTACGTCCAGGTAGTTGATGAGAGGCTCGCTGGCATCTGTGAAGGCAGTGCAGTCCTCGCTGTACTGGACCATGTCGAGCCTGTGGGCTTTCCAAAAGTGGGAGAGCTGCCCACGGTCCCGCAGCAACTTCCGCAGGGAGCGGTGCCGCATCAGGGTCACCCTGGGGGAGCAAGGGTCCTGGTCACTCGCCCAGGGCCGCGTATGCTGCCGATGTCATGCACCCCCTTCATCTGCCCTGAGGGTCCCAGTGCCACCGGCGTGCAGGTCTAGAGCCTGCTTCCCTGCATCCCCCGCTGCAATGCTTTCTTGCCGAGGCACAGTGAAACAGGGGACTTGATCTGTTTTAGGAGGCAGCAAACCAAGGGCAAAGCTGGCAGGGGAGCCCGCACGCCCCAGCACAGGCCTGCTCGCAGCAATGGGTTGGGCAGGAGCTCAGCATGACTGATGGAAAAGGACCCTCAGGCTGGGAGAGGGGACTTCATGCCGGCATTATCTGCCCCGTCTGTTTGCACAGCCCTCGGCTGCAGCCGGCAGCTCATCCTGCAGACCTCGCTGCAGCCCACTGCCGCTGGCGGGGTCTGCCCAGAGAGATGGAGATGGCCACGGAGCCAACGGTCTGATGGAAGGAAACCAGCAAAGCCCCGTGTGGTCCCCGCGTAGTCCCTGAGTGGTCCCCATGCTCCCGTGCAGCTGCAGGGTGTCCGTGCCAGGGGAGCTCAGCTCTGCCCTTTCATCACTGCCACGCTTGGCGCTGGCAGGACCCTGGGAACAAAGCCCCTCCAAGAGCCCAGGGAGCTGGCGTGCACCCTGGGGACCCCCTTACCTTTTCAAGCTGCTGGCCAGGGAGAGGCAGAGCACAGTGAGGAGGAGGAGGTGCTTCATGTCGGCGGCTCGGCGGCAGCGCTGGCCTCGGCCGGGCTCTGCGGGTGCAGACAGCGCCGTGGCGTTGTTCTTATACCAACAGGTACACCCTCGCCCCGGTGTACCAGCGCCTGTGATAACGCCCCTTTCAATGTCAACACAGGGCTTTGGCAGTGGAAATGAATCACTGACCACATCCCAGGTGAGGCAGAGCGAGCGCACCAGGGTCAAGTTTGTTTTTGTGGGCGAGGGGCTGGCAGCAGCAGAGCAGGACGGTGCACGGGGACCTGCCGGGACTGGGCAGGGGGTTGTGTTGGCCACTTTTGGGGGCAGCAAAGGTCCCGCAGCAGGAGCAGAATGGGGTCTTCATCCCAGCGCCAGCCCCTTATCCACTGGAAACCACACGGCCCGGCTGAGCTGGTGGAACCCGCCCTAAATGTTCCGGGGGAGCGTTTCCCCTTTTCTTTGCCCTACAGCTGCCCCCAGGGACCTGCCCATGGACATGGGGTGCCCCACACCCCCGGGTGGGGGGGGGGGTGCAGGAAAGGGATGCGTTTGTAGCATCGGGCAGCTGTTGAACAAACTTTAAAAGGTGAAGACTAATTAGCAGTGATGAACTGCTCAGGAATCTGCAACTTTCCCTTTTAAATAGCAGTCAGAGTCATCAAAGCATGGTCAGGAAGAAGTGTTTTGCATGGAAGACAGTTACATGTTGCCTTACAGCCACTAATGGGCTCTTCCCCAGCGGCTGATTTTTGTTTAACACAGGATGGCCGTCTCATTAAGCCCCTGTGAATGCAAATAAAAAATGCTAATGAACAAATAAAGCCTTCAGATACAGAGGGGAGGCGAGCGGGGGGAGGCGAGGACTTTCTTGCTGCCACCATCTCTCAGACACGTGGCTGAAGGCTTCTGATGATGCTGTGTCGTCCTTGTGGGTTTTTTCCATGTTTATGGCACTATAATAACTGGTCACGGGTGCCGCAAAGGGAGGTGTTTTACCCAGTGAGCACCGTTCATGTAATTAACGGGGTTTCTACCCTTAGCACTGTGCTAATCAAATTAAAGTCTTCGCCTGCGAGGCACAGGTACCGGCGGGGCCGTGAGCCCGACACGGCCACCTGAAACCCCGGCTAATGGGGAATGGCCTGAGAAGGAGACGACTCGTGTCTCCTGTTATGGGGGTCTTGTCTCTCCATCCCTGGGAGCTGCTGCCGGGCTCCTCCTCTCCGTGGCTTCGCAGGGAGATTAAGCTTAAAAAAATCTCATCAAAGGTTTCTTCGGTGTGAGCGTGGAGACGCGGGGCATGGCAGAGTCGACACTGATGGCAGACGCAGCCGTTTTTTCCAAGTCAAGTGCAAATTCCCTGCATTTCCCCATGCCCAGGTTGGTGGCTGCAGTGTTTTTTACCGAGTAGCTTTTATACAAAGTTATTATTTATTTCCCTTTTAAGATGCAGCTTAATGTACTGGCCTCCCTTCTCATCCTAATCGTATATTCATAGAAGGGATTTAAAAAAAAACTTCCTAAAACAAAACCAATTGCAGCAAGCGCCAGATCAGCTGAAAGCAGCAAGTCGAATGTTACGGACATGGTTTATAACCTGAAAATCCGGTAAGAAAATCCAGCCTGAAGGGTCATTGGGCTTCTGAGATAAATGTGCGTATGAGCTGTAGCACAGACAAGCTGAATACTTTAAGCGAAATAGTTTATTTAGTGGAAAAGATCCCCAATTGGATCATAATAATCTGCAAACTCGTGACAGTAGATGCAGCGTTGAAATATGAAGATTAAAGAAATAAAGAGGCCAAACCTTTCATTTAGGAATTTTTGAAGTTAAACAAATCTATTTCTATTTTTATTTAGTTATTTTAAACGTAATTTTAAAACTCTTAAAGGCAAATCAAACGTTTATTTCAAGTCTAACAAAATGGCTTTTTTCTCTTTCTTTTGGGAGCCAGTGCAAGGCTCGGCCATATTTGTCCAGAAAATTGAGAGAAAAGGCTTTGCTTCGTATGCACTTTCAGCTATTTCTCAACGTTTGAAATACACTGCACACGCAGACGGGGGAGCTGCGCCGTTTCCAACGCACAGTGCCCCTCGCCTTGGCGGGGGTCAGCCGTGGGGCTGCCCGTCCCTGCCTGGCGCTGCCCGGCCGCCTGCGCCTGGGGTGTCGGTGCTGCCTTTACGGCACCTCCTGATGTGGCGGAGAGAGCCCAGAGCGACGGAGCAAAACATGCAGAATTATTCATAAGACTGGGGGCCTTTGAATCCGAACAGTAGAAAAAGCACTTACATTCAGTGGAAATGTAATGAAACGTGATTGCCAGATACCGGAACATCCCAGGTTCTTATAAGCAATATATGGCCTATATATAGTCCTGTATTACTTCCAGGCAGTAGCTGTCATACAGTGTATCTCACCCCATCCAGCTTTACATACTTGCCCTCAGATACGTTAGAAATAGGTTATGCACCTTGTGCAAAAAACATGCCTCTTGCCGGCTCAGCGTACGGCGCTTTACTCATTTTAAGAAACCTGCTTTCAGGCTAAAAATATGTTATCTGTGTTCTTTTTTTATATTTCCTTTAGTTTAGCCACTTCCACGATTAGCTCTGACTGATTCAAATCGCACACAAGTAGCATTTTCTGAAAAGCCTTTCTTCTGTTTATCAAATACTTCTTCCACCTGTTAATCTGTTTATACATCACTGAGCACTTGAAAGAGTGAAACCCTGCAATAGCAAACACTCACTTTAAAAAAAAAATAATAAACCCAAGCAAGCTTCAGTTAAATATTTACCCGTGGCACAGAAGCTGTGGGAAAAGCAGGACTAAAATCCCCCTGTGATGGAGGTGATGGATGTCGTGGTCCCTGCGGTCCCAGGGGATGGTGGGGAAACGAGGGCAGCAACTCACCCGCGACGGGGACCTGGCAGGGGACCCCAACTCGCAATGCAGCTCCTGGGGGCGAACTCCGGCGGCGCCTGGCAGCTGAGGGTACGTAGAGTTTCTCAGGAGCCGGTCTTCTCTTTGCCTTTAGGAAGTCTGGGGGGATTCGCTGAGATGCTAGGGTGTTATTTCCCCAGGACAGCATTGCTACAGGAGCGTGGGGGTGATGGAGATGTTTAAACACCAGCGGGCACCGTCCCCAGGAGTCAGGGACCCCGTGAGAAGGGGGGTCCCTCGCTCCCTGCCCATCTCCTGCCAGGGAAGAAGCACAAGAGAGGCCGGGCTGCTGCAGGGCATCTCCAGCACCAGAACGCTGTCTCAGTGTGAGAGCTGCAAAATCAGTTCCTATGGAGCAGTGGCCCAGCGCTCCCCAAATCTGCTGCGAACCGACGGGAGTGGGTCTGCCAGTCTGCCGTTTGCACCCCGCTGTTTTTGAGTGACACCGCAAGTTACTACTGACCAGAAAATTTTTCCAGAAAGTGGTCGGGTGGAGACCCGTTCACCCCCAGCAGACACCAAGCCATGCCAGGCTCTGGGACCACGTCCCTTATGATTTAAAATGTTTTACCTCTATAGAAGACCTGGAAGCACCCAGAGCAATTTTTGGGTGGCAGCTGAATTGCTCAGCACTGAGCCAGCTCCGTTGCTGCTGGGCAGAGCTCTCTGCCCTCGGGGACCGCTTTGTTCCACCGAAGCTCAGCTGCATTTTAGCACAAAGCTGCTGGAAGATGGAGCAAGAGGGAGAACTGCCCGGGGGGATACAGTGTCCCAGCCCCAGAGCAGAAGCGGCTGCAGAACAGCAGAGAAACACCCAGATATATTTAAATGGGCCAGTTGACAGAGGGGGAGTGTCATGGAACTTCGTGTGGGCTCGTTCCTGCCGTTGCCATCGGGGTAGAGCGAGACCGCATCCGGCACCGAGCCGGCGAGCGCTTCTGCACTGCTGGACCCCTGCGGCTGCACGGCCACCGAAAATGCTGCTGAAAGGTCCTTAATTCCTGCTCGCTCCAAGGCCCCAGCTGCCCCCGGCCTGCGGGAAAGGGAAGGTGCGGAAAGCTCTGGTCGCCCAGGTAAAACGCTACTAGATATTGCACTCCACTGGCCGTTGCACGCAATGCCTTGGAAAGCAGAGGGGTCGTACATCAGGACAAGAGCTGGGTTTGGTGTCCGTGTCCGAGGGATGCCTGCAGGCATGCGCCACTGCCAGCCTGGGCTTTAGCCTTAACTTGGGGCCGTAAGGCCCGACTCAAATGGGATTAAAATAATTTGAGGCGTTCCCATGATTTTGCTTACCTTTAGATTGAGCGTAGATGTCCTGAATTCACTAGTCGGTAAGCAGCCGTGCAGGGGCTCTTTACAAGCCTTGATTTCAAAAGGGCATCTTGCTTGAGAAAGGGTTAATATCCTGGGGGCTGGAGGGAGGGAGGCTCACAGCGAGTTACCTGATACATCAAAAAAGTACATGTGCTGCCAGCATCTTACTAGCTGTTATCTTCAACATAGATTATTTCAATACGCCTATGTGTATCACCTCTTTAATCTCGCCATACCCCATCTCAGCAAAGAAGCTGCCTGCTACTGATATTTGGATTTGGGTCTTATTTTGCAATTTCCTTTTGAACAGCTCATTTTTCAGATTGTTATCTGCTGCAGCAGCATCTCTTGCCCCACAGTAGGAAATGAGCCATTTAAGAATGACAGCCATTTGAGAAGGATATTTGGGGACAGATCAGTTCAATAAGGGAGGGGGAAAATTCCAGCAAGAAATGGACTTTTAGCTTGGCAGTTGCCAGACTGTTTGGGTAAGTGGAATTTCGCAGGAGATTGGTGAGGCTATTGGAAAAGCTTTTGATGAATTACTCTTAGAAATGTGTCATAGAGGAAATTATAGAATCTGATCCATAGGATGGATAATGCCTTTGCTCTCACTATCAATCTATCTATCAGTCTATCAATCATATTATTATGGCTCCTTTAATCATCATATAAAAGCTTTAGTTGAAAATAACCTCCCTGTTAGCTATTTATAAACAGTAAGTATATAGGAATTGAGTGAAAATTTAAAGTGCTTTTTTGCAAGTGAAAGCTCACAAAATGAATGCCCCTGATTGTCGTCCTTTATTATAGATCTCTTGAATATTATGGCCAAATGTCCCAAGCCAAGGGGTCCAGTTCAGGCGTATGTGTTTTCTAATTCTGTCCCTTAAGTCCCCTTAACTTCAACAGGATTTAAGCGCTCATCTAAAATTAAATCCGAGGTGTTTCAAATGCAGAGCTGTTGAAGGGCCTCGGACTTTTCTGGCTGGATCTTGACCGATGCAAGAGCCTGACACCAAACCCGTGGCCTTCTTTTGGTTACTTTCTTCTATGTTGTTTTTTTTTCCCCCAGGTTATAGTTATCAAATATTTTTTGTGGATTTAAAAAAAAAAAAGAAACGCAAGAGCAGTTAGAAAGCAAGAAGAATAAATTTTGGTTCTTGTTATTATCAGCGCCACGGTGGAGCCCAGAAGCTCCAGTCAAGTATCAGATATGACCAGTGTATAAACCCGTTAAGCTCGATGATAATGGCAGGGAGAGTCAGTGGCTGTGTAAGGGGTGCGTACGAGAAGGAATCGCACATACAGTAAGAGCCTCGCGCAGAGGGAAGGCTGGATACCTTTATTTTACGTCTGCGATGCCAGACCACTGCTTTCAAGCGGTGAGCCTGATCTTCAGTGGATGTGGAGCAGTGTGAAGCTCAATGGGACCATTTTGGTTCATTGCCACCAGGGCTAGCTGCCTCTCTCTGTCCCCGCCGAGACCTCCAGCGCTTCACCGACCGCCTCGACGCCTCGCGGGGAGGATGAGCACTTGTGAATGGTGAGTACAGCGGCCCGGGCTAGAGCCACAGGTAGCCCTTTGCAGCCCTCCTGCGGCGAGGGAGATGCTCTAAGATGGAAGGATAACTGCTGCTACGGGGCACCTTTCTGCTCGGTTTCTCTGTCCTCGCTTGGCCGGGCTCTGGCTGCGGGGATGCTGTGCCGTGGGTCCGGGAGCAGCGGCAGAGCACGGGGATGCCGCAGCCCCCGTCGCTGGCGACACCGTGCCTGCATTTTGCTGCGCTGGGGGCAATTGCGCGTTGTCACTGGATGGCCGCGTTTGGCAGACACACAGGCGCGAGTCTCAGAAAGGGCTTGTGATTTTGGCAGGAGCCATATTTGTAACCTCTCTTCCACCAAGCGCCCCCCCCCGCCTGCTGGCAATGAGGCTTTCGAAAACCCTTCTTAGGACGGGCACCCAAAAATGAAGCGCAAGGAGCACTAGTCATTTTTGAAAATGGAGCCCCAGATTTTTGGGCACATTGCCTTAAAGACAAAAAGCAAAACCAAAAACTGTACTAGCAAACCTTGGTCTAAAACATGCTTTGAAGCAATGCCAGCCAAACAGTACCTGAAAGATTTAAAATAATTTGGTTATTTCTTTCACTTAGAGAAAATATTTTTCTCTTGTTCAGGTGGGTGCTTGTTGCCATCTCAGCCGTCACCTTGATCCTATACACTCTCCTCTTGGTGACACTTTACATCATGCTCAGCAGGAAAATAGGTAATTTACTGTCTTGTCGGCTTCACCTGCTGTGTTCCTCATTCTTTCTCGCAATCGTCCAGTTCAGAGAGTGAAAGTCATTTGCCCAAAGCTTCAACATCCCCCGGTTTGTAAAGCACAACCGACTCCTTGTTCTGGGTCTGATTCTCGCTGACGCTCAGGGGAGGGAC
>NW_008794598.1:2739209-2749313 GCF_000699145.1 Aptenodytes forsteri | reverse complement strand
CCGGACCCCCGGGTGGGCCGGGCACCGGCGTGGGATGGGAACGGGGCAGATTATCCATTATCCACCAGCATCGCTGCGCTGTGCTGGGGGGCCAGGCGGGGGAGGCGGGGCGGCTGGTCCGGCTGGGCGCGCGCGGGGGCCCCCCCCCCCCCCCAGCCGCTCTGCCAGCAGCTGTAAGTGGTGTGGGCAGTATCGGATAGGGTTATACAGTCTTCTGTTGTTTCAAAAACATTTTCTTTTATTGCTCTTCTTAGTAAAGTGGTGGAAAAATTACCATCGGAATCAATTTGCGAAATATTAATTCAGATGACGCTACAATTTCCAGCAGGAAAATCTTTCACGCAAAACTGCTGCCCACATTTGTACATAAACAAGCTCTGCTTGGCCCCGTGGGTCAAACTCATTTCAAACTTGCACGGGAAGAGGCCCTGATGGCGTGATTTAACACTGGAATCTTTCATCGTGGGAGAACAGGGCATGCCATTAATCATCTCAGTAATTGAATTGACAGATATGTGCCTGCTCCAATACATAATAATAATTATTGCCGTGCCAGCGGCTTGCGCTGAACTGGCTTTGCTCGGGGGGGCGGGTGGGGGTCCGTGTGGCACGGTGCGTGGGGGTGCATCGGACACAGCCGGCATCTCGGGCCGGAGCAGGGAGCTAATTCGCCTCTCTGTTGCAGCCAGCCATTCCTGCGGCAAGCAGGCGAGCAGCAGCCCTGCAGCACAGCCCCAACAGCCTCCGACCTCTTCAGCCGGAGGGGAAGGGGTGCAAAGACCAGTCTACACGGGTAAGGGGGGGATCCTACAGCAACGGGGTTTTGTCCTGGCACATGAATATAAATGTATTACACGTGTGCAATACTCTCTTCCTTAACCGGCTGTGAAGACCCCCACCTGCTGGCCTTGGGGTGGAAGAGGGAGCAAGCGGCCGGGCAAAGGGCAGGCGCAACAGCCGCTCGCAATTCCAGTTGCCCCCCTCTGGGCTTTCCCCACGGGCAGGGGGATGACGAGGGGAGGGATCACACTGATGCTTTTTGGATTTTCAGTTTTCACTCTTGAGTGCATTTGCGTTTTCCCCCTAATTATTTTTTTCCTTTAACCCCCTAAGTAGCGATCGAGGTGGTAATGTTTCCTGTTTTTAAGGGAGCAGCGACACGTCTTCAGAGACCTCAGAGGACTCAGACAGCAGCCCTTCCTGCCCGCAGGTACGGCGCCGGGCAGAGAGCCTTTGCCAAAAGCAACCACAGCCACAGCAGCGGGGGTGCCGGCGCCATGTCCGCACGGCCTCTGCCCGGCTTGAGACCCAAAGAGTAGCAATGGAGGGGCAAATGCATCGAACCGTACTGCAATACCGGCAGTGAGGCTGGGGTGATGGTTGTCACCTGCCATACGTAATGTTCCCCGTTTAGAGGGAAGCGTTCCCAGGGGCCAGGGAGATCCCTGGGCACAACCCGGGCACCTTGAACGGCTGCACGCCTTCGTGTGGGTTCAAGGGCAAAGTCACCCCGGGTGGATGCTGGTGCCTGACCTGGGGTTCGTGTCTGCTTCTCCAGGGCCCTTGCTCAGAAGAAAACCTCAATTACACGTCCCTTGTCTTCCCGGGGAAAGCCCACGGGCCAGGCTCTCCTGGGGACTACGAGAACATGAAGACTAGGGCGGACTACGTCAACGTGGACCCAAAGAAGAGGAATGTGGATTTCTGGCCCTGCTCCAGCCCTGTGGCATCCAAGTCCATCGAGTACACCGAGGTGAAGCTGTGACTCCCGGGATGCTGCTTGGCGGGGTTTCAGGTCAGACCACCACCGGGATGGGGAGATGCCCGAAGCCCCTGGCAGCCGCGCGAGCAGGGCTTCCCCTTCCCCTCGCCTCGGTCAGCGCCTGGCACGGGCTGACACCTGCCAGCTTTTATTCCTTGTAACACTCTAACCCGCCGATACAATTTGCTTGGTATTTTACTTAGATGCATCACTGTTCCTGAAGGCTGCTGAGCGTGGGATGGCGCAGGGAAACGTTCCTCCTACCCAGGCTGAAATGTGCTCTCCAGTTTTGTGTGATGGCCCTTTCTCTCATTTCATGAAAGCAAATGAAACTTCCCCCCCCTGCCCCTCAAAATGGGATGTAGTTCAGGGAAGGGAAATGCAGTTGTCTTCAAAATACCCATCCGAACTGGCTGGCAACTCCTCTGAACCATGCTTTCTTTGCTGATCGCTGTCATAAAATCCTTTTAAATACCGTTCCTCCACCGGCTTTGTCCTCGCTGCCCGACAAGCCCTGATTCATTGCCCTCCCCTGCACCCCTTTTCCTCTGAAGCTCAAAATCTTTCCAAGTCCCCGTTGCCCTCAGAGCTGTCGCTGGGGCTGGGGTGGCCGCACGGGCAGCTTGACCCCCTGGCCAGGCATCGGGGGGATGCCAGGGCTGGGGAAGGAGGGTGGCCCCGCCAGGAAGTTTCCTCCCCCAGCTGAAAGCCGTAGTCATCAGCCCAGCTGGCAAAGGGCTGAGGGCTTCCCAGGGGATTTATATCCCCCCTCCTCAGCTGGAGGATCTGGGCTGGCTGCTGGTCCCTCTGGGCTGTGAGGGGCACAGGATTGGACCACAGGTCTCCATGTGAGCGTAGGCAAGTCAAATCCCTCTGTGTCTCGTGGGGAGGGATGATATTCCCTGTCTCCCACCTTTTGCTTTTCCTGCTTTGTCCCTGCACCAAATGCCTTGGGTGCAGGAGTTGGCCTCTCCCCAGCCAAGTGGTGCCCGCACCCAGCAGAGCTTTGGGGGGGGGGGCTGTGTGTCAGTGCCCTGGGCTGGGGCACATGCCACTGCCCCCCCCTGTGGTCTGACACCACGTTTCACATTTTCCTTAAGTATTGGTTTAATTCCCAGGGGACTTGGAGTAGCGCACTGCAATTTTCTCTAACAAAACTGAGTTGGGGGCTCTTCAGCTTGCAGAGATAAGCTTGGGATTGTGAACTGAATGTGCTGGGAAGGCTGTTATCTTCTCAGAGGTGCTGCTTCCCCTGCTTGTCAGTGATTACATTTGTCAGGTCACCTTCATGCTCCTCAGGTCTCGGAGAGTCAGTGCCTGGCCAGCCCTGCCTGCGGCTGGGGCTCGCTGTCCTTGCTCTGCTGCAGCAAATTGCGGCTGCAAATGGGGACCAGTTCCCTCCCATCACTCTGCACTTTGTTACCTATGATTTTTCAAGAAATAAACTTTCAAAGTGCTGGGGAAGGGGAACCATGCAATAGCTGGGAGCTCTGCCAGGCTGATGGAGCCGCTGCCTCCTGGTACGGCCCCCCCGCGGCTGGGGCTCGCTGTCCTTGCTCTGCTGCAGCAAATTGCGGCTGCAAATGGGGACCAGTTCCCTCCCATCACTCTGCACTTTGTTACCTATGATTTTTCAAGAAATAAACTTTCAAAGTGCTGGGGAAGGGGAACCATGCAATAGCTGGGAGCTCTGCCAGGCTGATGGAGCCGCTGCCTCCTGGTACGGCCCCCCTTCATCAGCGATGGAGCTGCCCCAAGTGCATTTCAAATCGGCTCAGCAGCAATGTGCTTTAATGAAAGGTTGTGCGACGATTGATTTGGTATTGATCCTGGGGAGGACTCTGAGGTCGGGCACTCCTGGGTTTATGACTTTGTTGTGCAGATCTGGCCCAATTTGAAGGGCACATGAAGGAAAATGTTCAAAAAACCCAATCTCTGGGAACCATTGCTAAAGGCGTTTATGGAACTGGAGATGAGGTCAAAACCAGCTAGTGGGAGTTTCTGGAAAAACTGATTCAAATGCTTGGTGATTAAAAGGTGAAAATTAATTTAAGATTTCAAAATACTTTACTCTTAATGTCTTATTTTTACAGATTTAGCATGTGATAATAGAGAGAATAACATACCTTGCTTGCAGGGAATTCGGTACCTTGCTCTCTAGGGCACTTGTACATTCTCCATCAGCAGCTTTTGAGCTTGACTCCCAGAGCAAATGGACGCTCTTGCCTGCCTCACTCATGCTTTCTTCTTAAACAAAACAGCTTCTGGGAGACCCACAACATGCAGGGAGAAGGGCAGGGGCCAGGCTGGGACTGCAAGGCCATGGCTTGTTCCTGGCTGCCGGCTGCCCCTCCTCTGTGCTTCCAAGTGCCCTGAAGCCATGTCCGAGCCCTGGGTGGTTTCAGCACTCTGATCTCTGCTAAATAAGACAAAAGCAGCAGCAATTTGAGAGCAGCTCTTTAATGGGATGCAGCAGCTGTTGAACAGTGCGGAGCAGCCCTGCACAGCAACTAGGGGCTGTGAGTAAACCTGATGGAAAGTGCCGGGGCACGGAGGGAGGCAGGATCTGCCTGGGGAAGCTGGAGCTGAGCCGAGGTTCCTCCGAGCAGCTCTTTGGTGTCAGTGCTGCATTTTGGATGCTTGCACCAGCGCAGTGCAATGCCACTGTGCGGTAGCGGGACAGCTGTGCACAACAGGAGAGGACACTTCTGCCCCGTGGCTTTTGCTGCAGCCCTGTCCCCGGGGAGGTGGGCAGGGGGTCTGGCTCCAGAGCTGCCTGTCAGCGAAGGGCAATGCTATGCAGCGCAGGGGGGAGAGTGTGCTGTGCCCCGGGGTGTGGGAAAGCTGTGTCTGCATTTGCTGCTCTGCCAGCAAAGCCCTGAGGATGGGAGATGAGTAACTTGCTTGCGGGGAGCTCTTGAGCAGATGTAGCCACGTTGCCTCCTGCTGTGCTCAGGCTGCTTTGCTGGCATTTGTTAAAGACCCAAAGCTGGAGTCCCTCCAGGAAGACGCGCTGGTGCAGCATCCCCCAGCGGATACCTGGGTTGTGAGGCGTTCCTGGAGGAGAGCAGCCAGGCAGAAAGAGGCTTCCTAATGTACGAGGGAGGTGGATGCTGCGGTTGGGCTACGGCTGGTGGGGCCCTGTCCGTCTCCCCCGATGCACACAGCAGACGCAGCGTGCACAGTAGCAAGCACGCAAGGACAAGATGGACAGTGATGCTTTCTGGGTTAAGCACCCAGTCCTGCAAAATGAGATGCTACTAGGTGGGGAGAGACACAGCTCTGCGTGACAATGTTTGTGGTGTTGCATCTGGTGGCAGCTGTCTCCAGTGGAGGGATGTGCCTGGGGACATCCACAGCCTAGAGCGTGCTCAACTCGGTTATCACCTCCTCGCAGGGTGGGTAGAAGTCCTTGGTGCTGCCCCCGTGCAGGGGGAGGCCGGCAGGGCTGGTGTGGTGGCTGTGGCTCAGGATGGTGGTTTTTCTGCTGCAGAGGCTCCCAGTGGAGGCCTGTCTCCGCAGCCTGGGCCGGGGGCCACCCCAGCAGGACAGGCAGCGTGCCACATCCTGGAGCAGGTGCCCGCTGAAGAACATGTAAATCCAGGGGTTGCAGCAGCTGCTGAGGCTGGCCAGCAGCATGGTGATCGTGAAAGCCACGTTGGTGGACTCTGGGAAGGCAAGGGAGAGAGCTGAAACATCCACCAGACTGGGCATGCTCTGGACAGGGTCCCAGTATGCAACGGGCAGGACCTTGGGGCTCGTTTTGGCTCGGGCATGTGTCCTTTGTCCCATTCCCATCCCATCTGACTGGCATTTCTTTGGGCAGGAGAGTTTGCAGCATGGCAGGCAGAGCCAGGCTCTACCCTTGGCTGAGGTTTGCAGGTGGGTGATATACTGCAATGGGGATGTGCTGGGAGATGAGACCCAGCAGCTTTTGGACCTTCCTTCAGCCTGTTTGCTGGCCAAAGCATCTCCCAGAGGCCTTTCAATCTTGGCTAAAGTTCCTTCTACCCACAAACAGGCTAGGAGAGCTACTGAAAATTTCCAGGAAAAAGTCAACCTATTAAATCAGAAATCCACTTCTGAAACCGCTGCAGCTGGCTCAGCAAAAGCCTTACAGGCGCTTGGTGTTACACGTGAAGGACCTGCTCCAGCAGCACGGCTGCTCCGCGAGGCAGTCCGAGCCGAGGATGGGAGCAGCAGGCACAATTAAAACCCTCCCTGCAGCCACCTATCAAACACAGCAGCTCCTGAAGCAATTTCCCACATGAGGGAAGAAGCACACACGGCAAAGATGTTCACATAACATCTTTACACGTCCCTACAGGTGATGGTCAGAAGCCATGGCTTTTCAGTGGTTTTTCTGGTGAAAGCAATGATTTGACTCTGCAAAATGTTTTCTATAAATACTACTGGGGAACAAATCTGTAGCCTTCCCCGTGATTTTTAAAATGACAAAATAAGACAGCTCGTTTGTTAAAAATGCAATGGGCATGCTGTGTGCCTGCTGTGGGCTGCAGCCCAGCATCCTCACCGCTACTCACCGTCATCAGGAGCATCCTCATCCCACACCGACCACATCTGCATGCTGAAAAACGGTGCCCAGCAGGCGACGTAGGCCACCACGATGACAAAGGTCATCTTCACCGTGCGGATCTTGGCACGGGAGATGGTCCGCACGCTGCTCACCCGCGAGGGCTGCCCGCTGGAGCATTGCCCGCTCTTCTCGGAGGAGCAGGGAGCAGGAGGGGCAGCTGCTGCAGGCCCCCCCCTGCTGGGGGCAGCGCTCTGGGTCTTGCCCTTGAGGTTCTTGCAGATCTCGTAGCAGATGAGGCTGTAGCAGACGGTGAGGATGCCGACGGGCAGGATGAAGATGGACAGTGTGGTCCAGGTGATGTAGGCTCGGGCTCCCCATGGGTACCTGAAGTCTGCCCAGCAGTCCACCACCCCTGAGCCCTGGCGCACCTCCCGCAGGGAGAAGATGAAGATCTGGGGCAGGCTGAGCAGGCAGCTGAGCAGCCACGTAGCCCCGATCATCACGTAGGCCTGGCGGCTGGGCTGCTGCAGGGTGCGCAGCGGGTGGCACACGGCCATGTAGCGGTCCAGCGTCATCACGATGAGCATGTAGGTGGAGGCGAACATGCTCAGCACCTGCAGGTACTTGACTGCCCTGCAGAGTGGGTCTGGCCCCAAGAAGCGGTATGTCACCTCCCAGATCATCTGTGGCAGCACCTGGAAGAGCGCAACACCCAGGTCAGTCAGCCCCAGGTGCAAGATGAAGAGATGCATCCGGCTCATCTTCTTCCTCAGGCGGTACATTGCCAGCAGCACCCCCACGTTGCCTACAGTTGCTATAGCCAGGATCGTGGCCAGCACCCCAACCTCTGCCTTGGCCAGCTCCTCATCCCGGCTGTGCAAGAGGGTCAGGTTGGGGTCCCCTGCCAGGGTCTGGGGGCTCAGCAGCCCCTGGCCGTGCCCAGGCTGGCTGCGATGAGTGTTGTTCCAGCCCCAGCCCGGCTCCATCCCTTTGGGAAGCTCTGCAGGAGTACAGGCAGCTGTAATGCTCGTCTCTGATGGCCTGTTAAACCCTTCACTGCCTCCCCGGGGCTGAGCTCTCGGGGTCAGCGCTGCCCCTGAGCACCGCTGCACCAGCTCCTCTGCCCCTGGCCAGGGGGGCTGGACATGCCTCCTCCTGTGGTCCCTACCACCGGTGCAGGTTGTCACCTCAACAGCTCAACATCACGCTAATCCTGTGCTGCGCAGCTGCAATTCCCCTCTCTGGCTGGGCTGCTCTGTGCAAATATTCTTGATAAGCAAAGAGGTGCAAGAGCCCCTGGTTCAGTCTTTGATCTTTCTCTCATCTGCACTAAACATTCCCAAATCCCTGTTTCTCCCTGGACTGCTCATCTTGCGTGTCCTCTCTCCCCCTGCGCTGGTAAATTGAAGGGGGAAGGGGAGTCCTCTTTGTTGCTTCTTTCTAGTGCAGCAAAAGTAACAGAAAAAGCTACAGAGGCTGCATCTCTTTGGCCTTTTCATTCCAAGAATAGTAAAAGTCAGGTGAGCGGTGTCCGAGCGTCCGTGTCTCTGCGGGAAGCGGAGCGGCTGTCTGCCGGCGGTGGCTCTCGGTCGCCGTGTGTGTGAATGCTGCCTGCCCAGGTCTGGGTTTTATAGCCTGGCAGCTCCCCTCCCCGGCTGGCTCCAGCCTCCTGGCTCCACCGCGCCGGCTCTGCCGCTGTGCTGAGCACTGCCGGACACTGCAGTGGGCAGGTGAGAGCTGGTTCCCCTCCTGCCGCTCTCTCGGGAGCTGCAATCCCTGGGCTTTGCCAGCGGCTTTTACCAACTGCAATTTCTGGGCAAGAGCTGGAGGCTGGGAATCCTCCTGTCCTTGTCCCCTGCATCCCCTCTTCTGCAGCGTGTCAGGGCTGGGGACGCTCTGCCCCTGATTTGCACTGTCCCTGCTAGTCAGATTCCCCCCTGAATCTCTGCCTTGGCCTCTCCTGGCCCAGCAGGAGAAGCCTCTGTCTGAGAGCCTGGGCACGGGGCGACAAGGGGGTGCGGGTCCACCAGAGCAGCAGGAGTCAGACGTCCATTGGCTTTGTGCAGCTGGGTCTCAGCGCTGCAGCAAAGTCTGTGGAAACATCATTTACTGGCACCACGTCCTGAGGTTGCCTGTTTTGATCTGCTGTGCCTTTCCTCCTGTATAGGAAGGGGATGGAGATTGTCCCTGAGACATGGCAAAAGCCCGAGTCTGCCTGCTTAGTCCTCAGTTAAATGCTATCATTTTACTCCATCTGACAGAAAACCACACCGAAGGTAGGGAGCAGGATCCTGCTCATCCACAGAGCAGCCTTCGCCTCGGGTTGTCGGTATTTGCCCCATCTCTCATCTGCACAGTCCCCGGAAAAATTTCATGGGAAAGGAAAAGCTGATGGGGAGAAGTGAGCAGAAGAGGCCCCAGCAGTTGCAGACTTCATGCAAAGGTGTGGTGTGAGCCAGAGGAAAGGCGATGGACAACAGAAGCACCCTCAGTCACGGGACAAATGCACTATGAATTGCGTGGCTGAAAATACAGATGTGACAACAGCTGAAACGCGGCCGCCTCTCGCCCGCCTCGGCAGAGCTGCGACGGAGCATGGGGCCGGGCGCGTGGGCGCCTGCTCGCCTGCCTCTTCTCCTGATCTCCCCACTCTTTTTTGAGCCTTCAGTGTGTCTTCCCACGTGGTGTCTGATTGCAAAATATTTTCATTGCATACGTATACAAATATACGCGTACACATACGCAATTTCCCTTTTGTTTTGCAACGTTAAGGCTTTGTATTTCCCCTACTGGCTATCGAATTATGTCAATAAGAAATAAAGCCACCCATCTATTGCTGATGTGTTTTCCTTTCTCTACTGGGGAAAAATGACAGCAGCAAACAGAAGAAATGCACCGACACAGGCTTCTTCCTAGCGCTCGTCTGCTCGACACGAGCTTTGCTGCTTGCAGAGCCTGCTCTGGCTCACTGGCTGTGATATTACAATTAAGTTGCCTGTAAGAAGGCTGTTTTTTGCTGAATAAAGATTTGCAGATCACCTCTAATAACCATAAATGAGCGCAGTTTGTATCAAATTAAAAGACATTCATCCTTATAAGAGACCCTGTGGATATAAAGTACCCATCACAGGAAAGTGCCTGGCTGAGGTGCTGGAGTTAGAGGTAGGAAGGTATTTCAGTGAATAATGTAATTTTCTATATTTGTGATCAGACAGCTGATTTTTTGGAAGATTAATAGAGGGGAGTGCAAAAAAACCTACAAAGCAATGGAAAGCTGCGATGAAGGCAGAGATGGAGGGGCAGATTCTGCAGAGAGAAAGAAACATTTGAAGTGTTTTGAGGGCAGACTTGGCTTCCGCTGGCACCACTTTGATTTGGGAGCAATTCCTTCGGAGTTAGAGCTTTTACTCCAGATTTACCTAAGTTTAGTTGCGGGGAGAATACTTCTGCAAAGGCGCTCAGAGGAAAGCGAAGCTAATTCACAAAAGAAAAATGATCCTTGGAAAATAGAAATTAATTTTCTTTAGAGAGAGAGATTATCACAGCATGGAAATTTTTCAAGCAGATGGATTAAAAAATAAACCCATTCTCTTTCACTGGTTTCCTGAGCATTTTGACACGTCGCTCGCATTGCCTGTGCGTGTTTCAGCAAAACCAGAGCTGGGTTCTCCAACTAAGCAGCTCGGGAATTGCTCGCACCAGCACAGTGCTGGTTTGTTTAGCGTTCTGGGAGCCCCTTGGAGGTGATGGCCCAGCTGTGCCCGGGCAGTTCAGCCCAGCCCCGCCCTGCCCCACCCTGCCCCAC
>NW_008794598.1:2729872-2739093 GCF_000699145.1 Aptenodytes forsteri | reverse complement strand
ACTGGTGGTTACTGCTGCTGCAGGGTGACCTGAGCCCTGAAACACTGTGAAAACTGTTGTCGCAAGGTCTGTGTTTCCTCCTGTCCCTCTGGGTGCGATGCCGAGGTATGGGACCATGTAACTGGATTTCTAAGCTCTTAACATTTGGTTTGTCAAGGTAACGCTGTATTACATAGCTAATTTCTGGGGGCTGGTAGCATCAACACGCCGTGAAGCATAGCGCATGAAATGCTGTTTCTATTACCAGCTGGTATCCTGTGTGCTTTTACTGCAGAACACAGAGGCAGAGGTTTTGTGATTGCTAAATCATTTGGCATAGTAGCCGGTTACTTTGCTTTGTGGGTAGCTCGTTGGTTCAATAATAAAATCTGTTGGCTTGGGTTTAAATGCTGATTTGGCTCACTTTCCAAAATAAATGGTTTATTTGTGGTATGTGATGGTGTTAAACTTATATTGCTGACAGCACAAAGCATACTCGGTCTGTCTTCTGTCTTTAGCATTTAATCACTGAAATGCCTTTTGTGGTTCAGGTCAGGAAAAAAACAAGATTTGGTCATTTTGCACTGGTTCAGATGCTGTAAAATTAACGGTGTTGCAACTGCTTTATAGCAGCTTGGGATCATCTCCTTGGAAAGACTGAGGGCAGGAATGAGGGCTTGGAGTTCCTGGTATCTAAAGCTACTTTTAATGCCAATTCTCTGTCAAAGTTAAGCCATGAATGACTTCCACCTCCTGAAAATATAAACTGCTGAGACTTTCCAGTTCTTAAAGACTTCAGGACCTTTAAAAGCCTAGCTCGCTCTTGCCACTGACTTAACTCCATGTAGGACCGTCCTCTGTTTTTCTCAGACTCGGGGAGTTTGGAAGCTGAAAACTTGATATAATCTGTTTTTTGCTGCTTGCAATGTTTGTGAAGAGTTCTCAGAAAAGTGACCATGTCTGTCTTACGAGGGAAACAAATTTCTCCGCAGTGTGGTCATCAAACAGAGCATGTGGTTTCACCCGTTACTGGGAGTGTGGAAGGATTTAGCACAGCCCTGGTCCATCCTGATACCATGTGAAATGCCCCAAAATATTAAACTGTCTCTAAATGGACATCTGGTTCAACACTTGCGCTGTGACTCCCATTACCCTCCAGAGAGAGAAAACTCTGCTGTATAATTGGGCAGCGATATCTGTCATACAGCTCTGGGAACTGAAGACAGGAGCTTCTATAATTTTAAGGTAATTATAAGCCAGATGTGTCAGTCTCTCCTTTTCCTCCCCCCCTTTCCCTCATTCAGATTTGTTTTTTCCATTTAATTAAAACCCCCGATGCTGCTTAATATTAGAGAGCATGTCTGGGTGCATAAATAAATATGCTAAACACATGGCAAATGCCCCAAAGCGGTGCCTGTTGGGGACACTGCTAGGCAGAACAAGCAGTTTTGATTTTAATGGGAAATCCATGTGAAGCTGTAAAAATTGGCAAGCAGAATAACAAAAGCTGACAGTGTTGCATTAAAGAACTAAACTTTAAAGCATCAGTGCTTAAAAACATTGCCTTGAACATAAACTTGGGGGGCTGAGCTGCCGTCCCTGGAGGTGCTGTGCCCAAGCTGTGACTTTGACTCAGCCGAGCTTGCCTGAGAGCATCGCTCCCTTCGTCCTCCACGCTGCTCCCAGTGTCTCTGCTGTCTGGGGACAGCCCTGCCCACCCAAACACCCCAAGTCTCCCAAAACCATGCCCTGAAGCACGTGTCCCCTCCCTGCCCCCCCAAACCCACGGAGGCAAGCCAGCCTGCACCGGTGGGGTTTGGACCAGCCCGCTCTCCCTGGCGTGGTCTGCAAGGTGATCCTGAAATGCCTTGCAGGCTGGAGAAGAGCATTTCTGTTGGATAAAATAAATCCACTCCTGGGGTGTTATTGCAGCTGATAACTCTATTACAGTTTACTTTTTCCTTGTTGTTTTGCTGTGTCTTTTCATTTGACCCGTATGTGTGGAAACAGTCTGCTTAAGTAGAGGCAACTGCCAGAGGAAAAATTGAAGCTACAGGCATCTTCAAGATAGCAAATTGCTTGTTTATCATCCTTACGTTCTCCCTGTTGGTTTCCTTGTACAGCCAGGGATGGTTAAAGACTTTGGTAGCTGTGAAATGCTTCAATTTCCTTCCCCACTCACTCATCTCCTTTTGCTGTTATCATCAGTAGCATTTCAAAACCAGACACAGCCAGAGCATTTACAACCTTAAAATTAATAATAAAAAAACAAAATTACATTTCAAGGCTGGAAACAAATGCCATTTTCTTGTCCTCTCCTGACAGGCTGCTGTGAGGAAAATATATGTCTGTTAGCTCTGGTGTGGACAGACAGACGAGCCAGTTAACAGCTGCCTGGCAGGCAGCGGGGACGGGAGAATTCGCCCGGGTCTGAAGTCCCACCGAGGCAGCGGTCACACCTCGGCCAGGCTGGGAAAGGTGCTTTCTTTAGGTCCTGTATTTTGCTTTATACAGTGGAGGTCTGATCTGTGCGTGGGATTTTCAGGCCCTACAGCCTATAGAGATGGGATGTTTTGTGCTGTGCGCTGTGCGTGGGATTTTCAGGGCCTATAGAGATGGGATGTTTTGTGTTATTTTTTTAATAAACGCCTTGCTGGAAACTTGCATGGGATGTTTTGTGTTATTTTTTTAATAAACGCCTTGCTAGGAAACTTGCATTGGTCGCACGGATAACTGCCAGGCTCCAGTCCCAAGCGTGGCTGCGTGGGGACAGATTTGTGTGGGGCCGGGCTGGCAGAGCTGGCCCCGCAGGCAGCTCACGGCAGGGTGGGTGTTTGGGCTGCTTCGGGCATCAGCCCCGACAGCCGCTTCAGCCCACCTCACCTCCGGCATCTGCAGCTGAAGTCGGGGTTGCAATAGTGTCCCTGGGCGCAGGGATGCTGGAGGCAGTCTGCTCTGGGGTGGGAGGGGAACTGCTTCTCTTACCCTCCTCCCTCTCCTTTGGTGCAGACAAAGAAGAGCGCAGGCTTTAAGATACATTTAATTGAAAAACGCAATACAGGGGGGAAGTGAACGAGAACCTTTCCATGACCTCAGATCTGCTTTGTGTACTGTTCCCCTTCTTGCCTGATGGAAATGCTGCGGTTAGTCAGAACCCATTGCCTTCCAGGTAAGAGAGGCATCAATCAGGATTATGAAAGGAAAGGAGCAGCTGTTTCAGGACAATATATT
This sequence comes from Aptenodytes forsteri, assembly GCF_000699145.1. Classification (NCBI taxonomy): domain Eukaryota; kingdom Metazoa; phylum Chordata; class Aves; order Sphenisciformes; family Spheniscidae; genus Aptenodytes; species Aptenodytes forsteri. The sequence goes on along the minus strand of NW_008794598.1, from coordinate 2,735,883 downwards.
AGAAAACGATAAATCATAGGGGAAGCATCTGCAGTGATCTGTACTCTCCCTGCTAAAGCAAAGCTAAAGGCTTCATGATTAAAGGTTGTTGCCTGTTTGATAGTCAGGCCCAGGTTATGCCCACATATGGGGAAACTTGTCTGGGATCGTGCAGCTGCCGCGGTGGGACGACTTCCCCCCGCGTGACCAGCACTGAGGTCAGCCTCTCCCGTTCAATTAAAACACTGGGTATTTCTTACCTGCCCTGACATTATTGCCCTGAAAGCTCTTGAACTGTCCATCTCAGGGACTTTAAGATGCTAAGAGACAAGTTCTTGGCCACTAGAAGTACTGCTACTAGACGTGCTGCCTCTCTCAAGCTGTTTGAGCAACTTCTTTCCTTTTCTTGCTGCCTTTTTGTGTATGTGGAGAATAGGACAAAATAAGCCCAATTAAAGCGCATTATTGTAGTTTCACTAGTAGTTTAGCTTGACACGCTTAACACATCAGAAGTGCCAGTGGAATTACTACCTTCAGCTTGCATGAAATGTGGGTCTCCCCCCCCCTCCACCATTTTAGTGTGTGAAAATCTAGGAAACGTGCCAGTGGAATTACTACCTTCAGCTTGCATGAAATGTGGGTCTCCCCCCCCCTCCACCATTTTAGTGTGTGAAAATCTCCTAGGAAACGTAGCCCTAATGGTCTGCCTCCTCCCTGTGCTGTGGTTCTTGCAAACGAAGCAGAACGCTGCGCTCTAAATATGCTGTCTGGTTCTCCTAATTAAATGGCTGCGGGCAGAAGATCCTTGTAGCGTTGATGGAGTCGTAACGCTGGGATGATGGCTTTGTTTGGCAGTTTCTTGCTGTAGCTCTTGATTCTTGGGCATCCGTGGCTCGTTACTGTGCTCTGATGATCCCTGCTGTCACAGGAATTGCCAGGGTGGGGGTCCCAGACATGGAGGCTGGAGAGTACCACAGCTCCGCGCGCCAAAGGAGATGCTGCCCGAGATCGGTTCTGACTGTGATCCAGGGGAGCAGACTTTCCTGGTGTGAACTGGGAGATGCAGCTTCAGCCCTTCGGACAACAGCAGCGGGTTTGGTGAGAGCTGACACCATGCCGGGGAGTCCTTCCCCTCCCCACCAACCCGCTCTGCCCAAGGCTGCGGCACCGCCATCACCACTGCCAGGTCTTGTTTGGAAATGGGCGCCAGCTTTGAGGGCTTGCACAAGCGTGGTGAGCCTTCCCTTGCAGCTTTGTTAACACCCACCCACCACCTCTTTGGTTAGGACAAGAGTAGTTAATCCTCAGACTGCTCTCATCTCGGTTCTCTGGCAGGCAGAGCAGCAGGATGGGAGCCTTTGGGAAGGCAGTTAATGCTGTTTAATCCTCTCCCGATGTGGGGTGTCTGCAGAGAAGGTGATAAAGTACAGCGGCTGCACATAATGTACTGCCTGCCCGGGAGATGGATGGCTGGGGTCAGCTCAGGCAGCCCAGACCTGTTACCGGCAGCAGAGTCGGTGCCGAGGTGACAGGGCTGGTGCAGGAACTTGTGCTGCCGGCCAGGGCAGGCTCTGCGGGACGTATCCTGCACCCAGCTGCAGGACAGTGCAGAGCCGCGTTGTCCCTGTTGTTCTGCCCTGTGTGGGTTAAAAGACCCCACGGACACCGTTCCCCAGCATCTGGGGTGTTGAATGGACACTTGTTGCGGGGAAAATTTAGGATTATGCCCACTAATGTTAGCGTTAGAGGTGGGTGTGTTTGTCATCTAACTCAGGTGTATGCTCCAGTGTTCAGGGGATTATTCAACTCAACGGGAAATCAGGTTTGAACCTCCCGGGGAGCCGTAGATAAATGTCTGAACGTTCTTCTGCATCTCAATTTTTATTTTTTTTAACCTGAAGTTCAACCTCTGATTCCTTTTGGGCTCTTGTGAAGAGCTGGGAGAAACTGGTATTTTTGGTCTACAAAGTAGGAAAATTGTCCATCTATTTTTGAAGAGCTCCGTGTAGACCAGGACTTCTCTGGGGAGACAGCCGTTGTGATTAAGAACGGTTGATTGCTTTGATGGTAAAGCCAACAATCTAGAGCTCTTATAAAAGCAACTTGTTTCACTTCGTACTGATTGTCCAATAAGGTATTCAAGCAGCGTGGAATAGAAATGATTCTGCCCCCTCCTCAGAAATTGATTTTGAGAAGTATCTGACCTGGTGCCTCTAAGTGCCTGATAATGGTGAACAAAGGTAAAAGCCGTGGCAGGAGTATAACTCTTATTTTTCAGGCAGATCATAGATTGAAGGGATTATTTTAGTCGAAGGTTGGATTAGTCCGTGGCAGTCTGGTTTGTGTGCCTCCAAAGAACACCGTTTAACATTACCAGACAATTGCTTTGTCTCTGACTCTTCCCTGCACGTACAGTGCTAATTGCCAAGGCATCTCTTAAAAGCTATTTTCATATGCATTTGCACAACAGATTTGAAAGGCCATGAGGATGTACTTAGCACTGCTGCAAATGGGAAATGTTGCCCCGTGTTTGAGAATAATGACATTTTGGAACCTGCCAAGTGCATAGTTTTATCACTTACAATTCAGATGATCTGTGGACCAGTATTTTTGGCTGTAATGGATTATCACTTCATCATGCAAGCAAATCACAGTCTGTAGCGAGAGCCTGCTGGTAGGGAAACCACAGACTGAAATCAATGGATTTCTTCATTGGCCTTTACATTATCTCCCTGTCTCACCGAGCTGCTGTCGTCTAGAAAATGAACCAAATTAACATGCAGGTCAAGCATTAACGGGTGATTTTTCTTTAGGGTTTCTGTATGGGCGCGCGAATACGGCTATTGCTGTAGCAGCAACAAAATAATTGCATCTGTTCTGCATCCCGTCTTCAGGGGAGCTCACGCACTGAGTTAGCCGCTGCAGAAGCGGGTGAGCACAGGGAATCACAGAGCGTGTTTAAGGTGAGGGTGGGAGGGACAGATGCTTGGGGTTTTTGTGTGTTGGTTGTTTGAGGTTTTACGGGGTTTTGCTTGGCAATACAGAAAAGTGAGAGAGAGCACGCTCTGATCATGGTCCTGTTGTGCCCAAATTAGATGGGGATTTGCATACACGGTTCTGCAATGGGCCTTTCAAAGCCCGGTATTTGCTTGCATTTAGTAGATAGTCTGTGCCTGCTTAAATCTAAGGAGCTTTTGCCTTCCTATCAAGTACCAAAGAGAGATCACCATCGAGTCTGGCAGGAGTTTGGGGCTGGCACGTTCTGGGACTGTAAGCCAGAGAGCTGTTGGCTCTCCTTGCAGATCATTGATATCAATTCAGGGCATCAAATCCCAGCTCGAGGCTTAACGAAGCATTGTGCCTGTCACACCGAGGTGAGAGCAAGCACAGCCTCAATGAGGGGGGCGGATTTACAGCTAACTGTTGAATTGAGATGAAATGTGAAAATCACTGCTAAACCCCTTGTGTTTAGCCAAGTGAGGCAAGGAGGCTTGAACCTGCCCCCGATGCCTCACGGGTCCAGAGTCTCTTGGACTGTGGGCTTCAATGGTGAGACTTAAATAACTAAATGTCTAAGTCCTCAAAAGCTAATTGGGAAAGGATTATCCTAGAAAGAAACCAGAGATGCAGAGGAAAAGGGACAGCTCCTGATGTGACCTGTGCTTGCTGCTTCAGCGGGTGATGAGCCAGATGCTGTTTTCCCTCCTGCTGATTTGCGTGTAACAGAATCCCCTGTTAGTTCCAGCAGCCAGGCTGGGGTCTCGACGAACTCTAGACTCGACTAACAACCTCTTGGGAAACCTGGCCTTGGGACACTTTGCTGGACACCTCAACCACCCCCGGATGGAGAGCAGAGCAGCTCTGACAGTGGAGCGGTTTTGAGGGGAATTATAATGCTGGGTGATTTCTGCAGCGGCAATTGGTATCTGGCTTAACGTGTCTTGACCTTGGAAGCGTGCATTTATGCTAAGTGCGGGAGCAGTCCCTCTGCCTTTAACGGGAGCAAGCACAGCTTTTTGCTCCACTCAAGGATGATTCTTGTACTTCTGAACGCTGCAGGGAGCCACCAGTGCTCTTCTCATCCGCCCCACTTGAAAGACCACATTCAGGATAGAAGAGCACAAGGTATTGCTTGGGAAGTTACAAAGGTCCCCAGAGCCCTGAGCATTCGACTGATATCCCAACTTCTGACAACCAATATCCACTGTCCTGCCCCAAAACTAATTAATTTTATACATGAGTGAATTTAACACCATCATTTAGCTCTGCTAGCAGGGACTTTGAAGCACAAACTGATTATGCAGGGAACAAGCTGGGAGCTGGTTAATAAGTTCCAACAAAGTACGTACTGCTGGGAGGCCCTGTTAGATTAAACATAGAATTTTATTGTTGTTTTGTCTTGGACCTCAGCTTGGAGACAGGTGAAGCAGCAGCAGAGTCTGTCACCAGAGAGAGAGAGAAACGCAATGACAGTGTTGGGAAACGTTTAAAAACTACATAAGCGTTAATGATCGGGACCTGACTCTGCCTCCTCTGAAAACCTCATTCTTCACCTCATTTGCTTGATTTTTGCCTCACTTCAGGCAGGCTGTTGTTAATGGAGGAAGTCAAAGTGAATCAGCTCAACAGTTCTGCTTTTGTGGAGCTGACCGGAGTAAAGCGTGAGATGGCTTAGACCCGAGCGGGTCAGCCGAGGGTGCTGGGCAGCCCTTGGGTGAAGAGGTCCCGGCTGGTCCTGCCCCGGTACTTCCAGGGGCAGAGGCCTGGGTGGCTCCTGATTTCATCCCTCGAGGTTCTTCCCAATCTGAACAGCTGGGGTCTCTGGAGACTCCGTGTTCATGGTGAAGGGCTGAGGCACTAATGAGCTCTTCTGCGGAGCAAGGGGAAAGCAAGTCCTGAACAGTCAGTAAGTATTTGCTGGGACACAGTCACACCGGGAACCGTTTGTAACCTGTTACAAGCCAAGCAGCAGCAATGACCAGTCCAATCTGGGAAATTTAAGATAAGCTCAGGCATCCAACCTGACACGCAGTAAAACAGCGCAACGTTTCTGACATCCTAGGTAATTGCCTTTTTCTCCTTTTTCAAATGCAGTATGATCGAGAGAAGGGGGACAGAAAAAAGGGAGTAGAACTGCTATGGGGAAAGACTGTTTTAAGTAGTTGTTCCCACACGGTCCCCAAGGATTGCTTGTTTCCTGAAAAGCTCGGTGCTGCAGAATGGATGCAAACTTAAATCAAAGCTTGTTAAATTGTGAACACCATTTTTGGATGTTCTTAAATCCTGACACTCATGATTACTTCTGCTAGAGGCCTTCTCTCTGGATGACCCCTCAATAGCTGTTTTCTTTCTTTTTGATAGTCTGGAATAAGTAAGGAGCTACTTAATTGGATTTAAATGGCTCTCCACTACCTATTATTCACTTGATGGCACTTCTGAGGGAAAACAGACTGGTAAGTATGCACTGAACTTCAGCACAAATTCCAAGAGAAGAGGTTTGCCAACGGGAAGCCAAGTCCCAGTCATCATATTCTCCAGGGATTATCTTGGTTTGGCCAGTGAAGGAGAGGTAATGGCAGTTACGGTATTTTGAAGTTGTTTTGGTGAAGGGCAGATTTTCCATAGCCACAAAGTCAAAACACAGCTGCAAAAAGGTTTCTTAAAGTCAAATTAAAAGACTAACCAGAAGAAAACTTCAGCAAAGACTTTAAATGAACCATTTCCGAGACTCTACAGACTTTATTTTTCTCCTCATTTCTTATTTTGCTAATGGAGAATGACCTCAGAAGGGGTTCAGCTGCGATTCACATAGAAAGGGGAAAGATGTAAGTCGTGAATTAGATCGCCTGCCTGATACAGCCTCTTAATTTTCTCGAAAGCAGCGCTCTCCATCCTGGCGCTGTCGGGTACCGGGGCCGCGTTTCATGCAGAAGTGCCGCTGAACCAGGCTGCCCCAGGGCCGTGTTTCTACCCCACGATCGGGGTTTTTTTTTAAAAAAAAACAAAAAAGAATTATAAAAAGGTGGTTATAA
>NW_008794598.1:2729271-2729542 GCF_000699145.1 Aptenodytes forsteri | reverse complement strand
GTTGGACTGTTGGACTCGATGATTTTAGAGGTCTTTTCCAACCTCAATGATTCTATGATTCTATGACCAGGCCATTCCGGCCCATCTTTTCTGGGCGGTTGCGCGCCCGGGTGTGCTCCGAAACGCGTTGCCCGCGGGGCTCCGCGATAGCCAGGGAGCTGGTACCACCATGTCTGTGCTTGGACGGGGGTCAGCGATTGTCACTCTTGACAAATACAGTTGCCAGCATGTGGCCAGAGCAGGTGTAAGCCGTTTTTCTTGTTTTTTTTTT
>NW_008794598.1:2715059-2729156 GCF_000699145.1 Aptenodytes forsteri | reverse complement strand
AGGGGAGGTTTAGATTGGATGTGAGGAAAAATTTCTTTACTGAAAGAGTGGTTAAACATTGGACCAGGCTGCCCAGGGAAGTGGTGGAGTCCCCATCCCTGGAGGTATTTAAAAGACGAGTAGATGAGGCACTTAGGGACATGGTTTAGTGGGTGGTGGTGTTGGGTCGACGGTTGGACTCGATGATCTTAGAGGTCTTTTCCAACCTCAATGATTCTATGATTCTATGACCAGGCCATTCCGGCCCATCTTTTCTGGCTGCGGTTGCGCCCGGGTGTGCTCCGAAACGCGTTGCCCGCGGGGCTCCGCGATAGCCAGGGAGCTGGTACCACCATGTCTGTGCTTGGACGGGGGTCAGCGATTGTCACTCTTGACAAATACAGTTGCCAGCATGTGGCCAGAGCAGGTGTAAGCCGTTTTACTTGTTATTTTTCTAAAAGATGTATATGGCTTGAGTCACTTCACAATGTTCAAGGGAAAGGGTGACTTTTTTCCTCTTCTGGGCCACATGTAAAGCTGTGTCATGAGCAGATGTGGGCACTCTTTTTACCCAGTTCCCCCGATACTGCTGCTGAAGACATTTGCTCCTAGTCCATGGGTCAGTTATCGCATCACATTGCCCACCAAAATATGTCTGCTGCCACCAGGGTCAGGATTTCTGGATAAGTAAGTCTCGCCAAGTGGTGTTGCTGCCATTGCTTTCCCACTAGCTAATTCCTGGCCAAATCCCTTGTAAACGAGACAGAGGTCTTTGCCCCGAGAACGCCTGCCATGACATTCTTTTGGTTACACATAAGCAGCTAAACATTTTGGAACTGGTTGGGAAATTTTCACCAGTTTAAAAGAGATTTGGTTGAGATTGTTTTGTTTGTTTTTGCACATGTGAAATGTCTGGATTTTTTTCCTTGTGTCTGGCAGGAGAGTTGCAGTTAGAGAATATTCATACACTGATCTTGCTGACTTTCCTCAAGCTGTTTTTATTCCTACCGCTACTCTATCCATATATTGTTCCCCCCCCAGTTCAGACTAAGACAAGAATAATCTCTTACATGCTTCAAACTGAGGAGAATGGGTAGGGCTATTTTTGTGGCTGACCGGGCACATGATAGGCAGATGTTGTCCTGATGTGCGCATTAACCATGCCTACGCAATGCCAGGTTGATTTTTTTTTTCTTTTCGCCTTCCTCTGAAGCTTCTGACGCAGCCCGTGGCTCCAGGAGGACACGGCAATGAGGAACAGGAATATAAGCAACATTTCTTTTAATAGCGGCATTTCTTACCCCTGCTGCATGCCTCAAGAGTGACTCCAGGCTTGGCCCTGCATCTTGCAAAACCGATTTGGCATTCTTAGGGGAGCTGATGTTTTTGGCTAGTTGGAGCTTCTGATAAATGTTGGCACATCTGATTTATTGTCTGACTCGGTTCCCAAGGAGACCACGTATGTAGCAGTCTGAGATAAGCAGCTTATAACCTAAAGGTGAATGCCTTAAAATATCAGTGTCCCTTTCTCTGTTTCCATTGATAGTGAGCTCTTGCTTTTTCCCTGCTATCTTTATCTCACTCTGTTATCAGAGAATTAAATGCTTAGTGTTGTGTTGAGGAACCTTTCTGTCTTTAGAATTGGCTGAAGTTATAAATTCGGTTGGATTTTCTGTTATCACTCTTAATGCAAATTTGTTGAGCGTAATGCCAGTGTCTCTTACTCTGTGGCCTGATGACAGCTATCGTGCTGAGACCCAGAGCTGGAAGACCCCCAGATCACCGTAGAACGTGCACACGCGTGCATTTGCTGTACTACCCCCAGCCCTGCTTATTTGTGTGCTTCAACCTCCTGCTGTAGAGACCCGCCTTGGTCAGGAGGAAGCGCAGTTGTCCTGCCCTGGCTGTGGGACATTTGATGTGTGGGGCACAATTTGTGACGGTGGTGACCTTATGACGATGCTTTTCCAGTAGTAACCAGCAGGATGTCAAGCTGTGTGACCTCGGCAATAGGGACACTGTCACCTCCAGTGTATGGCAACACCACGAGAATACTAAAGGGGGATCTGAGGGTACAGCTGGGTGTATGCAGGGGCCGAGAAAGGGGTCTTTTGGGGGCAACAGACTAGCAGCGATTTACACCAGAAAAAAAAAAAAAAAGCCAGTTTGTCAAGCATGAAACACTTGTTATTTATCATGAAACAATTACTGGTTTGTGTTTAAAAATGGGAAGAGGAAGGAATCGGATTGTCTGTTTTACAAAGGAATTTGGAAGGTAGTGGGGGAGGCAGAAGTGCTCCTGTTTGGCTTAGAAAGTACGCAAAAACTGTTAGCAGAGCTTTGGAAGCATAGGATAGCTATCTGGCAAGATACCGGAGTGTTCAAGCACTGTAGGAATAAAGACAGGCATCTCCTGAAGCGTTAGCCAAGGCAAAGGGAGGTATATGAGTTAGAGGGACCAGCAGTCTGCTCAAGCATAGCAACAGACCCATCTTTTGAGTGGCACAAATGTGCTCTCTCGCTCAGATTGGCATGCCCAGACATCGCTTGCTACAAAGCCAGCCTCCCCACCTCTCCAGCAAGAGAAAGGGTGAGTCTTGTCAACTTTTTATACACCTTTTTTCCCTGAGCACATTCCAACTGGTTCAGCACCTGGGGTCAATTTGCGAAGGTGTGTGCAGACCTTGCAGGCTTGATGGATTCACCCGACTAAACCTGTACTTTATACTTTCCCTCCCACTGCTTTGTTACACCCCCTCAGAGGCCACGTCTTGCAAACAGCAGCCTCCCTTGCAGGAGCAAAAGAAACAAGATCGTTCTTGATGTTGGTCTGTGTCCTGACCAACAGCCCAATTGTGTGGTGTGGCAGCCTGCGAAGGCGATGCCACGCTGGCACGGTGCCTGCCCTATGAAATACTGCATCACAGGGAACATCCTGGGTTGGCTTTGTCTGTCGGTGGCCACCATGGCCCCACCGACTCTCCTGAGACGTATGTGGTGTGGCAGCCTGCGAAGGCGATGCCACGCTGGCACAGTGCCTGCCCTATGAAATACTGCATCACAGGGAACATCCTGGGTTGGCTTTGTCTGTCGGTGGCCACCATGGCCCCACCGACTCTCCTCTGAGACGTAAAGCACCGGGTCAGGCTGTGATCCCTCCAGGAGAGTGTTGTCCTTTCCCTTTCTAGCAGTGGCCAGAAGATGACATCAAAACTCTGTGCAGTTTTTGGCTGAAGGGATGCTTCTCCTTAACTCTTACTAGGCGGAAAGTCCTATGGCATCATTTGTGAGTTCCCAGCACTGTTCCCTTTTTGTAACCAAGTCAGCAAAAGGAAAATGACCGTTTCCTGATTTTTCTCCAATCATACCATCAGCAGTGTCTATGAAATTAGCAGCCCAGTGAAATAGTCATTTAGCCACAAACATGACGGCTGATCTGACCACTCGCTGAACAGGGAAGGTAAAGCTTGAGAAACAAGTCACTGGGTCTGTGCTATGGCATCAAAGCCTGTGTTGGTGTTGAGTTTCTGCTCTTCAAAGCACATGTTTTTCAGCCAAGATATACTTGGTTGATGCCTCTTATCCCTAGGTCATTTGCAATCCAAGGTTGTTTTCAAGGAGTAAATTGGGCCAGCATGAGTTTTTGTGGGGGAGAGGTAAGTGACAAAGAGGGAACCAGTTCTTTTTCTAGCAGAGAAATTTTCAGACCATAATTAATGTGTCTTCTCCATGCATGTATGTGCATGCACACACCCAAACATAGCTGACTTTGATCTCTGCAGGGAGGCTAGGGAGAATACAGAGACTATAAAATCACATTTATTATTACGCACAGAGCATGGGGATAACTGCATTGCTTTCCCTTGGGCTTTGGAAAACGGCAGGCTTGGATCCACCTGGCATCTCTTGCTAGCCATTATAGTATACGGTGAGATGTGACCGCTTTAAATACACTAGGAAGGCATTGGGAGGGGAAAGTAATGCTGCTTCTGTTGTCAGGTCCGGCAACGTACGCTACGATAATGCCAAAGCCACCAGTGCCCGCTTTTTGAACCCCCCGGCAGGAGCAAGGAGAGGCTCAAGTGATGCAGGAAGAGTGGCAGGTTGTTATCAAAGTGCCTGCCACTGTCCAAAAGCTGCTTGTTATGAAGTCCTATGATTTTTGTGGTTGACTTACAGTGAGTGCTGCTCAATTTGCTGAGGATCTTCCATCAGAGTGGCACAAAGGTAAGGAGCAATTCAAGTTCATGCATCGCTGGCATGTTTGTATCAAATCAGAGTGGGGATCCAGTTAATAAGGTAAAAGGTTTCTTATAGTGGCCAGTGCCAGATGCTTTTAAGCAGTTTTTGAATTTTGATTTCCCATAAGGACTGGAATAAAATAATGGACATATTCTGCTGAATATATACTTCCTGACACTTATGAATGCTGCCTTCTGGTAGCAGGTGAGATGAAAAAATGTATTTATCTGAATTTTAAGTTCTAAGCTACAAAGAAAGTCATTTGGACTTCGGGTAAAATTTGAAGCAGAGTAAAATTCACTTCCAACCTGGGGTCCAATAAAAAGCAGAGCAACGTTGTGGAAAGTCTTGTGATGGGCCTTTGCACAAGAGCAGATTGCTTAATTTTTTCCAAACATTTTAGGCGCTCATTAACATCTGAGTGGATGCTAGGGTGAATCTGCAGCAGCTTTCACAATCTTCCCTCAAATGTGACCCTGTGTTACTCCATCTGCATTTTTAACCAAATAATTCTCCGATTGTGTTGGCTTCATTGACCACCCTGTGGGGAAACTATTGCAGCTTTGGTATTCTGGTGGTCTAAACCCATCTACTTCTCTATGTCCACTTACGCAGTAATGAATCAAGAGAATAAGTGAATTGGTCAAAGCAAGTGACTCTAAAGCAGTTTAAAAATTCTGTAATTGAAAGGGCCTAGATTTTGTGTCTAGCACAGTAGCCTAACACATAGTTTTGCTTGAATACATGGTTTTTGAAGGTGCATTCTTAGTCCTGTCTTGGGCTTAGATCCTATCTATGCTGGTCTTTGAATGTTTTTGGGTCTCTAGCTTCACACACTGTGTTTTTAATTTAGGCCAAAGTCTGCTTGCAACACTCACAGTGAAGACTGGCACTCTTCACATCCAAAGCAGCTTGCTGCACGCTATCTTGTAGCTCTTCCAGTGCCAATGTCTGCTGAAAAAGCTCTCTGGGCATGTTCTATAAGCATAGCAGAAATAATAGACCAGATTCACTTTTGTCGAAGCTTTGCTAGTCTCAGAACTAAATATATACTTATACTTTTTAAAATGAAGACAAATACATTTGTAATAAAAGAACAGCTACTGGCAAAACCTCCAAAAGATGTAGACAAAGGGCGTGTGAGCTTTGTATTCCCGGTTTTCTCAGTGTCCTTTGGTCCCGAAACCGCTTCGCTTCTCTGGGCAGTCTGTTGCTGGAGTGTGGCATTGGCTCTGAGAGGCAGACAGACGATAGGAAGAGGCAAAATCAGATGATTTTTTTTTTTAAATTTAATTCTTATTGCTTGCTTTTGTGTATGGGACTGTCAGATGTGCCCAATAGACACAGGACCAGTTTCTCTTTGGTTTTATGTTCCTATGTAAGTTAGGATGAGAGTCCCAAAACACCTGTATTTCCAGCATTGTCTCCTCTGTTAGTGGAAATTTCCTATTCCAAAACAGGCCATATGCTAGAGTGGGATGAACTAATAAGCTTCTGCCATAGCACAGCAGGGAAGAATCCTAGTGTGGCTGCAGTTACGTTGGAGCGATACTGGGTTATTTTTAATTAGCACTTTCCTCCAGGAAATAAGTGTAGTCAGAGAAATGCAAAAGATCAAGTCTTTTTTATCAGTCTTGCTTTATAACTGCCTGCACAAATTTCTACATACGTTGACATGCAGATGGCAGTGCCTAAGAGTGCTAGGGTGCTAATTTCCCTTGTGTGGCATTACCCAGAGACATCAAGCTGTCAGCATTCAGATGACATAAGAAGTGAAGCACCAGAGACTTTGTTTGGCTTCTATTTGACCAGCTTTGTTCCCTGTTGTTTTTTTCCCCTCATTGCTGTCCAAAATGTGAGGCATGCTTTCTAATGAGAAATCAATAGAGTGCAGACTCACTTTGTTAAGCTTGTGTCACGCATGCAAGATGACAAGAGACGCTGCAGACAGCAAAGCAGCTAAAATGTCCCCCTGGCTAACAGCTGCCTGGAAATGCTGATGCTTTGTCAGAGAACAGCACAGTTGATATTTCCTGATGAGAAGAGGGAATTTTGGGTGGTGCATCGACAACTTGGAGTTAATTTCACAGGAGATGTTCAAGGCAGGCATCCTCCTTTTCTCTCTTGTCATTCTTGTATACTGCATAAATTGAAGAGCACGTCTCTCAGGTCTTTGAATGCTGTCTCTGTACAGGTTTGGAATAACCTGTTTTCTTTGTAGGCTTTTTATGGGTATTTGGCTAGAGCCTATACCCACTTTGTATGCTAGAGCAAGAGAAAAACCTAATAATGCAGTAGAAATCCAGAAACACTGGCACAGAGAAGGATCCTTGCTTTAAGTATGAGATGATCGAGTATGTGTGCTGGAAGAGCCGAATCTATTCATAGACTTGCAAACGCCTGTTGGAATAGGAAGAAGTGATCCATAGCTGCAGGGACAGGCACGGCTCGGTTCTCTGTCGTAGTCTTGGAGCTAAGGAGTCTCCTCTTCAGGCTTGCACAGTTCAGGCTTTACCTCTGATCTCTGACAGAGGCAATGGTGCCGTGCCCTTACCATCCCTTGGCTGCTTTGTTTACAGTGCGAGTTCTCCGAGTCTGCAAGTCGCTGTGCTCGTACAGTTTCTTGCACAATAGGCACCCATAGTTGTTATACTTATACTAGCCTGTAGACACTCCCTTAATCCAAATAATAGCACACAAAGGCTGTTTACTTGGGATATGTACTGTTCCTTGGGGTATGCTTTCAGAAACCACACAGACTGCAAATGTAATAAAATATGTAACAATGACCTCTCATGACAAAGTAATTGGGTGATTTATAATAAATGACCATTTTACTTGGCTTTAGAAAGCACGCCGGCTCTTGCATGCCAGAGAGAAGAGCAGAAAATAGAAGATAGCTTAGTAATTTCTGTCTCTTATCATAGGACTCTTTCTCAGATTCAAACCCTGGGACTCCAGGTTCTGTCCTAGGAGAGGTGACCCGTCTGTCATCTGGCTCGAAGTGGATGAACTGCATTCCAGGCTGTGTTAAGAAGAGAGTGTCTTTCAAGTTGAACCTCCCTCAATAATCAACATATCGGTTCGTACTGATAGAGATCGCATACTGAATTTCATTACAGAACGATGCTTACCAGGGTCCTTGCAGCATGCTGTCTACTTGGCAGCTGCTTTGCATCCTGGAGTTGGCTGCAGTTCAACGGTAAAAGGATTTTTAACTGTTTGTCATTGTAAAGCACTTTGGGATGAATGGCGTTACATAAATGTGAGGTTATGATTAGGCATTAATCTGTACTGGAATAATGAAGAATATTTAAATGTGCTTTTTCTAGTAAGTCTTATTTAATATGAAGGGGAATCAATTTATCACTGTCTTTGATGTGACTTTCTCCTACCCCTCCAGCTAGTATTGTGCATTGCAGATTATGCATTGCAGGAAAGAAAATGCTTGACCGTCGATGGCAGCGTGATTACGCAGGTCCCTGTGATTTAAAAATCAAATCAAAGTTATTTATCCTCAGTGGCTTTTGGAATTCTACTTTCAAATGTTTTCATCCAAACAAGTCTGTTACCCTGAACCTACAAGTCTGTATTACACAATATCTTATAGCTGCAGAGCTGCTGGGAACAGGCCCGGCCCGTTGTGTGACCGATGAGCGCCCCGCGGCAGATGCAATACCATGGGCATTAAGGCCAATTTCAGCTGTGCTGTGAGTGCCAGGAGACTTTGGAAGCCTTGCGGAAACACTGACTTTTGAGTCTAAAATTTAAGACCCTTTGCCTGGTGTTCAGTCCCTTCTGAATAAAACCAGATCTGATTAGAGACACTAAAGTTCTTTAATTACTTGCCTTGCGTACCTTAACGAGCAGAAGAGAAAGGCCTTAGGACTCGGTTCTTGTTATTCAGCTTTGTGCTCTGCTTTTGACATCGTTGGCTGCACAGCAAAGATCACGTAAAGTTTCACTGTAAAATCCTTACCAAAGATGACAACAGCTCCCCAGCGTTTTCTGTATCAGACTGACCATGGATCTATCGGGAAGCTGAATCCTGCCGATACAGTCGTTCTGGAAGTTACCTGCCTTAATGTTCAGCATTATTATACCAAATGCTTTGCAACCATCGCCTTCCAAATCATTCACAACATATTCCAGGGTTGTGCTACAACATACGTAGCACATGTCCTCTTGTATGTCAAAGAGTATAGAGAAAACAAAAAACCCATAGAGACCTGAGTTGTTTTATTTCAAACGAAGCTTTGGGTGGGGTGAAGTACGTGCGAGTGTTTCTAGAAATATTGATCTGGTTTTGTGTCAGCTGTTTAGTGTTAGATATATCTATCAACCTGGAAAGTATTTCCCTATGCAGGGTGATCCTTGGAAACTTAACCCAAAACATTAGGGCCCTGTGAATAGGGAGCAGTGGCTTTACCACAAGCTGCTTAGTCAGTTCTCTTTTAGTTTCAGATGGAAAAGAACAGGAGTAGCCCTAGACATGATTAGTTTGTTTGGTAACATTCATGACTGCTGGAGCAACAGATGATGTTTGTTTACTTTGTATGTAATACCTACAACTTCTTTATCCTCAAAAAAAAAAGTACTGAACTTACTTAAAAGTTGGCTTATTTTTTATTTCAAGCTGATGCCTGGTTGAGGTGAACTAGCTCCAACAGGCCTGTGTAACTGGAGTAGTTTATAGCAGAACTGCCAGTTCTATGTGTATGAGCAGATAGGGAGCAAAACCAGAATTATTGACTTGATGTGAAGAAATTATAGTCCTCTACGCTGTGGGAGAACGGCCCTACAGTCAGCCCTGCCACTGACACAGAGTTGACTCAGAATTATGAAGGTTACAAATGGCAAGTGTTGAACTTGCAACAAAGCAGAATTATATTATGGGAATTTTATTTGAACTATTGTGCCACTTATACAAAAACAATCAGTTGTGTTTTTAGCTCATGAATTCTGTTGGAAAAATCTGTGTGTGAGATGTCACTTTGCCAGCTTAATACTGTAGTCACAACATGATCAGATTCATGCAGCATAGAAAACTGGCAAAAAATGGGACGTTGTGTTATAGAAGAGTTAACTGACTAAACACCTTTAAGGCCGAGAAACTGTCAGGTTTGTCAGCCTAAAAAGGAGGTGATATTTTTTAGGGGGGTCTCTAAAACAAAATCATAGTAGTAAGAACCTAATTATTCAACTAGTTTTTTAATACAAGATGCTCGTTCATTGTTTTGATTATCTGATATCATTACACATCCATATTTATTACAGCCCAGAAGACTATGTAGTCCAAAACTTATTTAATGAGCAGACAAAACACAGGAAGTCAAAACAAGACATACACGCACACACACATATATATATACACACCAATATACATTTAAACAATGCAGAAGAGGTAGTACCATTAATTCAGAAATATATAACATACAGTAAAAATACTAAGACAATCACATCTGCCTTCATTGCACCTCTTCCAAGTATCACAAGAGGCTATAGAACGATTTATTCAGCATCAGTCCAAATTTAAAAGTGTACTCTGTTCTCTTATATGATTGTACCTTGAATTTTCTAAAGGTGATCCTTCAGGTAACTAGCTGAAGGGGACAGTATTTAGTTCATATGTTAAATACTATGGCTGTAACAACTTGTATAGTGAGCTTTGAATCCATTACTTCTTACAGGAACCAGATTGTCTGTACGCGTCGGGATGTAAGGTTAGGCATGAACACCAAATATTTAACCTGATCTCTTTTTTTTGTTTTCTTTCTCTAAAAAGACCCAATTGGATGGCTGAGTTCTGCTTTGGAGGGATGCCTGTCCTATAAGGGGAAAAAAACCCCGCGTAGAACTGGATGGATTTTATTGTTGACCTCAGTAAAAACTCTAGTGTAATCTTGAAGTTATATTAGACATTAAGTAACTTCAGTATTTAAGTTTTATCAGGGGGAAAAAAAAAAAAAAAAGACCTTGATCTCTACAGAAACATGATCCTAAAAGTACTGAAAGATGAAGATGGGAAGACTCTGTAAGATAGCTCCCCAGTCCACATGCAGGAGCATCCTAGCATGTCTCAGATGCCCAGAGAACAAGCTGCTAAAAGCAGGAGAGCCAGATCGTAGAGCCAAAGCTCCAACACTTTAAGCCACTTGTTCAGCAACTCTGCATACTCGGAATAGAAGCCCTGGGCAGTGGTCTGCATGACCACAAAGGCAGAGCCCTTTCAGAACTTAGTCAACCAGACTGACTACTTCTTAAGATTTTTAAGCTGTACTTACAGCAACTGAAAGACTTTGCTCTGTGAATACTGTTTTAGGAAAGAAGAAAATATACAGTTAAGAAGGATTATCAACTGTTGAGACTTAAATGTAAAAAACAAAACAGACCTAGGCCTCAGTAAATGCACCTTCCATCTGCATTTCCAGATCTAACCAAGGCGTGTCTCTGGTCAGAAGATACACACTAGGCAGATTCAAGAGTCTAAGGAAGGCTACAGTGAAAGAGGAAGATACCACCTTCCTTTTTTAGGATTGTTTTCCGGATTTCCTGGTTTCCTGTATTGTTTAAGCTCTGATGTGCCAGCAGGAAAAAAAAAAAAAATTCAAACCAAACAGCAATGCAATGAATCTAGGGAAGATACTGTAGTATATTGTAGTTAACGTTTATCTGATATACTCCTCCTCAGAGATGCAGGACATATCTTCATCTGTGCTTTCCTCCAAATCTGGCAAGTTGCCCCAGAGCAATACATTCACACCTGGTGGGAAGGAGGTAAGAAGACAAAGGAGGAAAAAAAAATATTTTTGGATTGTGACCTTATTTTTAAGTTGCACAACTGTCTATTTTCAGAGAAAATAACTAATCATTGCAAAACCTGGTAAGTCACGTTCATGATAAATATATCTAGACTATTTCCTATCTTTCTCCCAAAGCGATCTTGTAAGCGTTGTTGTTTACAGCATAGTTCAAAGAATAAGTCCCTGCCCACAGATGTATTTATATATAGCTAATTCATGTAGCTACTGATAATCCCCTCATGACTGATTTTTTTTTTAAATGCATTGATCTGAAACAGAGGTGACACTGAAAGGTTTAGACAATAAGTTACTCCCATCTGCAAGGAGGAGAAGTGATCTGTCAGAATGCTATGCATTCCTGAGGACGCAAGGCAAATTATGCCAGACACTTGGCATCCAAACAACACCTAGCTGAAGAAACTGTCTAGCGTGAGCTGTAACTTCAGCTTGAGCTGATGAGGACTCAGTTATATAGGGTCAAAGCGACAACATGACTCACCCAAAAAGAGTGCCCATTGGACAGCTGCCTAATAGTGCAGTAAAGCTATACATACCGCTATAAATAGCAGCTGGTGGCTGTGTTTATACTAGTTATAATATTGCTTCAGAAAATCCTGACTTCTGTCCGCAAAAGGGGTAGGTTAAGTTTTCTGATGAAGATACATTTCCACTTAGAAATCTTCATTTACAAAGTAGCTACAACCACCTCCCCCAAAGTCGCTTGCTAGATTAGCAATACAGTAACGCCTGCCTTATGCCTCCATATGTTACGCTCCCTCCATATGCTTTAACTGTATCGAGACGCCTCATTAGAAGGAGGACTTAGAATTCAAGAGTTTAGGGAAGAGAAGGAAACATATGTGTTCCTTACCAGAAGGGTCTAGTCTGTTGATGCCAAAGACTGCTTGGCTATGAAACATCCAGAAGTGGCCATTATTACAGGACAGCAGGCAGGGTTTGCAGGGAGAAATCACATGATAACCGACAATGTTACCACTAGAAAGACAAGTGAAATAATGAGCAACAAATGCCTGATGAAAAGATAGATGTTGTTGGCTTTTCCAGCTCAAACTAATGTTAGATAGCCACGGTACCAGACCACTACGTAACGCTCCTATTTGATAAAGTTA
This sequence comes from Aptenodytes forsteri, assembly GCF_000699145.1. Lineage (NCBI taxonomy): Eukaryota > Metazoa > Chordata > Aves > Sphenisciformes > Spheniscidae > Aptenodytes > Aptenodytes forsteri. The sequence continues at coordinate 2,717,002 of NW_008794598.1, read as the reverse complement.
AGGGAACGTAGTTAAACAAGCACCTTAAATACGTAGGGAACATCTGTCGGGAGTTACAGAATATCTAAGTTTTAGATCTTTGGCAAAGAGAACCATTTAGTAACCTAAATTGTGTAATCCAAATGTTTACATATCATCCAAATGAGTTTACATACCAACAAACAGTGGTTTTTTTTTTTTTGGAAGGCCTGTGATTCCATTGGAATCAACGTAGAGGTTCATCACGCACATAAAATCCATCTGTACAGAAGCACTGTACGCGGGAGAGTATCAGTAGTAGGAATAATGAGACTGAGACTATCGAAGCCTTATCTACTCTCCTAGGCTGAAACCTAGAACAACCATTTTTCTACTTTCTCAGTCATGCGCTCTGGTGAGATGTTTCTGTTTCTCTACTTCTGTCTAAAAAAATAAAATACTGTGTTCCCATCACAACCCCCCACCGTTTAAATCTGAACAAGGTAAAAGTCTGGATTATGAAGCTGAAAGGATCGTCTCAAATAACTGTGAGCTATTTGAGAGTTGCTGTTCTTACTCTTAAATATCAGGCATTAATAAAGAGGATAAAAGAACTCCAAGAACTTTAGTGACAGCATGTTCCATCTGCTAGCAACAACTAGATCTGCCAAGAGGATGTTCTATTAATTAGAGTATGAGTAACTACTTCTTACTGCGGCCTTATTCACACAATTATCTGAGTGTTGAAGCAGACATTTAATCAGACAGGTGGCATGCAAGCTTTCCCATATACTCAGACTACTGACAAGGTTGTCACATTTCCACTTGGGACTTGCACAGAAATAGACTGGCAGCCGTGCCCAGAAGTAGTGGGCTGAGTTTCTATCAAGCGGCATTAAATTTGAAATAGAGTATGCAATCTGTTCATTCATCCCTTAACTCTTGCACTGCAGCAGTCTACAGTGAGAAGGTTAAACAGTATTGCGGCGTGCTTGAGGAGGTGTTAGTGTCATTGAATGGCATTCTCACCACTTTAAACATGCGATGTTCTTCAGTTTGCATTTGCAGATCTCAGTAAAATAGCAGCTTCCGATGAAATCAACAGTACTAGATGGGAAGAAAGTAAAAATACGGAAGTTTAGATGTGGCTGTGATTGCAACTGTAATGTTTTGCTAATGCAGGTCTGAAGTCACAACACAGCGATGACACCGTTAGTGTTGTGTGGGTTTTTTTTTTTTTTAAACTTTCCCAGGACCACACATTTCCATTTTCCTATCGGCTACCAGCCGTACTCATATGGAAACAAAAAGAGACCCATGTGACATCACACAAATGTATCGCCAAGTCCTCTCAAATTAGACCAGAAAGCACCGCTTCTCTTAGTACTTGCTAACGCTTGCACGCTCGGGCCCTGCCGCTGGCTGCGTGGCACCATCGGTCAGAAATTTCGTTACAGATGTCGCCCTCGTTCCTGGCAAATCCCAGCTAAGGCTACAGAACGATAGCTTAAAGGCTAGGACATTTAAAACCAGACCTTCGATTCGTTATCTCCTTTTTAACCCATGCTTACTTATTAAGATGTTAGTTTGCAATCTTATTCAAATATTTGGATACTAAAATATTGTTATGGGAAAGCAACACGCAACCGACTTGGAGGAGAGTCGTTCTGGGACCAGTGCAAGACCAGGTTTGTTCTGTTTACGGTTATTTATGTCAAATTCTAATCTCTGCCTGAGGAAGGAGCCGGAGGGACTCCCCGTGGCTCCCTGAGCCTGCGTCTCCCCCACGAGCAGACCGAACCAGGCTTTCGGGTGGCTTTGCTGGGCGAGGGACGGCCTTGCTCCCGCCGTGCCTTCCCCCGGCCTGGAGCGGGGCCGGGTGGAACGGGAAATGGAGGAACGGGTTGAATCGTGCGCTTTGGGGCCGTTTTCCCGGTGACAGCAGAGTCTGAGAGCGATCTTTAGGGAGCCGGCCGGCCGGCGAG
>NW_008794598.1:2701445-2713770 GCF_000699145.1 Aptenodytes forsteri | reverse complement strand
CCGTCCCCCTGCGGGCGGGTTCCCGTCTGCCTCGCACATGCCGGGCTGCGGCGCCCGGGCTGCGGGCCGGCTCTCAGCCGTGCCCCGGCGAGGGGCCGCGGGGCCGCCGGCAAACCCGAAATAACCGCAGAACCCCGGAGCTGCCGAAGGAAAAGCTGCGGATGGAGCCGCTCCGGCGGGGACGGGTCTGGTGTGCCGGGGAGCTCCCGGGCTCGTCCTCCGGCTCCCGCCGCTGGTGTAACTGCGGGCTGGGGTGCAGCTTCCCAGCGGAAGATGCTGCGGCTTGGCCAGCCCCTGGCTGTTCTTCCCCCCGCACTGCTGCTCATTTGGAGAAGCGCCTTCTCTCTGCGCAGGCTGGTTCTCCTCCCTCCCCTCCCTCCCTCCCCTGGGGACCCCGCTTTCCAAATGAGCCCCTTCTCCCCCCTTGGGGCCGCCTGCCGTGTAGGCGTTTTCCCTTGGTTACCTGGCCGGTCTGCATTTCTAACCTCACGCTGCTGCTTAAAGGACGATTTGCAATGTCAGGGCAGCTTTTCTTTCAATCACGAATTTTGGCTGCGCATCTTGTGACTGCTGGCCGCAAGCTGTAATTTTCTGAATACATATATATATATTTTTTTTTTTTTTTTGCATTTGCAGGCAAGCAAACCAAAGAAAACGGCTTCTTGTCCTCCGTTTCTGCTCTCGGCTGGGATTTGATTTGCATCATCTCTGAGACAAATTTTTTAAAAAAAAAAAAAAAAGGCAAACCAAACCCACACAAAACATGTTGTGCGGAAGGACTTCCACTCCCTGGCTGTGCTATTAACGTTAGCAATCAGGAAGAGCCTTTGGGGGCTGCAGGATCTCGCTAGTCTGATGCTGCTGCTAAAGGTTTTGGTGCAGGGAGACAAAACTGCTGCCTCTTCCATCCACTGATCTCTCAACATCTGCATTTTGCTGCTGCTGTGCTCCGTCTCACACCCTCTCTCCATGGACTGATTTTTTTTTTTTTTTCCCTTTTTGTGGGGGGGAGGACAAGCGGAAAATCAAGGCATTGCATTGAGAGAAGCGAAATTGCATTTATATCTTGTGTTCTGGTGGATCTGCTTTGAGGTTAATCATTTTGGAAAAGAAAACATGACGTCGCCAGCAAAATTCAAAAAGGATAAGGAGATCATAGCTGAATATGACACTCAAGTTAAAGGTAGGAATGGTTTTATTTTCACCTCTTTTCGCTTTCGCAGTCCTGACTTGCAATTGTAGGAGTTTGCAGCAGATGTTTGGGTGGGGAAGGGGGAAATCATTTGCAGACTGCCTGGAATTTGCAGGGTTTTTTCATAATACAATGCTGGATTGGGTTTGCAATGCTTTTTCTCGTCCCCGTGGGGTAGGTTCCTACTATGGTATTGCCGTTTTAAGGTATCACGGTAAGGGCTTTTTTACGGAATATAACAAATCTTTGAGTTCTGAGAGATCCATATTTTTCTGTCTGCTGTTCTAAAATATGGCTTTGCACATTTGAAATATGAGAGCCAGTTAATTGCTTTTTAATCCTCCTCCTATCATGGGAATCTTTTAAAAATCTGTGTAGTGTCAGAAGAGCATATTTCCACTGGTAGTAGCGGGGACCATGCTGAGGGTCCCTGTAAAGCTGTTTGTGCTAGAAAGTTCCATTATTCAGGATTTTGCTCTTGGTGAGTCCATAATATTACTGCCTGGTTTTTCTTACTGTGCTCTTGAGTGTAACACCTTAAGGTTGCAGAGTGTGTGTATACACACATATATGTGCATACATATATAAATGAATAAAACTAATGCATCAGTGTTATTCCCATCATCGTAAGGAAGGCAATAAAGAGTCAGAGGCATATTTGCAATGATCGTGCGAGTCTTCTGCAGAATTCAGTTGGCTGGGTTTCAGGCTATCATGTGCCCTAGGTAAAAAAAAAAAAAGGATGGTGAAATGTCTACTTAGCTTCTTATTTTTGCGAAGTTTTCAGGATAATGCTTATTTAAAAAAATAATTATGGCTTGTGTATGGCTTGATGTATCGCTGTTAGGAAATTATGAGAATTAGTGATTTATCTAATTGGTTAAAACTTGCTTGGTATGCTCATAGCATGCAGGAAGGATGGCCTTCGGGCAGGGTTGATTGAGTTAAATCAATGTGATTTAAAAAAAATGTGATTTAAATCTGAGTAGGAAACCTGGATTAAAACTGACAATTAAAATATTGTTTTGCAGTTATGCACTTAGTTATTTTTCCTACTGGGGGGGCTGCTCACTGGTCACAAATCATTAAAACATGTTGTCCTACAAGATGCATGTCCTACACTGACCCTAGTACTCTGTACCTGGAAGTAGTTTTGACATTTATGTTAAAAATATTTATGTGAGCAAATATAAAGCTGGGTAGGGGTTTATTTTCTTTCTTTTTTTTTTTTTTTAATTTTTGGGTTCTTAAAGTTAGAAATGGAGAAGAACGCGTTTCTTTTTTACTTGTTTAGTTTCTATTCCTGTTTTCTAGCTGTCTTTGATGGAAATGGGAGTTGAAGTCAGTGTAAAATTAGAGGCTTCTGTGTTCTTTCATTATTTACCCTATCAAAATGTGTGTGATAGAATCAAGCTTGTAGTCACAATATTTGCGAATTGGACACAATAATAAGGAACAAGGCTTTAGAATTAGTAAAGCGCATCTCCTCACCTCTCAGATTTCTCATGCATTGGCAAAGAAAAGAAATCTTTCCCTTCCTTTTCAAAAAAGAGACTGACAAGATGGGTAAAATGGAAATGGACCTTCCCTGTGTGCAGAGACCATTACTGCCAAAATTCAGTTCATCTCTTAAGGTGCTTATGCGGAGACCTGTCAATTCAGCCTTGAAACGTGGACCCAAAAGTGAACTACTGTTGTAGCATATAGATATTTTTGCTTTTTGCCTTATAAAATGTTCCTGTCTTAAATATGTGAGGTTAAGAGCAGCGGACCTGTGTAAATGGATCACGAGGAGCTGGGAGAAGGGGGTTTCCTTCCTGAATTAGTGGCGAGGGCAGCTATGAGTTTGTCTCGGGATATTCATCCCTCTCGCAGTTCAGCTTTCCCTGCGTGGGGGACTCCTCGAGGTGCACGCCTGTCATGAGGGATTGCGGGGAGGTTAGGGTTAGTTGTGTGATGCCGGGGAAGCCTTGTGTTGGACACCTAGAAACAGCCCCAGAAGAGGCTAATGGAAGGTGCTAATCCATCTCCTGCCCTTCCCTTGAGAGGGGGGTGTAGATGGGCCAAACAGCTCAAAAACAGACGTGGTGGTATGGTAACAATCCTCTCCCCCATCACCTCATTCCTTTCAAAGTACAGCAGGGAGCTTCCCTTCTTCACCTGGCTTCGACCCTTCACGAGCTGCTTTGGCAATGGGGATCGTCATCCCTCTGCTTTTAGGTATCAAGTTCGGGGGGAGACTTTGAAATTATAAGCTGCTCTTAAAATTTCATGAAACTTGCTTTACATCTCATAGATAACCTTGGTTCTGAGTTGGATAGTGATTTGGCTCTATAGGAAAACTCATGAGCGATAAGGCCTCTTGCCTCTCTAATTCGAGAGGCGTGTGCGTCTCTGCCACAGTGGGAAGATGAGATGGTAGTAAAGACATACTTAAATCCAAAAGTGTGGTGCTGCCTAGTCATTAAACATACCATGGTCCTTGCATAAAAAAATCTTAGCGTCCTGATCAAATTCTGACTTTAACTGCAGGAATGGCATAGAAATGGCATAGAAATGGTGTTAACTCTGATTTGGGGTTGTTTGGTATCTTTTCTCTTGTGTTGTGAAATGATGCCATGAAGCAGTCGCCGTGGGAGTGAGATGAATCAGGTGTTGGTGTGCTACATAAATTGTAAGGTATCATCTGTTTCTCAGATGAGAAAACTCTGATATTTTTCACTAGCATTTAGAACTTACTACATTTTTTGCTACACGCCATTCTGGCTGTGTGTTGGAAACTGTGTTTAGAGGCTTCATTTAAAACCATTAATCCACAAACACTTAGTTAAGCACTTTAGATTATTAATACTAGAATGATTGAGCTTTGTTTAAAAATTTAATAGTCTTCAGTTGATAATCAAAAACTACTTAAAGAATAGTATGGCTTATGGTTAATAGATCATTGTTATGCAAAATTTTTGGTTTTCTGTTGCTGAATGAACTTGGTAATTATTCTTGTAAAAGGTGTGTAGGGGGTGTTGATGAGTGAAACTTTTTGTTTTCCCATGGCCGTGAGCTATAAGTATTTGCTGTCTTCTTCCAACAGCCAGTTCTTTGCCTCTTTTGGGTTGGAGTTAGCTCTTCCCGTGGTTTGTGCATGCAGCTAATGGCAGGGGAGATCAACATTGGAATGAAATGAATTTCTGCAGATGAAAGTGATTTACCTCTTACACATCAAACTTAACTGTGCAGTGGTCAGGGGACATGGAAGGAGCGATGTGTTTCTTCCTAATTACTTGTGCAGTGTGGCTGAGGACAAGCTTTGCAGTCTGTAGGTACTGGTGCAGTGCATCCATCCTTGGAGGTTGCTGGAACCAGACTGGGCACTGCCTTGAGTAACTTGGTCTGACCTTACAGCCGACTACCGGAGATGGGGCTGGATGACCTCCTGAGCTCCCTCCCAACCTGAATTGTCCAACGATCCTGTGGTCTTTAGTATCTAGAGGTTCAGTTACAAACGCGCTGTCTTCTGCAGAAGTGAATTAACCTGCTGAGGTGTCCATGCAGGGTGGCTTTCCTCAACAACTGCATTGACCTTGAGTCTTTTGCCTTTAGATGATGCAAGCAGAGTCTGCCTTGTATTTGGTTGCATGTCTGTGCTATCTGCACTTGAATGTTTTGTGCTGTTGGTGAGGAGAGGAGAGATTGCCAGTATTAGTGGGCTCTTCTTGCAAGACTTGTTGAGACTGCTTCTCTCTTTGAGGAAACTCTGAAATGGCTGCGTGTCATGCGGTAGGAATTCTCCTGACAAGATGACATGGGGTCAGCAGGGGAGGGAAGTGCTGCTTTGATATGTTTCTGTACCATGTGCTCACAAAGATTATGAGTTCTGTGAGGCTGGAAAGTGAGATTCTGTGGTCTCCATATGGAGCCTTTGATATCTCAAGCTCATCCCCTTGTCTGGATTGTCTCTCCCAATTCCTTTGTGCAAGTTGCGGTAAAGCAGAGATAATTAATTTATGCTGCGCAGTGTGTTCCATGTGAGATTTGGATGCTGCGTATCTATGCCTGACCAAGGATCGTCAGACTGTTTTTTGGTTTAATGTATTAAACTGGAGTGTACGTTTGCTGAGGAAAGAGAAGCCAGTGATTTGTCTCTTAATTCTTCTTTTCTTTCTCCTCGTATCCCACGAGAGCCTTATATTTAATTAGTTTGTATAAAGCTTCAGTAAATAGCTTCATGGTTTGGGCTACAAAAATTTAATACTGAAATTTTTTACACAGCGAGGGTTCATAAGCCACTTCTGTCCTTGAGTAGTCTCTAGCAAAGGTTAAAATGCATGTCTTGCAGCACAGTCCAAAAAGCGCTAGGAATATGAAAAATAGATGAGGTAATTTATAGCAGGAGCAACCACAGCACAGAGGTGCCTGCGTGGTTATTTAGTTGAGTGTCTCCTGAACTAAGAGAAGATGTCTGATAAGAAGAACTTCAGGCAAGCCTCACAGCTTCAATCAGATTCAGGCTACTAAAATGTCTAAAACTTTCTTTTTAATCTCCCCAAAATCGCTGATAAATTTCAGGTAAGTCCCTTTTTCCTCTCTGGGTGAGGAACGACTGATAGCGTATTCGATCTGATTGTGATCTTTTGCCTTAAATGCTGCTTAAAAATGCCTTAAATGCTGCATACAAATCTCATTTGTGTGGTACATCTTCTGAGCACCTTGATTGATGGTCGGCAGTTTTTAATCCTGGTAAACTCTTAGGAGTGGTACAGACCTTCTGCGTGTGAAAGACTACAAAAGTAGCTGTGACTGGGTCAGCAGCTGTAATTTGGGGGCTAGAAAGGAAGTGTGATGCTTTTGGGGGTGGTGATTTGGAACAGAACTGGCATTTCTCTCAACTGTTGAAAGTTTTCTTGTTAACACAGCACATGCAGCGCTTGTCTAGAAAGAAGGTATTTGTAGAACTGTCTTTAGATTTTTAGATCAATGAGTTGAAATCACTGTAATTTATTTTGTTGCTAAACCTGTGCACCTGGGGATTTTCAGTACTGTTGACGTTATGTATGTACGATGATTTCTCTGGTGCGTTCGTCTTGTGTTCAGGTCACCAGGTTGGTCGCTGCACACTATGACTCTGTTTGCAGATCCTAGCACCATGGATGTGTGCTTTGGAGAGTTACGGCTGAGCTCTTGGCCACTTCTTTGGCAGAGCCTATTTAATACACTGTGTAAATAGACTTTTCAGCCATGCACCCTGGTGTGGTTGAGTGGAATAGTTTTGAATTTTGAGATTTTGAGTTTGTATGTATTGGATTACCATTTACATTTAAAATGTAAAACTACCTTTTAAGGGTTTTTTTACAGTTAATCATTACTCTGTGCATGTAAGTGATTCCATTTGTTTGCAACAATGACTTGCTCCAAACTCTGGCTATGGAATTTGCTGTAGAATCATCTGTTTTTCTGCAGTTCTTGATAGTGCTAATCCCTTGAGTTTTGGAGTTGGATTGGGCCAATGAAGCAGCCTGCTGCCAGAAAGGGGGAAGGGGCTGTTGGGAGACTGGTTTGATGTTACAGCAATAGTTTGTATTTCTTTTTGTCCCATGTACAGTTCCTGCTGATGGATTATTAACGAGGACGGGAAGAGGTGAAAGAATGCAGAGTCTTCCTTCTTTCCTCTCCATCTCCAAAATCCCTCTGCTGCAGATTCATCAAGTGTTGCAAGGCTACTGACCAAAAGACTCAGTCCACTTAAGTGCTGCAGTTTCTTCCAAAAGCAGAAGGAACTGCCAGTGTAACTCCAGTAGGGTTTCTATAAAAAGTTTACTAGCGATAGCCAGTTTTCCCTAACTCCCAACTAAGGGAGCCCCACGACATTTTTCCTTAGCTCTAAATGATTTCCTTTCGTGGTAAGGGTACACATTAGTATCTTTTCCTTTTTCTGTCAGTTAAAAGGCTTGACTTTTCTTCTTTTTTTGTTTTTAATGCTTACTAATTTTTGCCCATTTTGGGAATTTACTTGGAAGAACCTATTTGCCTGGTCAACTTTTTCAGCTGTCTTTATGAAGAGTGAAAAATCTAAACCTTTGAGATGGAGAGTATGTTTAAACACATGTTCTTTTGAATAGCTTTCGCTATGCCACGCACAGTCGATATTCATTACTTATGACTTTATTTAGTTCATTTTTGTATGACTTTGGCAGATTTCATGCTTTCTTTTTGAGAATTTCTACAACATCACAGGAGCCCTGCTCTCTGAATATTGTCAATGTTTTGTAGGCGATGGAAGCAAATGCAGAGTTATGGTTTGATTTGCTGAGGGATAAAAGGTATGGGAGAAAATGGGAGAAAGGGTCTTGACTTCACAGTAATTCCATCATTAGAGACCATTACTCATTTCTACTTTCTCTTTCTCCTTTTCTTCCAAAATAGCAATATTACGAAAGACAAAACAGGACCTTCTTGTTGTGACATCTCTAGGTAGTGGTCAGTGAAACTCTTGATGTGAGTGTTTAAAGTCAGAAAACACATGTGGATATAGAGTAACTGTGTGTAGGAAGATCAGCTGGTGTTTTTTCCAAGTAGATGCTGCAAATGGATTTGAACCCTTTAAATTTTTTTTTTTTTTGCTATCAAAGTAACTATTTACTGTTGTTTAAACTCCAAAGGTTCTGACCCAGTCATTTTGCTTTGAGTTGGTATGGAGTTAATTGTTGCTTGGAAAAAAAGGAAGGGGGTGGGAATTAAAAAAAAAAAAAAAAAACCCAAAAAAACTTCCTCTGCAATTCTGAATGTAAAAGGATATGTGTTTACAAGAGCTAGAGTTATTTGGGAGTGCTGCTTGCACTCTGAAGCAGCGTGGGCATGATGTTAGGATGGCAGTATGCAGCCTGCGGTGAGCCTAGGTAAGAGTCAGTGACAGGCAGCGTCGGTCAGGAGAAACGAGCCCAGCATTTGCTGTTCTTCAACCAAGCAAGGCAGCAGAGAGGGAAGCAAGTATAAATGTAAATGTGAGCTGCGCCTGGGTGTAAACCTCAGCTGATGTGCCTGGCACAGCCGTGCGGTTTAATCTAGTGTGCACCCTTTTGTATGCTGCAGCATGCTGCACAGAATAGTGCAGTAAATCTTTGGTGTAAACTACAAGCAGCAAATTCTCAAAACATTCATAGGGTTCCCCCCTCTCCTTTAATGAGCGCTTTTTCTCCAACATTTTTTTCTCAAGGTGTTGCTAAATGTGGTGCAAAAATTCTTAGGTCTTAAGTGTTTTCAGCATGCCACAGAAACAACTTTTGCTTCACATTTATTTCTGTAAAATTGGCTGAATTAGGCCAGGGGAGCTGCCTTATCCTGTGGCACATAAGCAGCTCCTGGCTTTTTGACTCTTGAGAAGGAGCCAAATAAACAGATTAACTCTAAACCAAGAGTGGATTTTAATCTACAGTCCTGAAGTGCTGCGGCAGGGTGATTTGGTCAGTCCTGCTAATTTTGAAGTTGTTTTTTTTTTTATCATAGGACTTTCCAGGAAGAGCCTTTTGGCTTCCCTTCTTTTAAGTAGGGAAGGGTTTTTGGTTTGTTTTTGTACTGCTGTCGTTGGACAACGGTTTTCATGCAGAGAGTAAGCCGTGGAGCTATGCAATTTATAGATGGGGAGTGCTTGCAAATTGAATCTACTTAAAATAACGACAGTTGTTGCCTGGGAATTAGTCCCTGACTCTTTCTTTGGACAGCAGTTCAGTCCCACTGCAGGGGCATGCCCTGATGGTCCTGCAAGGAAGGGGGGTTTGTTCCCGACAGATCTGTAGCTGCCAGAATTGCTAAACTGCTCACTCTGAACAAGTGGATCGATTGTTTTCTAACCAAAGATCCTAAGCCTCAGTCAATCAAAACAGTTCTGTGTCATTGGTGGGTTTTTGTAAGGCAGACTGTACAGGGTAATGAATGTGTTTTTCTTGCTGTAGCTTTTATTTGGTACCTGAAAAGGGAGAAGATGATTAGCAGCACAAACTAGTGCTTATTCTACAAAGGGGATTGTTTAGAAAGATATCTCTCTATTTTCTTTGGTTTTTAGCCTCTGCGTGGCGTGCCCATGGCATGAGGGAAGGCTGAAAAGCTGTATTTGTTCGGCTGCTGGTCACATCATCATTGATCCCTACAGTAAAGGAGAGTACAGGGCTTTAAGCTATTGTTACAATACGTGAAGGTTTTTTCCCCCCCTTGCATTTGCAGCTTGAGACTTGGTAATGATGGATGGGGTGCCGTTCTGTTTCTGATTTCTCACCCTTCCAATTTCCCATCCATCCTGTTCCACCACTTCTAGAAATAGTGAGGATGGTGCTGCAGATAATGTGGTGAATGCCGATGTTTTAATCAGCAGCCTGTCCAATTTTGTTCAGAGTGTGTCTGGATATTGCAATAATAAAATACGATACTGTCTGCTGCTGATGGAGGCTTAGTGGTAGGAAATCTTAAGGGGAAACCCAGTTTGTGGTAGTAAGTCCTTCACAGCAGTTGCTCTTTGTTGGTTTAGCGATCTGAATGAAATGAGGTAGGGATTGTCATTTCCCTGTGTCAGCCATTCTATTTAGGCATTAATTGATCCCCTCGTTCCCCTTCTCAGCAGGGAGGGAGTGATCCATGCAGGGCAGGAGGAAACCAAATTGATGGACCAGTTCAAGGAACTTGCTGGGCCGTGTCATGTTACGTATGATTATGCCTTTATTTGGGGAATATTTAAGATGCCTGTTGGATGAGGTTTAAATATAGTGGGATAAATTACTCTCGTGTCTTTGAGGATGCTCCTACTTGTTAGCACTTAATTTGCGAAGTTAGGCGTTACGGGAAATTCCACAAAATCCTTTTCTTTATGCAGGTGAACACAGGGGCAGTGCTCTTGCTATTCTACTGCCAAGAGTACCTGGTATCCACAACACGTTTTATGTGATGTTCTTGCTCTTAGGGGGAAAAAAAAAAGAGGAGTTATTAACGTTTTATTAGCACTGATTGTTATTAAAATATGAAGAAATTTTACACAGGGACAGGACATGGGTCGAAGAAACTTCCAGTCAGCTACCAGATGTAGTTACTCAACTTGGGCAGTACTGTGGCAACCACAGGCAGATGGTAGCTGTTTTGTGCTCACTGGCACGCGGCGATTCTCCTTCCCCTATCCCAATTCATCTGGGGAGGGCTGCCTTAAGTGTCTGTCTTGGAAATCACAACTATGACAAGTTAACTTCTCCTAAGGCTGTTGATGGCACTACGAATAATCATCCAGGCAGTTTTGATCAGTGAACAGTAATGAAGCTTTCTAGAAAACTGATGCTCTTCCACCTTCTTGGAAACCCACAGCAGTATCATAAGCCTTTAAAGCAGAATTTGGACATGCAGCACGAAGGCGAGGCAGAGTGAAGTTTACTAAGATGCTGACATGCCTGCCCTCTGGAAGGGTTGCTTTCCTGATGACCATTTGGCAAATCCACTGACAGGGTTCTTTTATTTATTTTACTTTTTTTTGTCATCGCATTTGGCAAATCCACTGACAGGGTTCTTTATTTTATTTTTTTTTGTCATCAGTAGATGTAAATTCAGTTCTGTGGATCATAAAGCAGGTATATTGCAGATGTGTTTTGAAGAGTCTTGTCTGATGAACATGAAGTGCTTTGAAAGCTCAGGACAGAAAACATGTAAATAAGAAGCAGCCATTATTACTGTGAAAAAAAAATTGTCCCCATTTTTGTTAATATGTGCAGTGGATATATTAGTAAATGATAATGACAAAGCATAGCATACGAAGTGTTTTATGGACTGTAGAAGTACAGAGCTCTGAGCAGGCCCGTGGAGGTTTTTCCCCTCTGTTCAATAACCAGTTATTCAGAAATTTAATAAATTAATATCTCTGTGAAGTGGTTTTGGAAAGGAGCCTGGTTTTGCTTTGGTCTCTTTAATGAAAGTAACTCTTCCTAACTTTTCTGTGTTCTCTCCATCTGTTGAAGAAGGAAGCCTGCTTCGTCCCATTTACCCTGTTCCAAAGAAAAAAAAAAAAAAAAGGGTAAACCACCAGTATTTCTGCTGCATAGTGGGCTGCTTGCACCCGTCTGTGTCCCAGCTCAACGGGGCGGACTCCAGTGCTGCAGAAAGATGCTGAAATATGAACAAAAGACTTTGCCAGTAAACGACTTAAAAGTGTGCAGCTGGAAAAGGGAGGGGGAAAGGGTTTCTGTGCTGTATGGAGGGAGGAACAAATGCAACACTACAAAGGTCACAGGATACAGTAATGATGTTTGGATGGAAACTTAACTTGCTATGAATGAAATTGCGCTCTTGTGTTTTCCCCCTGGAGCTGAATGTCTAAAAACTCTGGATACTTCTTGTTCTGTTTCTTTTTTTTCCCTTTTCTTTTTTTGGCTCTTGTGAGCTTCCATGAGTTGTGCTATAGAAATGGAAAAATGGAGGACGGACAGCAGCCACAGACATGCTAGGAGAGGCTTAAATACACTAATCTCTATTGGGTTAATCAGAGCTGTGACATTATTAGTTTTTGGTTAATCTAGTACAACTGTTTGCAAGTCAAAGTTTTGTTTGTGCTAAAGAAATGTGTAGGGTTTCTTAGCAGGGAACTTACTACGTTACCAAAGATGTCAGCACTGCTGACCAGGGTTGCTGGATAAACTCAGAACTTGGGTTAAGCACCCCTTGGAGCCAACTCTTGGGCCCCTTGAGTGTCGATTTTATTTCCTGTGTGGTGTGAAGTCTTGTTACTGATTGCTGAATTGCCTTTTCTCTCTCCATGTGCTCTTACCCCGTCCAGATTGTCTGTATTTTCTCTGAGGTTGGTTTGATCTTTTATCAATCCATATGTTGTTGTTACCTTCCATTATATGATTAATTTCTGCCTGGAATGATAAATTACTTTACCCCAAAGTGTAAGAGAAATCCTTTTATTTAGCCTAGTTGTCTAATGCCAAACACATTCATATGCATTGCCTTCATACTTAAGGAATTAATCTTTACTTAGGCTTTAAATCAAATTATTTCCCTCATCCCCATCAGAATGAACTTGACAGAAGATAGCTATAAAGGGCTCCTTGCATTCATTAATTTCTACCTTTCACTCTTTCTCCCCAGAAATCTTGGCTAAAAATGCCCCCC
>NW_008794598.1:2691362-2701413 GCF_000699145.1 Aptenodytes forsteri | reverse complement strand
AGGGTTGTCTTGTATGTCTTGAAAGCGGCGGCAGCTGTTGCCAGCAAATGAGCAAGTTTTTTGGTTTGGTTTTGGGTTTTTGTTTTATTTTGTTCTGAAACTTCAAGTTATTTTCTGGTTAACATACTCTAACAGTTGGTCATTCTTGCTGTGATTTATAAATTTGCTTGACTGTTACTGATTAATTTCTAGCTCCAGCTTAAGGAGCACCATGGTAGGAGTATTACAGTACTACAGGAGAAGGCTCCATCCAGTGTTCTGGGAAGAAGCTTGCGATCGCCAGACCAACACGTATGGAGTGGGCGAGTACGTTGTTTTTCTGCTGCTGGAGGCTTCTCCAGAAAGCAGCATCTGTAGCTTGTGAAGCTCCATAATAAATACTTGCTGTAAGCTGAAAGATCAGCTATAATTTTCTCCGTACTCTGTTGCCTTTTCCAGCTCACTCTCATCGTTTCAGTGGGTTTATGAATAGGCTTCGTGCAAATAGTTCTCATTCACGCCGCACCCTCTACCAAACCCAGAGCAGCATGGCCAGCTGCTATGGTTGGGATGAAAGTGCTGCTAATTTGCTGTTACCTTTAGTTTAAGGATTCTGGATCTTGTGAAAGGTTTGCTGTTGTCTTTGCTGTAAGAAGTTATTTATATGTTGACTATTTAAACACATTTATCAGTTCTAAAAGATCGTTGCCTCTCCTTTCAAGAAGGAGGTTGCTTTGAGACCTTACATGGAAAGGTGCATGCAGAGGATGACAGCTGCATGTATCTATAGGAAAGAGTAAGTTGACTTTTTTTTTTTTTTTTTGAAAGCGATCAGTATTCAGCCAGCCTTGCTTGGGCTGTCTGTTGTGGAAAGGTTATGCTGTGCTTACAGAGCTACTTTGAATCTTTGACAGCGATAGTAAGAATAAATTCAACCCTCTGCACTAAGGGCTCTCTGATGTACAAGGAAAACAGGTTCCTTTTCTTTCCCTGCTTCCTTTTTTTTTTTCCCTTCTAGTCGTGTGCCTCTCTCAAAGCTTATTTTGTTAACAAAACAAAGATCCCCCTGAAGCCTTGCTATGCGTGCTTTTAGCTTATAGCAATAATATTAAAATCTGTTGACCATTAACTTTTTAGAGCACAGGTGTTCTCATTTCTTTTACATAGAGTGGTTTTTATCAGATATGTGGAAAGCTCTTACTTTTATTTTTTTATCTTTCAGTGTATGAAGTGTTTATTTACTTGGGAGAGGTGAGTTTGTTTTTAAGTAGCCCAAACAAAATGCCTGTTCTGTTCAATGTGCTAAAGAGCTATTCAGCTGTATCGTAAGTCTCTCATGGTTCATGCTTTATTACTATATCACTTTCTAAACTTCTGTTTCACTTAACATCTTAAATCTACTTTCAGTCTTTGCGATGACTCTTTGCCTATCAGTTAAAGTGAGGACGTTAATACATCATACGTAGTACTTATAACTGAGAACTCTTGTATCTCTGATATTAAAAAAAAAAAAAAGCTGCCCAAAAGCCAGAGTTGTCTTTTGCAGAATTCTCTGATTCTGAAACTTCCTGTAGTATCTTTTAAGCATTATAGATGTTATTCCTTGTCTGCTTTGAAGCTAAATAAAGCAAATTATTTCTGGGTATAACTGTGGGCATAACTGTACGTGTATTTATAACATGCGTGTAATAATTTACTTTCTTTCCTCTTCAAAATTCCATCCATTTTCCTTTCAAATAGCTTTATGTGTTTTATGATCATTGGAAGAACATCCAGTCTAAATTAGCATTTTCGCTGGTTTGATGGTGTCAGAGCTTTGTGGGTACTGTTTTCCCCTCGGGTAAGGAGAGGCATCCTCCTGTGTTTGGTGCTCTTAATTCAGGTCTATTTTGAGGAGTCTGTGTTCTTTGGGTCGCTGAATTAGGTCTT
Organism: Aptenodytes forsteri; assembly: GCF_000699145.1. Lineage (NCBI taxonomy): Eukaryota > Metazoa > Chordata > Aves > Sphenisciformes > Spheniscidae > Aptenodytes > Aptenodytes forsteri. The sequence continues at coordinate 2,699,505 of NW_008794598.1, read as the reverse complement.
TCAGCAGATCTCGCACAGTTGAATGGCATTGTGTTCCAAGTAGACTGAAAGTAGGTAAAAAGATTAAAGGGGAGTGAATGACTCAAAATGACCTAAATCAAAGTCTCCAGTGAGAGTTACGGGATTCAGTTACAGATCTTGAAACATGTTGAGAGAACATTGAACTCTCTTTTCTTTTTTGTCTGGCAATGCAGCCTGCGTGGCTGGAAAGGATGTGCCTCTTCTTTTTAAGAAAAGTTACTCGGGCAGAGGAGATAATTGCATAGTTGTATATGTGGGGTTTTTACTTTTTTATTTTTTGTTCGTTTGGTTTTTTTGGAGGTGATGGAATGACAAATCCCAGCGTTGTTTTGAATGAGACGGCTGTCGAGTTAGGAGGCGCTCGCTGGTCCGAGTGGAAAGAGGGAGCGGGGGAATGCAGCTCACCGCTCAAATAAAACTCACTGCAGTTTTCTGCAAAGAACAGTCAAAAACAATTCCATGAATGAGTCAAACTTTGTGCAGCCTTGAGTTGGATTGTCAGGTAGCTGAAATGTGTCTACAGGCATCCCGTCTTTTGACTTCTTTCTCCCTTCTCTTTTCTTCCTCCCTGACTTCTGCCATTGGGAAACGGTTTGGGTAATAAGTAGGAAATAAACACTCCCCTGAAATTTCCTAACACAAATAAACAGGTTTGCTATTTTTAAGTGCCAGTTTTTTGATTCTTCCAAAGTTCTTTTTGCTCCACTGGGATTGAGTCTTGAATGAATGTTTTCTTTAAGATTTATTTTTAGGAGTTAAAGGCTTATGTGAACTTCAGTGCTGGCAAAGATACTAGATTGCCAGTCCTAGAGGTCAAATTTATATTTTAAAATTTTTAAATCTTTAAGCTGCCGAGAGGCCAGTTGAGAATACTGAAAGAGATGCTCCTTTCACTGCCTCTTGTACTGCGGTTTTGTTGACACTTTCCTATGTCTGTGAGAAATACTTAGTGTTGAAGCAAACCTTCACTGTTCCCACTGAAGTTGAACTTCAGGGCTTTGTGAGGGTATTCAGTTTAAATAGGAGAAAGTTTGTGAACGTTAAATATTTCTCTTGGTGGCAGAGCAAGCAGGAAACGCTTGTCATTGCAAACTATTTGGGGGCTGATTCCCTCTCCTTTTCTTGTGTATAAAGTGCTCTGGTTCCTTGGAGTGGACTTACCCGGTCCCAGGGGATGTCTTTTTTGTGTTTGTGGTGAAGAGGGGTTGTGCCAGAGCAAACAGAAGAGACCATGCGCTGCAGAGACCTTCTCCTTGGTTTTAAGGCACGGTCCTGGGAATTGCCTCTTGCTTTGACCCGTTTATTTTGTCCAGCAAGAAAACAGTCAGGGAGGCTGCTGCGGGCCCGCTCTTGTCAAAAGCTGCGTTTTTAGGAAGCTGTCTCAATGCTCCCGGATGCTGTTAATCCAGATGAAGGTGTTAATACTTTCTTTTTTTCTTGTCAGTTGGGACTAGAATAGACAAGGAAAAAGATACAAAGCAATCGGATGTGTTCGAGGAAGAGTGTGTCAAGAGCGAAGAAAAATCTGCTTTGCCTTGTCAGTAATTAGGGTGGACTTAAAATTTTAGCAAGTGCCTGGCTCCGTGGTGATTTAATTTTCTACGTGCCTTAGCTTGGTTTGAGGTTAGACTATTCATGCTAACATGTTTTACAAAATGGATGTTCTCTGCATAGTGGTGACAGTGGGTATGTCTATTATTACTGATGGCAAATTGGTTAATAATGTGGTTAGTCTAAATAAACTAATAGTGCAGACTGTGTTTCTTTCATTGCCTAAGTTAATATTTTTATACACCTACTATTAACTTTCTGGTGTGGGGTATTTTTTTGGGTTTAATTTTAGTTCTTTTGCTCAGCTAGAGGCAGCTTTTTTGCACATCAGTTCTGTAACCATCCACTCAGGCTTTGGGAGAGTTTTAACAGCAAGCGGTGATTTCTCCTTAGGAAGGCTTAAAAATGCCACTGAATACTACATGCTCAGGGCTTGAACTCATTTTTATCAAGCCGGGCAACTTGTTTATGGCTTAATTGCTGTCATTTTATTTTGGATAAAGGTTAGTTTCAATTTTCTGCTGTTGGCACAGTTGTTCTAGATGAAGTGAGAAGTCTGGTGAACACATAAGTGGAAGAGAGCTGGGTATCAGTGAGTTCGCTTTTGGGGGCTGGCTTTTTTCTTTGCTTGCTAAAGGGTTCCTCAATTATATTTTCTTTAATATAGTGTTCGTATGTAGCAATCTGCAAATTGGGAATAAGTAAAATCTATTTTAATGAGTGAGAAGTCAGCGTGGATGACTCAACCTTCATCTTTTTTAGGTCCCGATTCAAATTCATTCCCTGTTTGTAGCAATTGAAATGTCACCAAATGTTCACACTGTCGGAAGAGCTGGGAGTGATTCCTGTCTCGATGATAGATTGCACCACGCTGCCAAAGGTGGTGGGCTCTGACTCCTCCTGGCAGCTCTGGCAGAGAAGCAGGAGCCTGGATGGAGAGTGGGAGGATGAATCACTTTTCTGCTCCTCTGGACCCAGACTGGAGCTGGGAGGAGCTTTTGGCTCCGCACGGCTGCAGATAGAAGAAGAAATTCTGCCTTGGGTTTTTGCAGATGTCTTATGAGCACTGAGGCTGTGATGGGGCTCCTGGGGCTTAAGTAACGTGTGGTTTTTGTTTTTTTTTAAAGGCTGATATTTCTGTGTCCATTACGAATCAAAAAAAAAAAATATAGAAATAACCCAAGTACTTTGCTTTATATTGTGAATGGAGTATCACTTCATAAATAATTATGAAGTTGTGCTGAGATGTGTGCAGTATCCCTAGGCAATGGCATTCATCCTCAGTATGTGCCTACTGGTTTTGATATATCTTGACTTCCTTACAAATGGTGGAGGTGAGCTAGTGTTGTCTTGTTCTTGGAAAGCAGAGGCGCAGCCGCGGCTTCTGATTTCAACTTCTGTGGCTGACGTGCTGTATGATTTTGCCTGATTTACTTAGTACCCGTCATCTTCATCAGCATAGGTATGATGCTGAATCAGAGAGCATAGCGGGATTTTAGTACTTTTACAAACCTTTTCAGATAATTCAATAGAAAATTACTGAATTGCTGGCTTATTGCATGTATACTAGGAGGCGGTGGCTGTAATTGGGATATATTTACCGTATGAAGACAACTCACTGCGCAGTCTCCCTTCTGTAGTTCTCTGTGCCTCTATTTATCACGGATGCTCCTTAAAACCTTCACCAGGTTGAAAATCGCAGTGGCCTGGATGCAGTGGCAGCCGGCTCCTGTTGGGAAGGTGCTGGCTTACAGACACGCGTGTTGTCGTGTGCAGCTTTCCAGACCTGCACTGGTGCGTTTCTCTTAGCAAGTTATTTCCTCAACTACTGTTCTTAAATACAAGATCCGCTCTGCACTGCTTAGTTAGTGGGTAGAGTTTTTAAAAGCCAGCAATCTCAAAAGACTGCCTTAGCTCTGACTTCCCATACAGAGCTGACATTCAAAGAGAAACTTGCTTGTTTTATACTTTAAATAGCTCTCTGATGGGGAGGTGGATAGTGAGAGCACACAATATGGCCAGCGCTGGGTCATGGGGGCTCTGCAGGGCTATTATTAGATGACAATAGCCGGAATGAAAAGCCGTAGACTCTGCATCACGTTTGGGCCATTGTGTGCGAGTGATATTTTTAATTCGGAGAGCCAGAGGTCTTTCAGGATCTCCTTCTCTTACGCTCCTCATTGGAGACCTCTTGCTATTTTTCTTTGCTGGAGACAGTGGAGGTTATGAAGGAAAATGGCTGCTAAGTGGCTGCTTTTAAAGCAGACTTAAAAATTCTGCTTGCATGGGGTAGGGTTTAAGACTGTCTAACAGGCTGTACGCATTTTCCCCATTGAGTGCTTGGAAAGTGACAGTTTTTGCAAAGATGAGGCGACTGTAAGTTCAAAATATGGCTGTCTTGATACCTTTTTGTTAACGTTTCTGTTTTCAAAAGGAGGTTCACACATGCAAAAGAAAGGTGATGATCTGTGTATGTATTACTCAAAAGCTGAAAACTCCCAGGGCTGTGGAGGAAGCTGATGTAGCTGAGGGGAGTTCATCCTGACCTTGACCGATGTCAGAAATGAAGAGGATTTCTTGGCATTTTGCAGAGTGATGGACTGAGTCAGCTTAGGAACAACAAAGCCTGAATTTTTAAGTTTTTTTTGACTGAGCAGGTGTAACTTCTTTGCAAGAAAGTAGGCTGTTTGTAATTTCTCTGGCACAGGTTACTCGAGTTACACATCTCCACAGATGTGTCTGTGTAAGAGAGCGCCTCAATTTCAAGGCACACAATTTCTGACAACTGTGTGGGCCAGGGAAAGAGAGAGTGCTTAAATATTTACATTGCAAAATAAAATCTTATTTGAAGCCGTAGACAGACAACTGCATCGTATTTTTCACAATATGCTGTGTGAAATGCCTTTTTCAAGTCTGGTTTCCTCGATGTGCCTTTTCCCCTTTACCTTCCCAAGCTTTAGAGGAAAAAAGCAGCAGCTACACAAATTGAACATCACTTTTTCTGGCATTAGGAGGAGGTCCTAGAAGACAAATTTGCAGTTTCACAGTTGATAAAGGCATTTTTCAGGTATCATGCTATAGAGTGGAACGTCTCCTAGTGCAAGCCCCTCCAGTCATTTTGGGTTTCCTGAAGTGACATATCTGGCACCTAAGAAACAATCCCAACTGTCCCACAGCACTGAGTATACTTTTATTATTTGAATATAATTTTGATAGCTCTTTACCTGACTTACAGAGTAAGATCTTGGTCTGTTTCTCCATCAGCATTGTCTCCTGTTTTCTTCTGTTTTGATCTGCAGTTTTGTATGATTAATGATAATTGATCATTGACTTTCAAAAATATTAAGTTGAGCCCCAAAGAATAATTGGCAAGTGTCCGCTTTTGGAGAACCGTGCGGGTTGGACGAGGAACAGTTTTGTTTAAGTCGTTGATGCAGTTTTCGAAAAGAGAGAACTGAAACCTTTTGAGGAAGGAATTTTCTGTTCATTCTGGTTTGAGTTTATTGTGAAATCAAGGAAAGTACAAACTAATATTTAACTTAAAATTTAGATAGTTGTGTATGCTGCAGCAAGACTCAACACTTAGGGTGAAGTGTATGGTGATCAGGAGAGTATCCATCAGGCAGTCTTGCACTAACAGCCCTTTAATTGTGCTGAAATACAGGTTTTGAACTGAACTGCAGTAAAAGATGCTGAGCAGAGAGGCGATGGGGTTAAACTGTAACACTGCTTAGAGTGATCTGCAGTGGTGGGGATTTGCTTTGAAACTCTCCTCTTGGAGGATTGTCATCTAAAATCCTCCCTACAAAGTATAGGGGGAAGAAGTAGTTTTCTCTTACAACTTCATTTTTAAGAGCAGGGCTTTTTGTAAGAAAGCTGCTGCATGCTTCTGCTTCCAGTGGCTGCTGTCGGTCTTGGCCGTAGGGGAAGCAGCTGCCGTCACCAGGCACATTGACTTCTTCCTCTGCAGGCTCTTGAATTTGAGGAAGGTGATTTGCATTGCTGAGTATGTTGCTGATGCAAGGTCCAAATGTGGAGCTGTTCGTTTCAGTCCAGTCCTTCTGTACATCATCTACGAGGATGCACAGGAGTGCTGCTGAGTGTCACAGTGGCTAAAAATGAAGTTTTTCAGGTAGGGTGAGGTGGAAAGTGGAAAGCTGGAATGTATCAGGCTGTCTTCAGATTGATTGGCTTGACTTCTTTCCCATGCAATGGTTTCTGTTATTGTGTTGTTGGTACACCCAGCACTTTACATTTGTGTTCTTGCTTCCTTTGCAACAATACTGCAGTATCACTACTTTCCCTTCACTGCATTTCTTAGTGTCTTTTTTCCTTTTGAAACGATACTGGACATTTAATAGCAAAAATACACTTCGATTTATCCTTTTGGTTTTCTGGTGTCCGGTGTCCTTTTGCCTTCCCCTAAGCTCAATTTCCCCTAAAAGTAACTTAACAACAAACTGCTGGAATTTATCAAACAAAAAAGCCCAGGGTCTTAAAACACAAGGTTAGGGACGGGAGTCTTAGTTGCTGTACTCCGTAAATATGGGACAGGGCAGGGGGTAGGCGTTCGTCCTGCAGTGAAATGGGCTGTTGCTGTGTTGTTGGTACACCCAGCACTTTACATTTGTGTTCTTGCTTCCTTTGCAACGATACTGCAGTATCACTACTTTCCCTTCACTGCATTTCTTAGTGTCTTTTTTCCTTTTGAAACGATACTGGACATTTAATAGCAAAAATACACTTCGATTTATCCTTTTGGTTTTCTTCTACATGGTGTCCTTTTGCCTTCCCCTAAGCTCAATCCTGACTTTCCCCTAAAAGTAACTTAACAACAAACTGCTGGAATTTATCAAACAAAAAAACCCAGGGTTCTTAAAACAATGAAATGCTTAAGAACAAGACAGAGTGTCTACTTTGCTTTTCACAAGCTTTATTTTTTGGAATTGCAGTAGTGTGTGTAATTCAGGATTTTAAAGTTTGCTGACTGACTACTTGCTCTTGCTGAAGAGCATCCATACTTGCTCGCTTGCTATGTAATCCATTTTCTTCAGGCAAATAAGCTGATTGCGTCCAGGTTTTTTTTTTTTTTAACATAATTTTATCCTTTTTAATTACAGCATCCTCTGCAGATGTTGGAGTGTCATAAAAATGAAATGTGGAAACAAATGCGAAGTTGTCATGGCTTGCTCCAAATTTGAGACAGTAATTAAGCTGTCGGGGGAGTAGTGGAAAGTTCGGCTGACTTTATCTATATGTCCTTTGGCAAATGACGCATGGACTCATTAATGGGAAAGGCAAATGTGAAATGAACTATATTCAGTGGTTTGTCTGTATGAGTGCATCTGCTTTGGCAAATAAAGGATAAAAACTACCCTGGATAATCAAGTCTAAGATTTTGGTTTTATTTCGTAGCTGGAGCCGCTGCTGATTGCTGTCAGGGGAAATCGAGGTAGAAATGAACAAGAATACCCAGGGTCTGAGTATTTTTTCTTTCTGGCTGGTAAGAAGAAAGAGTGGCACAGCATTTGTGTTGGGAGATTGCTGGCGTACTTAGAAAAGCAGCTGATGAAGACAGGCTAGCAGGTCCAGAATTGCTCCTACATGGCAGTAACTTAAGGGCGCAGGTAGGGATCGATTCTTTATGTCAAACGGTGACGTGATCCTTTAATGGCTCCTAAGACACCTTTGGACCACGGGCTTCCTTTAACCCCCAGCGCGTTACCTGCTCTCGGGTTTTATATCTGAAAACGTTGAAATGTAGAGAGATAAGTCGTACGTGGATCCCAAAAGGATACACGTTTCCTACCCTCTGTCTACTTTCAAAGATTTTCTGGCCGCCTCTAACACGTTCGACAGATCATTTTGTGTAATCCTGTCTGGCAATTTGTTTCAAGATGTTGGGTTTTTTTAAAGCTCTTGTCCGAATGTTTTGTCCAGATGGTCTCGGTGTGAGTCCGAGTGTAAGGTACAGTATCTTGCTTTGATAAGGTTACTCATTCTGTTCAGATAGCTGATGGCTTTATAGCAGTAAAAGAACAGATCTCTCACGTTAATGGGAAATTACCATTCATTCTCTTGAAAACAAAAATAGGACCAGAGTGTCTGAAGCTTTCACTGCTCACTTCCCACTGTAAGTTATTCTCATGTTCCTGCAAAAGTGTTGGATTTTAAATCGTGATAACAAATCCATCTGTCCTGGCTCTTCGCAGGAATGTCTCCTGATAATAATGGTCCACCACTATGAGAATTTACAAATGTCAGTCACAGCTTCGTGGCATTAATGATTTATAGATGTTATGAGCAATAGCAGAAAATGAAATGTCTCGTATTGATAATTCATAATTCAACTTATGAAATCCAGTTATTGACATCCTCATCTGAGGTGTTGTCAGCATGTAAATCAAATTTAAATAAGTTTTATTGAAAGTTACACATGTAAATCAATGGAGGGAGATTTTACTACACCATTTATTTTCTTGCTCCATATTGTTGAGACTGTATTATTCACAGCCCCTCCTCACATAGGCTTTTGTTAAGTATATATATTTAAAAAAAACCAAACAAACAA
>NW_008794598.1:2626687-2691339 GCF_000699145.1 Aptenodytes forsteri | reverse complement strand
AAAACCAAAATGTTCCACCATCTTTGGCATTTTAATGAGACTGAGAAACATGGATATTCCTGGGCTGCTTAAATCTCTGGATAAACTGGTATGCCACTGAAGGACTTTTATAGAGCGACGTTTCCTTTCTCTAATTCCAAGTGCTTTTTTCAAAGGGAGGATGGAGAGGTGTCTTGAAGTAACCTGAACCTGAATTCACACTGAAACTGAGAATGACTGGCCCATAAAATAGTTGGCACTCAAAAGCCTCCTAGCTATTTCTGATATTTCTGTGCCGGGCTGTTTGGTTGGTTGGTTCATTTGGGTGTGTTGTTTTAAGTCACTGGTAAATGAACCAACATAAACATTCCTTGTAGTGAGGCTGGCAGAAGAGCCGAAGCCGAACGCTTCACTCCCAGCTTCCATGTTGATTTTGGCTGGTGCTGTTCGGTGCTCGTTCAGGGGCTCCTTTTGGCAGATGGCTGGAGCTTCAAATAGTAAGGGTAAATAAGTCACACCCAGTGTCTGAATTGCAACAGTGAATGGGTTACGTGTGCTTTGGTTTCCTCCCGTCCAAATGGCTTTAATAAACCTTAATTTATTTTTGGGTTTTTTTGGTGGCGTTTTCTAGGGACTGAATTTCATTAAGCAAATGAAAAATGAAGTGAGTTGCTAATCGGGGCTCGAGTAGAGCTCGAGCTGTACGGAGGAGACGTGGTACAGCACCTGCCCTGCTGGGATCGGTCTGCATGGAAAAATAAAAAATTTCTAAACTCAGCATTGTCTTTTGGGGGTCCAATCAAAAAAAGAAGAAAATAAAAAGTTGTAGTGCAGATCTGTAGGGGTTTCAAACCACTGAAGATAAACTGTTGAGGTCAGATATTGGGGGACTGGAAGCAGAAGCACTTGGCCGGGCGTGGAAACTACTTAGGTGCAGTGTAGAGGTCAGGAAAGGTCCCTGTGCTTGCAAACGTGAGGGGAAGCCAGGATGTGCACCCAGAGATCGTCCTGTGTATCCAGGTGATTTTTTTCCACTCTTTCAGTGAAATACCCCAGCCCCGCTGTGACCCGCGGTTGTGCCCATCGCCCTGCTGCCAGCTCAGGCTCGGAGGCAGTTCTGTGGGCTGAGGCTTCTGTTTATCAGATGTACTTACGCTCTTCCACTCCCCTGGGTATCGGCAGCAGAAGCGAAAATCCACCTGACGGGATCTGAAGAGTAAAGCTCCCGGTTGCAGACTCTTCTGTGCGTCAAGGATGCCGAAGCAGAGCCTCCCTGCCTGTGGTCCCCCACCTCGTCCTTTGAGGCATACGGAAGACACACGTTTCTCGCCCGCTTTTGCGCAAAAGGGCTTTTTGTTCCTGCCCTTGGAAAACGTGTGCGGTCGTCAGTTTTGCTCTGGCTTCTGCTTAGAGGGAAGAGCTTTCTGATGTTGATAGGTGCTGAAGCACTTTAGTTTCCTGATGTATTTTTTTTAATAGTGATAATTTTTGTTATCTAGGGGTTGAATTTTTCTAGAAGCATCAAATCCTGCAAAGCTTTAACTTTTGCATAGCTTTATTCAGATATTTAACAAGTGCTTTTTCTCTGATTTTGCCTAGTCTTTCAAATGCTCTATAAGAGCAGGATTATTTCCTTCCCTCTGTCTCCACTTCCGTCTGTTTGATAAAAAGGCTCCTTTTGACTTCTCAGAAGTGGAAGGAAATGACACTGGACAACATTCTGCTTTTCAGTGAACACGTACTCGATGTCTTCTGTACAGGATGCTTGATTTCAGGGAATACTTTGTTGATTCTATTATCTAATGGGTACTGGGAATCCAGATTAGTACCTAGTCTTGTGTCTCATACTCTGGCTTTAGCTGATTCAAAGTTATATATATTAAAAAAATGTTTGTTTTTTTTCTTTTGACTATTGGTCATATTTCTACATGATCATCTTAATGAATGGCTGCAATTTGTGTGGTGGGTTGCATCTGTGTTTCTTTGGAAAAAGCTTTTCCTGGGAAGTAGGTGGTTTTCCCCAGAGGGGATGGAGGGGGGAGCAGAGAGGATTTTAATTTTATTTTTATGGCAGAAGTTACCTACTGTGCAAAAACTGGGTGGAACCTTATACATCTTCCAAACAGTGTTATGTGGTATGGTTTGCTTTTATTGAACTTTGAGTAATTTATTGTAGAAGTTGGAGCCACATAAATGATTTCTAAATGATAAAGTGTGTGTGCGTGTGTGTGTGAAAAGGAGGACCTGAGTTTTAATGTCAGTTTTCTGACAAAGGCACTTGAAAAATAAGCATCTCCTTGTTCCTGGTCTGGTCTAAGCTGCGCTGATTAATGGGTGTTGCTGTAGCTGACAAAGAACTGAGAAAAATGATGATTCACATAATTTGAGCTTTGCAGGCTCAGTCAAATATTCATTTCCCCTCTTTACAAGAGGTGCTATGGAGTAAAATGTAAGTTCCCTTAAAGACAGCAGTCCTCCGCTTACACTGCTGAATATTTATAGCTCTAAAGGAACGACTTCCGTGTTTCCTATGATTATATAGGAAAAGCCTGCCTGGGATCCCTTTGCTTTCATTGAGTGTTCCTGCTGTAAACTTCTTATGAATGTGAACAAAGCCTGAGCCAGAGAGCAACAGGGAGACTGGAACAAAATTTTTACATAAACTTTTTTTGTGGTTTTAAATTAAGCTTATATCTGCTGTTTTTCAGCTGTGCTATATATGAATTAAAAACAATGCTCCAATTTGATTTCTTATGTAAACAGTTAAGACTGATTTATCGTAAACTCTCATGCCAGTTTAAAGAGGCATTACTTTGATTTTATGTAATGGTTTTGGTTTAATGGCAGGTGTTAGTTATTACAGTGAGGAAAATAAGAGGCTGTTCTGGTGGAAACTAGCTCTGTCATCAGTGTCCACTGGTACCATGGGCAAATAACTTGGACCTTTTTGATCTTGTTGAAGTCATCTGTGAAATGTCTGTAATGATGCTTATTATTCACCTCTCCTGGAATGTTTATGGTTAATTAATAGTTCTCAAAGCCTCCCAGAAACACACACGGCAGTGTCTCTGCCGGGACTGACAGGGAGGCAGTGACGACTAGATCGGGCTGCTGAAATATATTTGACTCACCTTGTTGACTTCTTTGGACAGTCGTCTTCCTTCTCGATGGACTAAGGACCTTACCCGGTGTTCCAGCGGGAAGGGAAACAGGAACATAAGGAGGAGGGCTGCAGAGATCCCTCATGGTTCACTTGTACAAGTCTCCGGGATGCTGGCCTGCAGCTGGCTTGGGCACTCGCTGGGTTATTCGTGACCGACCAGGTGGGTCTGTCCCCGCTGCGATGTGGCAGTCAACCAGGAGCACATCCAGCCTCGGATCTCCTGGGGACCCTCAGCTACAGGAGTTGGGAGGTGTGCGAGGAGGCGGGAGTGCTTCAGATCTGATGTCTGCTTTCAGACTGTGGCAGCTCCGAAGTGTGGTTTATCTAAACGAGACCGAGGACCGGGAGGGGAACGTATTGGCGGTACCGGGGAAAGGTGTTTGTTTCCATGGCAGCTTCAGGATGCCTCTGGAATAGTGGTACTAACCCAAGCTTATCTTTCACTGTTATGTAGTTACTGGATTTTAAAATGAAGTCTCACCCTGTTGCTTTTTTTAGATCTTTAAGAAATATTCCAGGTAAATTGGTGTTGGTTCTTTAAAATGTCAACTTAAACACAAAGCAGGGATGAAAATCATTGATGCAATTAAAAAACCAACCCCACATTTATCTGTCTTTCCCCTAGCTGCCTAAGACAACCGTGGAATTTGGCAGTCTGATGGAAGTGATTTTGAAATTTAGCTTACTGTGCTGTGCTTGAGAAGTGTTTACACGTCCCTTTTTGTTCCTCTTCATTTATTTCTCAATCATTTATGCATGTGAACATGTTAGTTACCAAAGAGAAGAGGGAGGAGAAGAAATCTTGAGGAGAAATTAAATTAGACACCAGCATTAATCATTCTGTTTGTAGCTGTAAATATATGACATAATTCACGAAAGAGTTTTCCTTTCATTGAAGAGATTAAAACATATAAGTTTTAAATTGCCACTTTTGTTCTAGCAATTTTATTGATTTGAAAAATACACTTGATGTTATGTTACATGAAATACTCATGTGTTAAGAGCGTAACTACCAGGTCTTATGAATTGGGAAGAAGTAACAATTTTTCATATTAATATTTCTTCCGGTTTCTTGCATCCGAGTATCTTTCAGCACTTCCAAACTTTACTTAACCTTTGGAGCACCCTTAACAGATAGAGAAATGGAAAATTATAATGTCAAATTAACTAAGTTTTTGCAGCAGGACCAAAGGCGGCTGGGGATTGGGTCTGGGGAATCTGGTCCATCCCTGGACTGTTTTCCTGAGGAAACAATTAGCACTAGGGAGGATTTCATGTGTCTGTGTGTGTATGGATGCTACTTTCTCACCTGTAGATGTTTCTGTGTGTGCGTGCATAGGAACGTGGTAGTCTAGTGATGTATAGCATATAGTGAGTTTAATTTGGGATTCCTGCAGTGAATTGAGGCAGTAGGAACATATGGCAAATGCCAGAAATAATGATCACATTACACGTTTCTGATGAATCATTCAATTCAGTTTAGTACTGTTCCACCATTAAAATAAACCCCTCACAATATTTGACATACTGCAGCTGAAACACTTCAAGAAAAAATTTTGGAAGGCAAAAGAAGCAGTTGTTTCCCTTCTGTTTTAATCACTACCGGTAGAGGAAATCTTAACGTTTAGAACGAAGATATATGTAAAGTCTTGGGCTGGAGCTGTGGCTATTAAACAGCTCCTCTGCGTTGTGTAGCAGGGGAACAGACTTCAGGAGGAAGGCCTGCTGAGGAGCTGCAAAGAGAAACTATTTCTAAAATAGGCCAGGAAAGCACAGCAGAAACTACTAGAAATAATAGTTGGGAAAATGTGCCGGAATTATTTTGAAAAATGAGAAGAAAAAAAGATAATCCTTTCTCCTAACCCTAAAGTCCACCTTTCTGAATTGGAGTATTCACAGATTTGGGGCAAAAAAAATAGGCACCCAAATATTTTTGAGCTCTTTTCAAAAAAGTTCTGCCACCTGTCACTCGAGGGGTGTGTTTTGGGGAGCGGGAAGTGAACATTTCTGCAGCTGCTGGATGGACTGCGACTGCTCCCGCGGGGCGGGAGCCAGTGGGCCCAGTGCTAGCGGAGCTCACCTGCGTCAGCAGCATCTTAACTCTGCTTTTGTCTCATGGACCTGTTTTGCTGTCTCCTCCTGATGCATTTCCATTCTAGAATAAAGAGAGGTTTCTGTTGAAGTCAAGTGCCAGCCTCTCCCTTTACAGAGGAATTTAACTTCCTTTGTGCAGCATGAAACACTGCAGTACAGCATTCTTCATTCAAATCTCCTCCTGTTTTGAAATGAAGAGCCGTGAGTACCTGGCTCCCCTCCCTCCCTCTCTCCACGCCCAGGCGGCTCATTGCTTGCAAATGAATTAACGTGGTTTCTGAAGGGTGTTTCTGCACATTTCCCACACTTTTTGGTCAGTCTGATTAATTCTCGCACTGATGCTCCCTAGGGAAGCCCAAGATGATCACCGCTCATGAGCCTTCCCTGGACTTGATATTTCATTCCTTCATACTTTCTTGTGGTGTTTAAAATGTTAAATAGTGGTGTCAATAGTGTGCTGGACAGCACAGCCTGTGTTGGAAATGGGAGGGTGGTCGGGGAGGACAGGGCTGGTCCCGGGGCTGGTGGGGGAGCAGGAGTTAAACTGCTCTTCCTCAGAGCGTGAGTGCCCTGTGCAATACTCAGTGGAAATCCCCACTCCTGTCCTCTCTCCCAAAAAGGATGCAGAAACTTACATTTTAGTGGTAGCCAGCCTTGGTTTCATGAGAAATCGGGAGTAATTTGATTGAAAATGTGTCCGGCATGTGCTTAGCTTTATTCCTTACTGCATTTATTCCCTGTTACTGACTTCCTATAACTGGGAGCACACGTCCAGGCTCCTTGCACTGCTAACCACCTTTTTTTGTAATTAACACAGCAGGTTTGAGGAAAGAATCTCTTCTTTCTGGGAGAAGGATTTGAGCAGTCAGTAGGAGAGTGTGATGAAAAATACCTGAGAGTCTGGTGCTTCAGGGAGACTTGGTTTGCCCTGGGCCAGAAGCAGAAAGGGCATTTAAAGCAGGAAAAAAACCCCTTACATTAAAAATGTTCACCAAATTTTTGGCCATCTGTGCAGTGTTGGCTTCGTCACCCTGCATGAGAGGAAGCCGTTCAAATAACTATTAAAAAGTTGTTTGGAGAACATATTATTTCAGGTTGCTTAATGGGCCCAAAGTGATTTCTGCCTCCCAGAGCGCCCAGGCGCTTGGGATGCTCATTACTGGAGGCTACAAAGAGTTCATCAGCATGAGCTATTGTCCGAGTACTGAAAATACGAACTGGTGTGTGTTGCTTTTGATTACGCTAATAGTCCGCGTGTCAAAATGACTTTAAAATTATTTATTATAAAAATCCATGCTGCAAACCAGTGATAAAATGTAGTTTTACTGCTTGTCCATAGTACTTTATCCAGCATTCAGAAAGTGGGAAAGCATAAGCAAAGGTTTGTCTGAGGTTTTTTTTGGCTTGATGTCATCTGGGGGAAATCTTTAACTGGGTACAGACAATTCTAAAATAGCTGCGAAACTTCCTGTAGGCAGAAGTAGTTGTAATGCTCCTGGTGCTTGTGTGTAGGTTTTGGGTTTTCACTTATTTGAAATGTATTGATAAACTTTTCTTTGTTTTGAATAAACAGCTGTAGAACGTAAAAATATAATGTTGCCCGATGTACTTGGACGTGTTACCTCTATCAGGGTTTTTATGCACACTATGGATTAATTACAAAGTTGAGGGCTTTGCTCGTGCGCACCGGAGGAGTTACCCACGCTCTGCTGTTGGAATTAGGACAGTGAATCCCTGCACAGGGTAATTTAATCTGGATTCTGTTTTTAAATGTCCTCCCTGAAAAGTCAACAGCGTGGGCTGTGTTTTGATAATAGCAAAGGAGACTTTCATGGCTATTTCATTAGACAAAAAAAAAATCTAAATATTTAATTTGAATTCTGCATGGATTAAATGCCTTGGCAACTTTGTCAACATGTTTAATTGCATAATTTTGAGCATTTGCTTAAAAGCTTTGCAGATCTGAAGCCTTGCATCAGTTTGCAGTCTGTGAATTGCAGATGAGTGTTTTTTCTTGTATGGGTATGGAAAATCAATGTATAGGCTTGCTGTGTTCAATGGGATTCTAGTTGAAGGGTGCTTAAAGTTATAAAATTTCCAAGCTACCACTTGTGATGGAGGCATTATGCAACTGTAATAAAGGCAGAAAGCATCGACTGCCTCGCTCCTTTAAGGGCCACTTTTGTTGTGCCTAGAAAAGCTGGCAGACCCAAGTAATTAGTGATGCAAATGTATTATGATGTAGGTATGAAAATAAAAGATGAGTGTCCTCAGTACTTCACTGAGACTAGCCTGAATTTTTGCTTTTCAGCATGTCTCGTGTCCTCTTCTTTTACTTCACTAATGCAAAACTTCATGCGCTCATTTTACACCTCAAAACAGTTTTATCAATCTGTATTAGAAAGAATTTCAGCTACTAACTCCTCCTACAATTCTGTTTATGTATTTATAACTATAAAGGGATTCTTTTCAATGTGTATTACCCAATGCTAATATTTCTCAAATGGGTAAGGAATATCCTGGTTTTTTTAAAGGAAAATTTACCTTTTCCAGGGCATGCAGTTTCTGACAGGATTATGAACCTGAACCTGAGTCTCCCTCCTGGCTGTGGTCTTAAACAAAAGACTGTATTTCCTCCTCTTATATAATTTTCACTTCAAAGCCTAGTTTTTAGATTACCAGTGAGATTTTTTAAGGCTGTGATGATCAACAGGTTTCGGCTAGCAACACAGCTTGTTCCATGAAATTCTCACTGTTACTGTATAAAGGCTTTTCTAAGTCATTAAACCTCCCAGCCATAGTCAGGGTTGTTGGGCTGTTGTCTGTCATTTGTCACAGCCCTATTTGTAATTGTGGTCCAAAAAAAAATACTGAGGCTGTTTTCACAAAACTACAAAGTCTTTCTTATATATGTTTATATACTCTTTAGTTTTGGAGTACAGCCTGTCTTACACATGTTGGTAGGAGAAATGTGAACAATTCTTAGCAATTAGTAATGTGCTGGGAATATGTAAAAACATGTAATCCAAAGCATTTTCTAAAACTTATTTATATATTTAAATGGTTTTAACTTTTACTTGAAGCTGTAGTGTTGGTTGGTTTTGATTTTTTGAAATTGAATGGAGTGTTAACTTCAAACTAAGCTGTAATCTTAACCTGAACTTCAGTGGGGTTGGCAAAGGGAGGCAGGTGGATGCTGTGCCGCTGCCGTCTTACTCTGATGTTCAGCACCCGAGTGTGTGGCAGCTTTCAGGAGATGGGGATTTAAGAAACTCATCGCAGACAAGGCGCAAGATCTAAAATTACTGCTCCAGCCTTCTGTATGAAGTGGAGATTTTGTTCATTTTGGACTGCTTTGTCTTTCATATGCTGCTTGAGTAGCTTGAAAGATAAGATTGTGTTAAGAGCTGTGCGTGCAATTTAATGCTTGGTGACTTCCAATCCTTCTGTGTAATTGCTTCTTATGTGCTGGGCGGGGGTCCTGAAAAGTCAGGGGTAACTGAGCTACACGTGAAGGTTTTGAATCTGCTGATTTCCACCTTCCCATTCGTGGTTTGATTCTGTTTTGCTTTGATTTTGATGTGCCTCCTCCTTGTATTCAGCTTATATGACATTAACATGGGAGGAGGACTGCTCCTCGCAAAGCAGCCATGGGGGACCACTAAGTCGAGGCGGGAGCACGGAAGGTTTTGGAGTTCAGCTCTGCCAGTTGGAGCGGATTTGTGTGGGTGAGAGGATTGCTGTTTAATCTGGGCGGGAGCTGGGGGTTGGTCGTTCTGTTTTGTTGTCATCCCACTCCTTTCCCAAGCTTGTCATCTTTTCATACAGCATGGCATTTGGGATAGGGGTGGGAACATCTTGAGAAAGCTACAGAGCAGATACATGGAGATGTAGCTAGATCCTGAAAAGCAGCTCAGGCTGCTTGTGCCTTCTCCTGGTACTCTGTGCTGTGCAGGCTGTGATTCACCGTGTTGCTATCCAGTTAGAGCAGTTAAAGCTTATCGCTGGGAAGAGTTGAAACCCTGCCGAGGGAGATGATCCTGCTTGGAGCAGGAACGTTGCTCAGATTCTCTGAGATGACTGGGCAAGGAGGTCTCCTGCGTCTGAGTTTGTGCTTCTAGCTCTGTACGTGACCTACCAAAGAATGAACAAGTTGGTACAGAAATTTCTTTGTTTCTGTACTTCCAACTTTAGTTTATAGGATGCTTAAGCCAAAAAAAAGTAATTTTGGTAAATTCTTTTTCAGAAGCTGAATGTTGCATGCTGTAGAAGAGAGCAGGTATAGTTCCAGTCAGAGTGTATATATCCGCTTGCTCTGGGCGTAATTGTTTTATGATAGCGCAAATTCCTGCCAGGAGCTTTGCAGAAACTCTCTTCTGTTTGGTGTAGTTTGAGAAGCCCCCACTGTTCAGTAGAGGTCCATAATTGCACCACAATTCTTCTAATCTATTTCTCAAGTTTTAAAAAAAAAAAAAAAGTGTAGTTTCTTAAAATTCAGGATAACCTACTATTTATTTTGTTTACTGGATCCTTCCCAAGATTGTAGGGTAGGAATGTTTTGGGACCTTGGATTTGTCAGGTAACTAGCCACCTAGAGACTCATCTACTTCAAACTAGCAGGCTTTTTCAAGCAGGAACAATCAATTCATGAAGATCATCCATATTTTTTAAAGATATGACCAGGTGTGGTGGTAGCTTAAAATGTAGTGTGTCTCTTCACTTGCCTATGATGGAAACTACTGGTGATGACTTTTCTATGGAAGTATTAGAGGCACCATTGCTTAAATGCCAGCATTTTATTCAGGGACGATTACCTTCATGATAATGCAGTATCATTTGTGCCTATCAATACTTTATATGCTTCAAAGTTTTAGAAGGGGGGGGGAAGTCAAATAGATTATAAAAGGGGAGAATGACAAATGTGACTAAAATACAGAAGGTAGAAGATCCTTCCTTGTCCTTTGAATTCATTAATAACTAGACATGCCTGCTGAGTGCTACAGGGAATGTTGAAAAGGTAGCTGCAGAAAGGATAAAAGTAAAATTATGCAACTGTCTAGCATTATTCAATGCTCTTGCCCTCTGTGACCTAGGTGACTTTATGATCTGGCAATGGAAGTGAATAAATGGTTTGTTTTAAATGGATGGAAAACTTTTCTATTGCTACTAGGGACGTTTTAATTATGTAGTTGTCAGCCACGTGAGCTTGAAATACAATAGAAAGGATTCTGCAATACAGGGCAAGGCGTAGTGTGAGAATAAGAGTACCTGGTGTTTAATCCTAATTCTACTACAGGCATCTTGACCTTGAATTAAATGTGCTTATTCACCTTCAGGTACTTGAAGCATTGGCAGCAGAAGCACAGTCTTTAGGATGCTGTTCCTTTTCTTGAATGATCACAGTGGGTGGGATTGCTAAGGTCTACAAGTTTTAGAAAAGGAAAGGAGGTGGAAGGCTTTTTGGTGTTTAAAGTGGCTGTTAATCCAATAACCTGTGTAAATTAAAAGATGCAAAAGCAGTGAATTCAAAATTAAAGTGGTGGTTGTGACTGCAGACATAAAAAGGTCCTGTGTAATATGGTGACCTGTGGGTTATAGCATGCACAGCCTGACTCTGCCGTGGTATGTTCTCGGAGTAAGTCTGAAAAAAAAAAAAATCTTTTGCTTGTGTAAGCAATGGGAAAACAAGCAGACACTTTATACTCTAGAAAGCCCAGTAAGCCTCAGGAAATTCCTGCATTCTTGATTTTATTTTGTGGCAAAGTACTGTGTGATGTGTTTTTGAAAGATGAGCAAGGTTGCCCTTCTCCAGCCCAGCACCACGGACTCGATAAGCTGGAGCTGAATAGCTTATTGTTCCCCTGCGGGCAGCCTGATCAGCTGTCACTGTTCCCCTCAAAAAACACTGAGTTTATTTATAAAGAAAAAGTGCTGATATCACATTTCTTACTAAAGGAAAAGGTTGCTAGTTCTTGCTGCTGTTTAGCAGGAGAGCTGTGTGTGAAGTATCCCACCTTGAGAATCAAGAGCTTGAGCTTCATTGTAATTTTAATATTAAAATACATGTGCTCTGCTGACCTTCTAGTCTTTGAGAACTACTAGTTTTTTGGAAGTGGTCCTTTGGATTTCTGCTTTTTCTCCTGGAGCTAGTTTCTCAGTTGAGAACGTGACTGATGGAGAACCTCAGGGTTTGCCAGGTTGTCACCCTCATAAAAGATCCATCAGTTGTAGCACAGAGAAGGGTAGGTAGCTGCACCATTACCTGTCTGAGCTGTATCTGGTATTTTCTATTTCTATTCCAATCTTCTTTTTAAATGTGGTGCCTACTGTTCATCCACGCTGACTTTTTCAGGAAAAAATAACACTGTGCAGATGATCAAGCCCTAAATGTGCAAATACATCATACTCAATGAAGATACTTGCTGCATTTGAATTCTGTGTCTCGTTCATTATCTGCTTAGCAGAAAATGCCAGATCCGCTCAAGTATTTTCCTTGTGTGTGTGTGTGATACCTTTTCATGGGTCTAGGAACTAAGCCACAGCTTATTAAAATTAGCGTCTTTGCCCAATGACTTCTGAAAAGGTCATAGAGTTGTTTCTATGTTGGGACCATCCCTTTTGTTGAGGAAAGGGTGGAGGAGAAGACACAAAGGGAGGAAGAGCTTTCTACTACTTCTTGCCTTTAAGGATGTTCTTTCTTGAATGCCAGACCTGCAGATGAGGTTAAGGACTAGGCAGACTGATTCATTGCAGCAAGGAAACACTGTGTTACTGCGCATTTTGGTGCTATTATCGTCTAGCTACCTCACCTTCTTTTCTTTATGAAAGTCTCAATGACAAAGCCACAGGTAGAATGGGGTTGTCTTGTTTGCATTGCAATGGACTAAACCTGTCACTCGTGCAGAGTTTTGCAAATCCATTAGTAGTTTTGTAATTGGGGACCGAGCTGAATGGAGAAGATGTATATAGCATATGTTGAGCATCAAGCAGCAAATTTTTTAAATAAGTGCTAGCAGATCTGATGTACATAAGTATTTGTTCTTTCCCTGTGCCCCTCCCAGCCCCTGCTAATCCTGAAATACTTTTGCTGGCTGGAACTGAGCAAACAACAAAGAAATCTCACAAACAAAGAAATCTTACAAACTTGCAAGAAACGCAATACACAGGTTTTACCTAGTGTTGCTCGTGCCTCCCCGTGCCGCCTTCCCTGCGGACCGAGGGTTGTGCCCTTGCGAGCGCTGTAGGGTAGAGGTTCCTTGTAGCTTCCTCTGGGTTTGTTTCTGCAGCACCCTTGCAGCCAGCCCTCCCAGGAGGACCCAGGGGTGAACCCGCACCCTTCCTGCGGCAGCTGCCAGGGCTGGAGAGGGAAGTGTAGCTGGGGCTTCCCTGGGCCCGGAGAAATGGGTGTGCTGAAGTGGTTTTGATTAAAGAAGTATGTGGACAGCTCAGGCCTGTGTATTTGCTTGTAGTTCTATTTCCTGATGAAGACAGAAGTTTCCCGTTTTCTAGAATTCTCTCCTAAGAAAAAATATGAACTTGTCCAGCTTTGCCCACACGTCGCAGTTTTGACTACGTTTTGTTCTGTGTTACGACCTTGCTGCCTGTATTTTCTCCTTGCGGTGAAAGCTATAGAAGCCCCTGGGTACTACAGTCTCAGAGATGTGGTACTACCAAATTAAAGTGCTAATCAAGGTCATCTTCAAGCTTGAAAACCCCACATTTTTGCAGATTTTCCCACATTTTTGCAGATTTTTTTTTTTTTTTTTTTTTTTTTTTTTTTTTTTTTTTTTTTTTTTTTTTTTTTTTTTTTTTTTTTTTTTTTTTTTTTTTTTTTTTTGGCAAGCCTAACTAGGAGCCGTATTTGTATACACGTGTTTTGGGTTTTGGAGTCCCTAAAATAAAGATGCATGCTTTCTTCATTGCAAATCCTGGACGCCCTGAAACCGTTTGTTCCTGCAGATGTGAGCACAGTTCAAGGCAACCGATACTCATAGTGCATGGCAAGAGTAAAGCTCTTGGAGGTCCAGATGGTATGCTTTTTCTGGGCAAAGGACAAGCATACTGAGGAGGCCAGGCTGGCCTCTATTATTACCTATCTTGGGAATTAGCAATGAAGTAGCTGATTAAAAAGATTGCATTTGGAAGATGATACTTACCTTTACCTTGTAGTCTTCAGTTGTGGTGACAAAGTCGTGGGTGCCTGCAGTTGCAATGCATAGACATAAACAAAGCTGTGCATGCTGAAGAACTGAATGTTACTTATTTTATTGCCGATTCTGAATTCAGCTTGGAACAACACATCTCTGAAAACCTTTGGAAAGAGCAGCAATAACAGTCAAGCAATAGCAGGCATCTCTAGAGTTTGAGTGCTCAAAGATCTTCAGATGAAAGTGCGTATTTCATTGTTTTCATGTTGAGTTTATTGCCTGTATAAAAGCCAAATAACAACTACTAGCTGCATCACTGAATATTTCTGCATTTTTAGACTAAGGGACTGGTGCATTTCTGCTGTGTTTTTGCCCTGTTTATCTGTCACTTCACTATTCTGTCCCTCAAATTCAGAATCAGTAAGATAAGGAGAACAACACCCTGGCTTAAAGGGCTAATGTGAGAAGTTTTCATAGTCGTAAAATGTTTGAAAACTGTAAAATATTGTGTAAATACAAATAGATATCTTCAGGAACAATTATGCATAATATTAACACCTACATCTGTGCGTTTTATGGGTCTTTTAGACATAGATATGTTACTTGCAGATATTTTAAAAAGAAAAACAGTTTTCCTGGAGATAATTCCCTAATGGGAAGTGCTATCATGTTGGCTCTCCAAAGGGATTGTCTTTATCTGTTTCGATGGCTTGGTTTATAACGAGAGCTGCACAGCTGGAGACTCAGTAACTAACTGAATAATCCGAAATCGGTGCCTTTGGGGAGTGCCCCAGTATGCGCAACGTCTTGTTTCTGCATCAAGAGTAGTCTGCAAAGGAATTTGATAGAAATTCCCTGAAGTGATTTTCTGAGCTGACGTGGGGTATTGCAGCATTCAGTCCTTTTTCCAGACTGAGATTCAGTACATTTTTAGGCAATGACCACTTCTTTTTGATGCCAAAAATGCACTTGACGCTTGTAATTGATGCACTGTTCAGCAGTAAAACCTTGCTGTAGATCTGTGCACTGGATTGCAGGTTATTGGATGGCTTTCCTGCAGCCGGTGCATCCGAGATGCAATTGCAATCACTTTCTGTCTGCAGATACAGTTAATCATGATGGAGCTTTGCTGACGTATTACTAATGAGGGAATATATTTTTAACTATATCTTACTGGAGAATTTTTATGGTCTTTTCTCTAATGGGATTTTGTTTAATCTTTAGTGCTTTTATTTGTTACAGAGATCCGTGCCCAATTGGTAGAGCAGCTGAAATGCCTTGACCAACAGTGTGAGCTTCGGGTCCAGTTACTGCAGGACTTGCAGGATTTCTTCCGCAAGAAGGCAGAGATTGAGATGGATTACTCAAGGAATTTGGAGAAGTTGGCCGAGAGATTCCTGGCTAAAACTAGGAGCACCAAAGACCAGCAATTCAAGTAGAGTATTTGCCTTTTGTTTTTGTCCTTTTTTCCCTGTAGATGTGGTCACAAGGGTAGGAATGCAAAAAGAGAGCCGATGTAGTGAATGTAGGTACCAGCACTGTTGTGAATGTCAGAACAAAATGTTTCCCAAGTTTGTGTTAAACACAGAACCCATTTCATTTTTCTACATAGCCTGCTTGCTGGCTTCTTTTCAGTAATTCCTGGTAGGTCATCTGTTGTCAATAGGGAATGGAATGGTAAAAATTGGCACATCTAAAAGGAGGAATTTTCTTGGGAAGGTGGGCAAAGCTGTACACTAGATTTGATGGACAAAGCCAGGATTTCCTTCAGTGTCAGTGGCTTTGGTCTCTTTTTTTTTTTTTTTGAGAGTAACTGTTTCTAATTTGTTATATGCTGTGATTTGCTACTGCAGCACTCTGTTTTCAATATCCTACACATACTCAGTGTAGGATTTGAGTGTTGTATCTCTGCTACTATCACTTCAAAACAGTAGAGAAATAAGGCCAATAGTACTTCCAAATAGAACTGTGCCATTTGGGGGGTGGGAGAGGGAATCCCTAGATACTAAGCTGATGGGACTCAATTAAAATTTAAAGATGTCCTTATTGACAATCAGTTGTCTCACCTGCTTGAAACATTATTTACAGGTAGGTCTGACCATACTGCTTTGGTTGTTCCCCGCTTAGCTGTTTGAGTTGGGATGACTGACACATATCGAACGTGGTTTTGTGGATTCAAAGCCTTCTGATTTACTACTGACTCCTCCCTGGAGGAAGGGACACAGGTGCTTTTCCCAGGAAAGGGGATGCAGGAGAGGACCTGTGGGTGAAGAAGGGGCTGGTGCAGGCTGCATGGCACAGAGACATCAGCCCAGTGAGTAGGTGGCCAGCACAGAGCCACAGCCACGGGTCTCCTGTAGCTGACATCTGGGCAGTGCACAAGCTTGTCGGGTTTTGTTGTCAGGGTAGCAGCTGGGGGAAAACACCGAGCAAAAGCAGCCTTGGGATGTGAATCATTTCTGCTTTGGACAGATTGGTCTGAAAGGATCCATCTGGGTCTGCCTCCGCCCAAAGTGCAACTGACTTTCAGCGTTGCTTGGGTCAGGCCGTGATCTGTGGTTTTGGGTTTTTTGTTGCTGCTGTGTTTGGAGGGATATGGGGATATATTAGCTTTCCCTTTCCACTAGAAGCTCTTTTTGTGAAAGCCATTAAGTAGGCACCATTTTAGTTTTTCTGTACAGCTTTGATGCCATTTACTTCAGTTCTCATTTAAAACGCACATTGTGCTACATTGTTGGGAAAGCACGACTCCCAAGCATAGCTATTTGACAGGTTGGAGAAGAGTTATTCTGCATAGCTATAGAGCTGTAATTGTCTTAAGTATTTTTTTTTCTTTTCCTTTACAGTGAAAGTGTTCTTATAACTATAAGCTGTGCATATTCTGCACATGCCTTTAAGATGGCACTAAAGAAATGATGTCTCAAACTATAATTTTCCTCTGCATTATGATTGGTCTCTTTCAGTTTATTTTGTGAAAATTGAGGTGATTTCCTTTATATTACATGATATGAAACATCCCATCAGAAATGCTTTTGTATTCAGCTTTCAGTGTTGGGAAAATTGTGTATAGCTTACTTGCTATTTTGAGATTTAGAGTGAATTTTAATGTGGAAGTTTTTACTATAGTTGAACAGAATCCTGCATGGTGTCGTGCTTCATGTGAATTAAATATGCTGGCTGTGATACTGCAGGTCTTTAGTTCTTTTTGTTTGTTCTAATGCATTTTCCTCACTGACCCTACCCCCCGTTTTTTGAGCTGTTTGTACTTTAGATAGGCTTTATAAAGTTGTACCTGGACAAAATTGACCTCAAATATCCTGGCTGTTGAGTGTAGCCTGAGTTGGATGGGTGATTTTTATCAGCACATAAAACTTTCACTTGAATTTCTGAATGAAATGTCCATGCTTTTCTGGTGAAGTCCAGGGCATTGCCCGAAACACTGAAACCTGTTACTGAGCATCTGTTTCACTTCGCTTTGCAGAGAGAGGGCTAACGCTGCCCAGGCTCCTGATTTCGCTGACATTAGCAGCAGGTAGCTCCTGGCAGAAAAGCATCTTGCTCTTGGAATACGTTACCCCTGCAAGGTTTGAGTCCCAAATGTACAAGTTGTTAATTTGGTCAAGAGTTGGAATAAGGGAAAAAAATAACTCTTAACTATAAGGCTGCTGGGTGTGTGGGCAGTTTTTGTCACAGCAGTGGCACACGATTGTAGAGCTGTCTGTCCTGGGTAGCTCACAGAATCACAGAATGGTTTGGGTTGGAAGGGACCTTTATAGATCATCTAGTCCAACCCCCCTGCCGTGGGCAGGGACACCTTCCACCATCTATTACTTGTTCAGTCTGCTGGCTGTAACGTTCAGAAATGTGTCAGAATACCACAGGGATCAGTGAGGAAGCAATTCCAATTATAATTACCTATCCCCAACACTGCTCTGTCTGAATAGTGAAGAGTAGGTTGGCTGGTATCTTTTCTGTAGATGCTGAAGCTGTAATCTCATTTGGAAGCCCCCAGAAGACCATTTGATCAAAGCCAACCATCCGATCTCTCCTCCTAAGGAGCCTGGTATTACATGACTACGAGATGTGCACAGGCGGGTGGCTAGTCTGTAATTGCCTGGCTGTGACCCTATAAATATACAGTAATAGCATGTTCTTTCGATAACATGATAATTATGTCGGAAGGTACCATATCATTCAGTGACTGCTTACCATGTCACTTGCCGTTTTTAGATCTCAACATGCTGTCAAGGAGGAAATCTGTCAGGCAGTAACCCTGTAATTTGCATGTGCTTTCATACTCAATAGCTATTATGTAATTGCCAAGTTGCTCCAAATGTGTTCATTTAAGGGAATGCTGTCAAGGGCAGGAGGCTTCAGTCTGACCCTTGAAATTGGATTGTGTGGCTTTCTCCACCATCCATCTCCAAGCTGGTAAAAGCACACGCTTAAAGGAAAGAGCAATGTGAAGTGCAGACTTGTGTTGGGTTTCTAACAAATGCATTGCATGGGGTTTATTTTTCTTAGATGTGGCTGCATCAGGGGGTAAGCTGATCAGGTGGCTATGTTTTCTGTATGGGTTTTGAAATGTAGGTGGTTGGGTCTTGACAGCAAATTGTGTATAGCTGGTGATGGACTTAAAGGGTGCTTGCACATTGCACAGTTTGAAGCTAGCTTCACTGGAGCATCTTAAAATGATTTGCAGAGGTAGGTGTATGTTATTCTCATTTTATATCTTCGAAGAAGGGGAACAGATTGGTTTAGCCAAGGTGATATACGAGTTGATGACAGTTGGATATATCCCAGGTTTTACTTGCTTTTAACTACTCTACCACGGCTGTTAGACCTCACTTTGCCTTTTCTCTTTTAAAAATGTTTTTTCAATTAGAACAGACTATTAAAGAGAATAGTCATATAAAATGTATGTATTTGGTAAGGCTTCTTCAGTACCCGTTGGTAAACATCCTTGCACAAGTTGTAAGGACTGGAGGAAAAGAAATGCGTTTCACAGCCCAAGTCCTGTAACTCCAGTTGTTAAAAGAGCTTGTTGGTCACAAGTTTGGTATAGTCATCGCTCCTTAAAGATCTGCCTAACTAAAGGTCTCTTGTGTAGCAGTTAAATCGGAGCATCCATCTCAGCAGGTGTCCGTCTTGCCTGTTGGGTCTTGGGGGTCCCTGCAGGCAGCAGCGCTGGGTGTGGGTCTGACTTCCATCCTCAGAGGAAGGCACTCTCCTGCTGCAGCGAAACCCTGGGACCTTTAACTCCAGACTTCAGTTCTCCTATTTCATGTGATCTTGTCCTGAAGGCATTTGCCTATTCAAATAATCAGTTAACAATATAAAAACCGTGGCAAACCTTGAGTGATTCCCTTCCAGGGAGAAAATGGAAAAAGAAAAAAGGGGAAAAAGAAAAAAAAAAAAAAAGAAAAAATGAAAAGACAATGCTATTTTAAGGCTGTATTTTAAATCAAGATAATCTTTGGAAGTAGGATACTGGGTAGCAATTGTCAGCTGGAGAGCTGAATGTCCAGGATATCCCAGCATGAAATTCAGATGGCTTTCTGGCAGCCTTTGCCTTGAAGTAGAAGATGCAGAATAAGTCTGGCAACCTTCAGGCTGAGCACTTGTAAACAACAGATGTTCATAACTGGAATCTTTTGGAAGAGAAGGGCAGGGAGCAGCGTGTATGTCCATGCTTGTAATTCTCAAAATTTGCAGTTAACACTGAGCTGTGTCAGGAAGACTTTAAGGGGAAGTCAAAAGTTGATTTGAATGAGCAGCTTGCAGAGAAGTTCAACTTTAGTTTTCTTAAAAGTGAAATGATTTCTTTAAAGGAGAGATGATGCAGGCTGTGAGGGAGGTATCAACAAAAGCATTTGGATCATGTGGACTTAAGTTTTATGTTGTTGTTATTTATTACTATTATTTTAATTGATAAATATTGTCATAGGCTATTTTGACCTGTGATTCTTTTTGATAGAGCTGAGTCCTGAACATTTTTCTGAGTCTTTCAAATAACAACATTTGGAAGATTTTTCTAAGCATGAAGCATTCATTTATCCAGTGACCTCATTGAACCCGCAGAGCTAGGGATACATGACCAGCAAAAATTGATGTAAAACCCCAAGGAGGATCTTTGTGGTGTTTTTCATCATATCGGCGATCCCGGGATCGCACTGCGTTGGTTGGTATGATTGTAGCTGCTCTTATGGACCACACTGCAGAGGACAAATTCAGACAGGTTTGAAAAAGTATATACAGAAACAATTATGTCTCTGCTCTAACACTTGGTCTTGCTCTAGCTCTGATGTCTTGACAATTGCACAGATCTGAAAATACCTTTTTCATCTGTCCCTTCACCTCATTTCTAATTGTAGCAGGTAGTTCAGGTGAGCTGGGCATGAGGTCAGTACTGCAGAGTGTGTACCCTGTAGAGCTCAGAGACCTGAGCCTGCGGGTCCCTGCTGAGATGGGAAAGGTAGTGCGTGCAGATTACTCCGCAGAGTGGGAAATACATCAGTTTCTCTGTTCCCAGGATCTTGATCACTATTTTGGGATGTACCAGGTCTGGAAATGT
Organism: Aptenodytes forsteri; assembly: GCF_000699145.1. Classification (NCBI taxonomy): domain Eukaryota; kingdom Metazoa; phylum Chordata; class Aves; order Sphenisciformes; family Spheniscidae; genus Aptenodytes; species Aptenodytes forsteri. The sequence continues at coordinate 2,671,382 of NW_008794598.1, read as the reverse complement.
CTTTTGCACACCTCTAGGAAACAGATCCCAAACATTTTGGGGGGGGCAGGGAGGTGGAACAGGAAACTTCAGTTTTTGTATGTACCACCAGGAACTTGCTTCAAAAACCTCAGTTCGAAGGAAGGATGGTCGGAGAAGTTTTCTGTTCACACGGATGATGTGACGTACCTATGTTAATTTAAATGTTTCTCTCTTTCTATTTAGTAATATTTTCATTCTCATCAGACTCATTCCTTCGTCTTGTGCTCCTTATGGAAACCCAATATTCCTATTCCTGGTTTGTGGGTGTGGTTTTTTGTTGTTTTAATCTAGTGGGGGGGGGAGGAGGTTGTTTTTTAAGATAATTTTTCTGCTGTTGCTCTGAAAGGGGTTACCTTGCAATGCCCAACTAAGTGTCGCTGGCCTTTGTCGCTCTCTCCTGCTTGCCTTTAAAGCAGATAAATCTTGGATTGTCTGTGAGTTCCCTGTATGAATGAGTAATTTAATTAAGACGTTTCATATACTTGGGACTCAATCTTCCCTTCTGATCTTTTGAGATCGACTGAAACCTTTGAAGTGGAAGTTGCACAGGACCTGATCAAGATAACACCCGAGAAACCACAGAGCTTCATACTTTGTGGTTCCTTAAAAATCTGTGCACAACTTCCTCTTCCTGCTCCCAAACACCCCTGATTGCTGTGATCTGGTGTAATTTAGGCTAACCTAAATAAACTCTCCAGATTCACTATCATCACACAATCTTTAAACAAGTATAAATAGTGCTTGAAATAAACCTGGATCTTGGCTTCTTCCTCCTCCTCCTCCTCCTCCTCTCCTTGCAGGGGAAGTTTGACTCAAACAGTTGTTGTGAATGTGAAATCGCCAGTACTTTGGGAAAGTTCATATCCAGGTCCTAAAGTTTTGGGTTGATCTTAATCAATTTTACTTCTTAAGGGCGAATACTAACTTCAGTCATTCTGCAGAATCTCTGGAAATTGAGCTTGCTCTCGATTATACCCAGCAGTCTGGGTATAATTTTCTGCATATTTTTCTTCCCTTTTTCATCCCTCCTCTGTGGTGACGTGAAAACTGGAAGCAGAGTGTATTTGCCAGCTCCTTTGAGAATTGAAATGGTTAATGAAAATCGCAATTTGCTTCTCTGCCATCTGCTTGTGGTTAGGATAGAAAAGGGTCTGTTGTAAACAGTTGTATAACTCCTGCTCTGTGTTGTGAAAACTGTTGCCATGTTCCACCCCAGAAAACGATGCATTTTTAGAGGTGCTTTAACATTAATGTGTGTGGAAGGTTTGAAGCAAGTAACTGCCTCTCTCCTTTTCTGTTTCACTTCTGTCTTAAGGCCTGCCTTTATCTGCTTTTTGCCAGCGCTAGGAAGATTGTCACTAGCAAATAATGAAGGAGAGCTTTTGTCTCGCTTCCTGTAAAAACCTTGCTGTGAAAACGTTGAACCTGTACAAAAGCGAGACAGACCATTTTAACAAGGTACTGAAGGGGTTAGCGAAACCAACAGACACCAAGAAATTAAAGGAATTTAAATGAAAAATCTTGAAGCGCGCAGAGCTGTGGTTGCATGAGGTTGAGCTCAGGGTGCGGCGCTCGCTGCGCAGACCCGAAGGTGACAATCCCGGTCGTGGATTGGAAGCATGTGGGGTTGTGATTATTTTTTCCTGCAGGATGGCCTTTCATGTCTAACCACACGGAGTGTGTCAACAACCCATCTGGCGCCATTAGACACCAGCAATTTTACTCACCATGCTTTTCATGGGCTCCTGGTATTCGTGCTATGTGCTGCCTTAGAATAGCTTTGGGTGTTGTGGTAGGGCAGCCTGGACAGCTGGGAATTGTCCAGTTAACTATTGCATCTCTTCTGGTTCCCATTTGGTGCTTCAGTTTTCTTTGGAAAGCAAGGCACTCGTACTGTGCTGCTCTCCGGTCCCTTGCATGTATTCTTGTCTGTAGTCATAACCTGTGGTCCTTGTCGCTCACAGCTCTTCCAAGCTGCTTAAGGTGGGGTTGGACTGATACCTCAGTGGGGGCATCCATGAACAGCCAGGTGCTCTTAGTGGAGTAGAGAGCAAAAATTCGTAATGAGATGGAGAATGCGATGGGAGATATTAAGGATCAAAACAGCTGAGTTTTTGGGTTGGCAGTTCATGCAGATGAGATGGTAGAAAGCCTGAGACGGCAAGTTAGCAGGCTGCACACAGCTGGGCTTCTTCTGGCTGCTTAGAGATCTGCGGCTGCACTGGTCTTCGGAAAAGAGTGAAGCAGCAAAGTGATGAAGCAGTAATAGGCTGTTAAGGGTTTTGAGGCAGGATTTCGAACAGCTAAAACAAGATCAGCTAGTGGAGAGTCTGAGCTTTTTGTTCCTAAGTTTCATTCCCAAACTTTTTATGGTAGTTGATTGATTTTTCACTTGCTGTAGCTCTTCCAGCTTTAGAGGGCAAATACTAGGTCACTGTGTAAAGAACTTTTATATCACTGGTGTAAAGGAGCAAACCAACTAACTTTTAACCTCTTTTAATACTGTCCTTCATAAACTTCTCTTTACGACCATCCACAATACTATCTCACTTAGTTTGCTTCCTGTCTTCTACCCGAACCACAGTTTGTCTGTTGGTAGAGATGGTGTGTGCACCTCCGACCCAGCGCTGCTCCTTGGAGGAGCTCTTTCTGGAGATGCCTTTCCTCCTCCTGCCCTCTCTTTAGTGGAAGAAAGGTGTGTGTTGTTTCCTGTCTCACCTAAATTAAAAAAAAACCTTAATGTGTATGTTACCTTCTCTTGTGGTGGCAGCTTTTATCTCCGTTTCAGCGGGAGTCAGAGCGTACGGCTCCTTGTCTGCAGGTGTGCCCTTCGAGGGCTGGCTGCAGCCTGGTCAGTACCTGTAGATTCACAGTTCTATTAGCCGGATCTCGCAGTTACTAATTAGCTCTCTGGCATATTAACAAAACAAACAGTATGCTGCAAACACTGATTGCAGATCGGGGGACAACTATTTGATTTACATAGCTTAACATCTGGCGGTTTCAACCTTGTACAGTTCTGCATGTTGATCATTCCATCTGGTTTTGCACATCAGCAGTATCTGCAGTACAGGACATTAGAGTACGAAGGAAAATATTGTCTCTAAATAAAATCTATGCCTTCTCACATTTTATTTTCTATTTTTTTTTACTCAAAACACCAGGAGAACCAAAAGCCCAGAATCCTTTTCATGCCCCCTCCCACTACACACACACACACACACACACACACGTGCGCGCACACGCTCCAAACCTTGGTGCAGTCTAGATCACAAGCTGCAGTCGTTGCCTGAGCTTTTCATTTTTTTACGGAAAAGAAACAAAGCATCAAGATCAGCTGTTCTGAAACTATTCTTCTTTATCAAAAATTATCCATATTGCACTACAAATCCAACCATTGATGTCATGAGAAGGGTAATGAAAGTCTGCCATGGCTTAATTTTCATGTTTTCACAATGTCAGACGTTTCTTGCAGCAGAGATTGCTGTCCTTTTAAGTGCAGAATATTCCCTTTTTCAATGGAAATTAAACCACATATCTTTTAAGTGGAAAGAAATCTGATACAATCGCATACAATAATCAAGAAGAGCTTTGGCTTTCCACCAGAGATCTGACTTACTCTTTTCTAAATAAATATTATTGTACTGTAAACAAATGATAAACAGATCTAGAGAGAAGTAAATGATGTAGTTATAGACGACACCTATATCTGCCAGTTCCAAACACTGCTGCAGGGCTGCTGGAGGACCATGCAAATTCACTGCTAACGTCCTTGCTTTCATCTAGTATGAAATGATTCCGTAACTCCTTTCAGTAGATGAAATGTTGATCCAAATAAACTGAGGTTCCTCTCATCTCCCCTTTTGCCCTTTGTATTGTTTATTTGCAGGGTGCAGAGTGAATCAGCCATAATAAGGTGGAGAAAGTTCAAAGATGAGAAAATAAAGCTTGTTGTATGAACGTTGCTTTCTCTTTTGCTTAGGACAGATATAGATGCTTGCACATAATTGGTTTTGTACATGAAACATAACATTTTGTTTCCGATGCAGATGCTATTTAGCTAACTGGATGCTTGAAATCTTTTTATTGTGGTTAAGTCACAATTCCTGAGACAGCGCTGTGAAACCTATTGTCAGACACTGGAGCCATTGCTCTCCCTCAGGCACTGTAATTTATGCACAAAATCTTGGATTCAAAAGAAAAAATTAGAGCCTACATTTGGCATACTGTAGCTTGCATTTGCCTGATCTGTTTGTTGGGGGACAAAAGCCCATGGCCATGTGAATGTAGTCACGTGTAATTGAGGGCATATTTTCTGTATGTGCAATAGCCATTTTATAGCCTTCCTCTGCTCTCCTCTCCCTCAGCAAATCCATATATCCCATAGCTGGGTTTCTAGCATTTATAGATATAGAACATCATGAACAGAATAATTTTGTCCACTTCAGGTAAAGCCCTATCCAATTCTTGTTTCTATTTTGTGTCCTTTATAGGAAGGATCAGAATGTGCTATCGCCCGTCAATTGCTGGAATCTCCTGCTAAATCAAGTGAAGCGGGAGAGCAGGGATCACACCACCCTAAGTGACATCTATCTCAACAACATCATCCCGCGCTTTGTCCAGGTCAGCGAAGATTCGGGGCGCCTGTTCAAGAAGGTAACCGAGTGCTACAACGCCTGTATTTTTGTTTGGCTCTTCTGAAATACAAAGTTTTAGCTATTACTTCTGGTGGATCAGTTTATTGTTGACTGTGCCTAACACATGTTGGGGTTTTTTGCCTCTTTGTGGATAACTGTGCTTGACTTACCTCTGATTTCTTTAGTTATTGTCTTGTCTAGTATTTTAGGATTTTAGGATTTTCCCGAAAGTCATCAGTTGAGATTTGTTGGTCTAAATTCAGGCCATGTTTTTTCCTCTTAATGTGCTCACAGTTTTGTATGCATTTTGAAACTTTTATTAAATAAGCAGAAACCTGCCAGGTCTTCAACTCTGAATATAATCAAGAACAACTCTCCAAAGACGAATTTATGTCTGCCACAGAGGAGAAACTACTGTTAAAAGAAAAATTAGGGAGAATTCCTACTATGCCAGATGATAAAAGGATGTATTATCCTTCTCTGGAAAAAGGAGAAAATTTAGCTGAGGTCTCTTTTGTTAGCCTTGTCCCCTTTTTCTTCCCTTGATTTCCACCTGGAAAAAAAAGGTGGGACAGTGTGGGAGGGTATTTTTCTATTAAGAATCCGTTCTTCCAGTTGAAGAAACGTGATATGGAAGCTTTGAAACTCCTATTAAATGGTAATGCTTAGTCTCTTTAGAGATTTGTCAATGGCTGTAACATCTGCTAGTTAACATGTTAAAAACATTGCAATTCTAACTTTGAAAGCAATTTCTCTTCCCCCACTCCCTTGCAATGTGTCATGATCTTGGAGTTATTTCTACTGTTGCAAGGCCTAGAGAAGGGGGTTGCAGAAGGACTCGCGCTTTCTAAAGAATACTTTTGTGGAGACTCATCCTAAATCACACTGCCTCTGAGAGAGAAATGGAAGAGGAACACTTTTTTGATTTAAAAAAACCCACCTTCCTAACGTACTTCCATATCTATCTTTTTGCCTTCAGTGGTGTCAGTTGTTATATTAAAAAAAAAAAGTCACGTGAGTAGTGTGTGACTTTGCACCTAAACAGATTTTAATTTTAGTCTTGGCAGTAATTGGAGGCCTCGTTGGCTTTTCACTCTGGTCTTGACAGTCTTTTGAAACGTCTTGTGGAAAGAGTGTTCAGATACTTTTTAACATCTCTATATTGCTTTAACTGATAAAGATAATCTGTCTAATGCCGTCAGTTTAGACTGCTAGAAAATGAACAATGCTCGATATTGTGTGTGATGTCTCATGTTAAGATGCACTTGAAGGAGCAGCGTCTCGTTGTGTGTTACCTGGAGAGCAGGATGCATTTGCTCTTTTACAGCAGGTATTTGTGTGTGTTGGCAACTGATTTCTATAGGAGAATGAAAATAAGTGCAAGTGCGCTGTTGTGTTCGTGGTCATTGCCAGGAGTATTTCTTGACTTTTTAATGGATGGCCACAGAGCATGAAAAATATATTGAAGTGTTACATTCTGGTTCTCTTTTACTTTTTTTTTTTTTTTTTTTGAGACATTGCCCAAGCAGAGGAGGAACCTTCTCTTTTTCAAGTAACCTCACGCTAAGGCCTTTTTGACCTTTTAAAACTTTCTGGTAATTACATTATGGTTGATTAGATACTTACACGGGATTATTGAATGGCAGTTACTCTTCAATTCCTCTAATCCTTCCAAAGGATAAGTAATCTCCCCACTGAATTTCAGCCAGAGCTGTGCTTGAGGAAGGTGGCTGAGAAAATGCCTCAGCAAAGAAGTATATGGAAATTGATATTATCCTAGATTGGCTGGAAACAAGGGTCTTAATTTTCAGCCCCTTGTATAAGCATGGTTTTGCCCTGTTTTATTTTGGGCAGTAGGACTTGAATAAAAACAAACAAACAAACAACCATCAACAAAATACCCCTCTGGTTTCTTTCTCACAGACCAAATGCAAACTCCGTATTAATTTGTGCAAACAAAAGGCACTTGTTACTAAATTCCAACTACTTGTTGCCTATTTGCCAGGCATACCAAATTGGCTGAAGGCCAAAACAGGTTTTAGATAACCAGCCAGCACATGTGGAATAGTAAAAAACAAAAATTGCATCCTGTTTTATCTGGAGTGTCACATGGTTGAATAAGATAGCAGCTGATAAATAGAGAAATTTGGCTGAACATGGATCTGCCGCTACTTGTGCTTTTTCACTAGAATCTCTTACCTTCCTGAGCTGCAAGAAGCAGCATGAAATTGGTACAAAAGCTACTGTAGGCTAGAAGACAGATGTGGTGTGTGTGGTTAAAATATTGCAAATCAGCTTTATATTCCATGGATTAAAAAAAAATTCTATCCATTTATAAAACCCCTATGTAGCATGCTTGTATCCCAAGAGCAGTACAAACAATCTTCAGAATATCTCTGGACCATAAGCAGACAAATGGTACCTTTTCCTGGATGAAAAAGCAGGGGCAAGTGGATGAAGTCACTTATCTGGGGTTGCTCAGCAAGTCGCTGATCCGTATCTGTAGGTATTGAAGGGGAATAATTAGGTGACTCAGCAAGATATTTAGGAGTGGCATATATTTTTGTGCCTTTAACTGGAAGTTAAAACCATGCTAGCCCGAAGGGAAATTAGTCATATTGATGAGAAAATCTAAAAGAACATTCTCCTCCCTTTCCCCTTAGCTTCTCCCATCCTTTTTTAAATTTTTGAGACGTCCTTTCCCATTTTTTAATGGAGAAGAGCTACCGTAGTATGTGACAGCTCAGAAGACTGAGCGCTTTTTAGCAGTCTTGAAACAGATGTAGTTTATGCAGGAGCTACATGGGAAATAATGCTGCTGTCCCATGCTGCAAAACTTTCCATGAAGCTGTGGAAGGCAAATTTGGAGGTCCCAATCAAAACCCAAATGTGAACGAGCTCTGGATGGCATAGCTGAATTCGTGTGGTGCTACATCTCAGCAAATTTATGTAGCTTCTCCACAGATCTAATTAGCCAGGCTACATCAGTGGAATAACTGGCTGTGTTACTGCTGAGACCCGTTTCCCGCCTCTCTTGTGCCGTGCGGTCATTCCAGCTCATTCACTCATTCTGCACTCTCCCCTCTCTGGGCTAACGCATGCAGTGTAGTCAAGCTCAAATGCACTGCAGTTTAATGAAATGCAGCCTGCGGGAGGAAGAGCCTTAGCTGTGATGCTGTTAGGGCACTCAGGTTTGGCTTAACACAAGAGCTTGGTTTTTGGTGTTTTCCAGTGGAAATTGTAGCTGTTAGAAATGTGCTGCCAATCTTGCTGCTAGTTTGGGAGCTCTCTGTCCTTCTCTCATGCTACACAGGGAATCTGTGTTAACAACAAGGACGCTTTATTATTTGAAAGTCTGAGGAACATTTTTTTTTTTTACACTTCTGTTTGGAAAATACCTTCTCAAAAAAGTTATACATGTGTCTGGCTGATTGCAGGTGCTCTAGTAACTTACATTTAGGAACTACTCACTGGGTTGTAAATAATGCTATGAAATACGGAGAGGATAGTGATATAGAGAGCCTCATTTGCTGAGGGCAGTTGAAATAAAATCCTGAGGCATGAGATTCTTTTCTTGGGCCATTTATAATTTAGGGCTTTCTTGAATCAGTGCTTTGTGTCATGCTGGGATTGAGCAGGTGAGCTAGGAAGGACGGACAGGGTAAAAAGGATGTACTTAAGGTCCCTTTTGTTGCTAAACTCTTGAGTTGCTGTATCTTGCACTGTCTGAAGTGGTGAGCTTTTTCAAACGAGAGAGATGTAAGCACAGCGTGCAGCCGCAATCCAGCCTTAAGGCTGCAAAGGGTGTGATAAGGTCTGCGCTGGGAAGGAAACACATCCTCAAGGGCAGCAGAGATGCGGAGGGAAGCAGGGTGGGAGCTGGCTGTGTTGCAGCCGGAGCAGCACAGAGGCCGAGGTGGGCAAACCAGGTCTCTCTCTGTCCAGAAGAGCATCAATAGTGGTGGCAATGTGGGGTTTGTCTCTTCCAGCGACTGCGGTGGAGAATCCTCAGGCTGAGACAGATTCTCGTGTGTTCGCTCTTGGACCCCTCGGACCAGTTATTTGAAAGGCACAGCAGTGCTGACGGTCAAGCTTGAACGGGTCTGTCTTGAAATCAGTGAACTTCTGAAATTCCAGCGGTGGTGCCTGCATTGCACACAGGTTTTCCGAGGGTTTATGTTCGCAGTGTTTGGATTCACAGTGTCACGGGAAGCCTGCATGGTCAGTGGCTTTGTCTCACGCAGTTTTTGTGTTCATGTCTTATGATGAAGAGATCCCTCTCCAGGGCTGTGTTACGATGTGGAGGGTCTTACTTGTTTGAGTGTTAGATGGAAGCTTGCCAGCCACTTCAAAGGTATCTTTGCTGATAAGAGAAGCTGCCAAAGCCAGCACTGAGGTGGTGCTGGACGTACAGTGTGTGTCAGCCCCGTTCCTTCCTGCCTCTCGGATTTGTTTACTTCCTCGGTTAGCTCTCCCTGCAAAACCTTTACATGAGTGCTGGGCTGTTTGCACCAGACGTGGTTTTGTATCTTACTGGAAAGTTGCAACCTAAGGTGTAGGTACTCTTTGAACACTGTACTCTTTCCGTGCCCTTTGTTTTGGTTTCTCCTGAGGAAACACTTTTACGTTTCAGTAAAAGATGGTGTCAATAAGGGGCTTGCTGCTATAGCGTCTTGCAGATGAATCCCTTTGGTGTCGGTGGGGATCTGGCCTTTGGCTTCAGCGGCGCCGCTGGCCCCAGGAACGGTGTCAGTGCAATTCTGCGCTACTGCAAAAGAAAAGGAAGATAAACGGTGAAATGAATAACTGTTCTCTCGAGTAAATAAAACTGGGAGGGGGGAACTGGTGGAATTGTCCTAATAACAAATTGTTACATCTTGGGAAGGAGGTAATATTTTCTTGTTTGTCCAACAGTTAATGATTTAGCCCTGGGTTGCGTACAAGGTTGAAGTTTAAAGTCCACGTGCCACCCGGCGTTGCCATTCTGATCACCTCTCCCTCTCCTGGAAGACCGTCCTGCTTTGATGTCAGCGCCTGTTCTCATGCACGCTCCTCTTCATTCCTCCATCTACTCTTGTAGAGAGCACTCCTTTGATTTCTTCCTGCTTAGCCTTCCTTAGCATGGCCCTTTTATTTATATATTTATATACATTTATTCAAAATATTCTTCCATTTGAGCTGATTCCCCTTTTGATTTCCCCTTTTCTCCCTTTTCATTACAAACACACACACACACACACACACACACACACACACCCCCCGTCACCCTGTTGTTTTAATGTGGCCCTTGATTTCTCTGTGTGGTACCCATGCCAGAAACAGAAAGGTGGTATTGGGTTTTCTTGCCTACGGACGCATCTTTTTAGTGGGATCCCTTGGTATTATATATACATGTGTAGCCTTTTGAGAAGTAGTCTCTTTAATTTGGTATCTTTAATCACTCCTTCTCTGTTGTCTCTTTGAGATTTCCCTGGAAGCAGACCAATAGCTCTTGTTCAAATGTAAAAGAAAAAAATTACATCTTTTTAAAAGAATGGACTGTGGAAGCCTCAGTCACTTTGAGTAGTTTCTGAACAAACTGATTTTTTTTTTTCCCCCCAACTTGACAGATATTTACATAACAAAATTGTGAAGTAATTGGAAAGTGTTAATAGGCAGAAAGGCAGATTTATTCTGCCTATGCGTAAGTTCCTGTGTCTAGAGGGGCCTCAGGACAGGCAGTGGCTGTTATCGGCTGCTTTCTGGAGCTGTCTCTAAACAGATCCAGGTACCTTCTCAGCATCTGCCTGCTTTGCTGTTACATGTACCTTTCATGCAGCGTTGGTCCTACTGCATTTAAAACACACGTCTTCTGCTCTATTTTTAACTGGGGGCTCCTTGCAGCAGTGTTGACTGGGAGGCTCACTGGAGGTGCTCGGAGCAGTAACTCTGTCCTGCCCTGCTTCCTGGCTTGTTCAGGTGGACGTGTCCTCTCGGTATAGAGTAGTGGGGACAGGGAGGGGTGGTTGCCCTACAAATCTTGCTTTGAGAGCGTAGCATTCCTTTACGCTATTGTATCAAGTTCAGTTATGATATTTATGGGAAGAAAACCCTGTAAGGAATGAAGAAAACAAAACAGGTTTGAAATTTGCTTCCTGTTTAATACCTTTGATCGTGGGGAAAAAACAGTTTATCTACTAGTACGCTGCACAGTGTTTGATGTGAAATGAAAAATCCACAATGAGTTGGTTAAAAGCCTTGCAGTAATCAAGGAAGAAGAATTATTAATTCTCTGAAGGGGTCTGTGCTTATGGTGACCTACTTTACAGCTGCAGTATATCTCATTGCTGCATTGGTACCAGAATATAAAAAATCTTAAAATATGCCACACATGGAAAAGCCACACACGTGAAAGAAATGCACTGGCCAAAATGCTGGTCATTTGTAAAAATATTTCTCCATAACAGTGTAAACATGTAAATATACAAATGTCATAAGTAAAACTGTCACTGAGGTGCAGAGTTAAGTACATGCTATATCCCTGCTCTCACGCTTGCATCCTTACCCACTGCGTCTTCCACTGCTTTAGGTGCCTTAGGAAATAGTAATGTTGAGTTCTTACTGTTTTCCCAAAAGTTAAAGGGTATGGAAGCCTCTTGTGAAATGATACTTTCTGATTTCTCATTGGGGAAATGAAATCTCCTGGTTTTCCTACCTGCTTATTTTTAGAACAAGTGGAATGGGGGAAGGGAGAGGGAGTGAAATCATTTGTGTGGTGCTCTTATCTGAGTGAGCAGTACATAAATCTGCTTCTGAGTTAGAGATTTGATTCCCCCCACCTGTAATTGGAGTGGGTGGTTTCTGTTAGGCTGCTAACACTTTGTACCCGCTCAGATATAATGATGCGAATAGAGCCTATTGCCCAGGATGATGTACTGAATACTAAAGGCTACAGCTGGAGTGATTTTACTACATATGTTACAGGCTAAAAATGTCACTTCTGCATATAGATCGGGCAAGGAATATGATGCATTTGGCCCTTTTTAATGTGTGAAAGTAGTCCATTGTTACTGCATTTTGTTTCTGATTTCCTCTATGCTTTTGTCGTCTTTCACTACACCAGTATGCCTGTCGCTCTTTTGCTGCAGCGTGAATTCAGGTCAGCCAGGAACAAGGTAACAGCACTTTTACACTCCAGGTCATTATCTGACTCTGATGCCTCCAGTCAGTTTTTCCTGGAGATAAATCACAGCAGTTTGAAAAAGGGTATTGGGGGAAGTCGGTAGCACGAAGCTGTCGTGCAGAGCATTAAAACTGTGAGCAGAATTACAGAGCATTACGTCCAGTATTTTACAGGACTTCACCACTTGCTGGTAGGTCTTGCCACCTTCTGAAGCCCATTGCACATGCGGCTCATTCAATGAGGACAAACATAGCTGGCTTCACAACAAGAATGAATGCTCTCAGCCATAAAATTGCTTGGTTTGTTGGGATTGAGTGCCTGAAGCCCAGCACAGAATTCTGGAGGAAAAAAAAAAAAAAAAAAGAAAAAGGGGGTGGGGGGTGTTCGGAAGCAGCTCTTTCAGCCCCGAGTATGGGAGGCAGCGGTGTGACGTGGTTTCATGTAGGGAATGGCTTTTCAGAGTACAGTATTCCGCTGTAATAAGGAAAATTCCTTATTACTGACATAGTGGTGAAACAAATCACTAGTGAAATGGTGGAGAAAACTAGATGATACAACTGTAATTTAAATATGACTGACAAATGCATAATGGATCATTAAACTGGAAACTGATGATCTATCACCCAAAATATGCATGTATATTGTATGACATAGATTTAGTTTTCCTAGCTTTTCTTTAAATTCTGGAGAGTTTGAAGCTTTAGAAGAAGTTTTACAGAATTCCTGTTCTGTAGGGCCATGTGATAATGCCCAAGCACTTTATCTATAAAAGTTGTGGGAGAAACTTGCATAAAACTTGCACAGGCTTCAGGTAGGTTACAGGCTTTTTTGAGAGTACATACTTGTAAAATAAGGGGTACATTTGTAACGGATTGGACTGATGGTGGTGATGGAGTGCTTCTATACAGTGAAACTAGCTGATTGTTTAGATGAGAACATGAAGGTGATAAATCATATTTGCTACTGCATGCAAATGAATTAAAGGCAGGCCTGTTTAAAAAAAAAAAAGAAAAAAAGAACATTATCAAGAATCTACTTATAAAGAATTCTAAACCTTAATTAGCAAATTTTATTTAAGTGCTACATGTATGATCTTGGAAAATTTTACCTGGCAAGCCTTCTCTCTAACAAACTTTGTAAGCAGATGTTAACTAATGCATAATAAATACCCTGTATTGTAACCTTGACTTAGACAGGAATAAAAAGGATCTTGCGCTTCAGCACATTTCCTCACTGGTCTCAGCAAGAACTCAATCCACTTCCCTCCCAGCTCCCACTGTTGATTCAAAAAACATTAGAACATTTAATGTTTGTTTTCCACCTATGTATATTTAATTATTCCTTTTTAAAAGATGTAGAGAAATGGTCTTTTTAGAGAGCGGTTGTCAGAATCAGCAGATTTGGGTTCCAGTTCCAGCCCTGTCACTGGCTGACATAATTTTAGGCAATGTGTTAGATAAAATCTCTTATCGCAGTGTGTTACGCATTCACCCACCAATGGTTTCTGAGTGCTTCCTTGCTGTTGAGTTTATACAGAAAGCATCTTGTGAACTTCACGGTATGTTTGTTTTGAAGCCATACCATCTTTCTATCAGATTTGGAACTACGTTACTGAAGCTTGAGATCTGGGGTATAAAATGTTGACAGCATTCCTTAGCTCTCATATTTATTATCCCCCCTAAATATTTTGAAGCTGAAGTCGTTAATGTTTGGTGGAATGCGGAACAGCCAAGCGAGTGCTGCAGTAGATCCCAAAAACATCTTGATTAAATTAGAGGGGAGGTGGAGGGGAGGAGGGCTGGAACAAAGAGGCCGTTGAGAAGCTGGCACGGCGTGCTGGGAATTTATGTTCCAGCGAGGGGTGGCAGCAACCTACAGCTCTGCACATGGTGCATATACACCCTGTTGTAACAAAGGAGTATGTGTGCATGTGTGAGCGTGTATGTGTATGCATGTGCACGCATGCATGCTTAGGAGCGCGGCTTTTGCTTTCTTGTTTTGGGCTGAAGAAGAGGCTTGAGAAAGGCAGCTTGCAAGAAAAATGTTGAGGTTGCAAGTTAGCACTCCTGGGCAACAGTTACTGTTGTCACCTTGCTGAAATAATTTTCTTGTTCTCTTGAGTGCAGCTGCTAATTTTCCTGATTTGCAGAGAAAAGGCAGCCTGTGTTTATCACTGATCAGCGCGTACCTTTGCAGCAGCACAGGTGAGGTTGTGCTGGCGCCCTGCTCTCCCCGTTCCCAGCCTCAGGCGTGTGGTGGGCTCCCATGCTGTGCCATCTTCCAAGAGCATTAATGATGCATATCAAACTAGATAATCTCCCAGATCAAGAGGAGAAGTGTTTAGCCCTGATGGGATAAGGAGGAGACAAGGTTTGTGGGGACACCCCCTCCCCACATGCACACACAGTTTATTATTGGAGCCCATTAGATAAGATTTTGTTGCACAAGTCCTTCCTCAGGCTTTTTCAGGGATGTACAGGTAGAGTCTAGTTGCAGGTACAGCCAGGAATAGATAATAATAAAATCTATCAGATTTTCTTTTGCCTTTATTTATTGCTTTTTCCTGGAAGATTGTTTACAAAATGAATCATTCTAAACTCTGTCTGCCTTTGAAAAACATTATATAGAATTTGATGTTGAAATAGAGACTGATACCTGGAGACGTTTGCAACTGCAGAGACTGTGTTGGTGTTTTTCCTTGGCATGCATTTTATTTGTAATTCTGTGCCACATTTTAGCGTGATCTTGAAATCTCTTATGCCTGTGTGGCGATGGTAAAGATCAGCAGCCTTTAACCTGAATGCACTTTGAACTCCATGGGACCTCAGAAAAGTTCTCGTTGTGCATCAGGTCCACCACCCTCTACAGCACTTGAGCAACAACTTTTTTGCTAATGTCCAAGGCATTTTCTTTTGACTTTCCCAAGCTGTTTGCTTCCTCCAATGTATTTTCATCTATCAGGGTCAGCTAGCTTAGCTTTCTTCTCCTAAACTTTTTTTTTTTTGGTGGAATCAGTATGGGGAGCAGCATTAAATTAACAGCGTTCATTGCATAGCTCTTGTTTTCATGACACCTATGATCTATCTTACCTTCATCTTAATGTAAGGTTTTTTCCAGTCCAGCAATCTGGCAGTTTCTTTCTGGAGAGCTCATTTGGAAGCACAGAGTGTTTTGTGTTTTGACAATTTGGCACTTACACTTCTTCTTTTCTTCTTCAACCTGAATATGCATTAAAATATTCATTTTAATCTATTTCGCATAATTGATGCTTCAGCAGTTTGTACAGTGAATGAGCAATTTTATGCAAGAAATAAGCAAATGGGCTGAAAAGAGCCGGGTGAAAGGCAGATGATTGGTCCAGTCCAGGCAGTTTAACCAGCACAGTGAAGCGTGCTGCTGAGAAGCTCCTTCTGTGTGAAAAGTTCAGTGCTCAGGGCATTTAAAACAGACCCAGCCGGTCACTTTCATTAATCATCTCCAATGTTGAGAAAAAGGCAGTCATAAAATCTTAGCGACTCATATCACTGCAGCGATGAGCAGCAGCTTCAGCTTTTTTTTTCTGCTTTCAGAGATGGAAAAAATGCAGATCTTGTTTTTGCAAACTCTGTTGGGGATTGGGAATCACCAGCTTTTTTCTTTTCTTTAAATTGAAGACTCCTCAGAAAAAGCAGGTTGCTCCCCTCTGTCAGCGTTTGCGTCAGACGCTTGTTTTTCCAGTAGCACATCTGGCCACCTGGGGAGCAGGTTTAGGAACATGGGACTGGAATGTATGAAAATGCAGAGGACCTGACCTTGGATGCTTCTGCTTGTACGTCCCATTGCACTGCCGACAGTGCGATGCCAGGCTGGTCTGAATGGGTCACAACATACATAAACAGTCTATAATAAAACATCTGTCATCTCAGGAACACAGTAAACTGAGCACTGCTGAACTGGACGGTATTCAAAAAAGGATAATTTAAAATTAAATTATATGATCTTTCTCTTTTTGCTTTTTAATTTATCAGTATGTTGGTTTGTTTGTTTTTTTTTTCTCATGGCTTAACGCTATCTTGACTTCTTAGGCAGAAATGCTGGTTTAAGTGTGGGTTTGTCTGCATTACCTCTTTATCTTTTTCTTTTCCTGAACTTTGTAGGCATAAATAATCTCCAATTACTCACCTGGATGTCTTTTATTAATAAAACCTCAGGAAAAAAAGTGGAATTTGGTGTGCTTTTATCTCTTTCCTACACCTCAGAATGATTAGAGCTATGAAATTACAGACAGGGGTTTAAAAACGTGAAAGGTTGTACTGCAAGGGCTAAGACTGCATTTCAGAGATTTCTGTCATTAAATGCTAGTAACTGTTGGGATTTTTTCCGGTTAAACATTTTCTAGGAGCAAAGCTGTTGAAGCTGGCTGGCTCCCATGCAGCCCAAGCAGAGACATCGTTAGTGAATGTCACGTGGAGCTGGATCCGTCCTTTCCCTCTGGATAGTGTGTGCGGTCGGGTTTTTTGGTTTTGACGAGGTAACAAATCCTGGTGTGTCTGTCTGCTCCCATCTCTCCGTCCGTTGGGGGAGATGCTACAACAAAAAACTTGGGGATAGACCTCGCCCCCGTAGCTTTTCCCTGCGCTTCCCAGAGCTGCTGGTACGATTCCTTCCCTTCCACCAGCCATGTCGGATGGCTGACAAAGGCAGCTCTGTTTTATACTTCTCTCCCCACCCCCATTTCCCCCTGTTTTGGTACCCAGCTTACAAGGTTGACTCAAAGGCCTCTTCCTCCTGTGGTGGGCTGTACCGCACTTCATGTAAGAAATAATTGCCCGTTATCCTTAAGTTTGGGGGTTTTGTGGGAGCTTTCCCCTTCAGTTGTGTTTTTGGCCCAGTACATGGCGTTATAAACAGTCGATGATTGATCTCTCCCATATCCCCTCCTCTTCCTTTTTTTTACCTTAAAGGGTGCATTGTATCACGCTCTGAACCCAAACAGCTCTGGTATTTTTGTAATATGTGGCAATCTCGGCTGCTTGCTACAAGGCAGGGATGATAACCAGCTCCCTGTCAGAATGGATATGGATTTTCCTGGAATTTCAAAGGGATGATCGGGCGTGATAATGTGCGCCACAGAACAGGGTTGAAGCAGTAAGTTAAAACCATTTCAGCAGCCTGTTCGAGTGAACAGGATAACAGTTGGGACATCACTTCTTGGAGTCTTCAACAGCAAAGAAGGGAAACATCTGTTTGGGTCTAACTGTAACTTTATTGGCTTTAATCTCTTTCAATAACTGTAGGCTGAAAGATGTAAATTGTATTACAAATACAGAGATTCTTCTTGATCATTTATACTTCTGCTATAGAAAAGGGGGATTTGTTAAGGTTTGTGTGCACGGCAGTGCTGTGCCGCGGCAGCTGGAGACGGCAAGGCTGGAGTGTGTGCTGCACCTTTGCTTTGCTTTGCAAGGTGTGTCAGCAAATGCTGGCTCAACGTGCTTTTTGATGTGTCTGAATTTCTCGGCTTTTCTCATGGAAGCTCTTCAGAATGCGAACAGTGACAGTTTTAGCATGAAATCCTGTCTCTAATGGAGTGAAGATTAATAGCACCATTGAACTCATGAAGGAAGTTGCTTCGCCCTCCTTTGCATACAAGCTATATTGCATGCAGAAACGCCTCTTCAAAGAGGGCTTTGCATACAGAGGTGCCGTCTGTCAGCAATTATGGATGCGCGTCTTTGGACATTCCAGTGTCTTTATTAGAAAGCCAGAAGCTTATCTGTTCCTGCATTTAGCTAAAGCCAAATGTGTGCCAGCACTGGCTCTTCATGCAGTAGTTGAGTCCAATTGCACACAACATAGAAGCGCTGGCTGCTTGTTACCTAGCAGGGAGTTTAAATAAGTAAACATATTTTTAAAATCTGACACTCGGCTCCAGGCTGGTTTGGGTGTCAGCTGGTTTTGGCAACCAGTCATGTCTGTCTACATCTTTTTTTTTTTTTTTTTCCCTTTTCATTCTACTGTTTTAGTGAAGGAAACAAGTTCATGAATCATATAGCCTTAGGTTTAACTAGGCAGCTCACTAATGCAAGTGTCCCCCAGGACAGAATGATTTGTATTGATATGGTTAAATTGTATTGTAGTAGTTGTAGTTTTAAAAAAAAAAAAAAAAAAAGCCATTTTCTTTTTCTATTGAGGTAAATCCCATATTGATTTAAAATTTGAATGGAAATGGGAACGTATGCATGTAAAGCCTTGTCAGAGTAATTTTTTTTTTTTTTTTTGAAGTGTTGATGTTGTGGTTCTTTTTGTGATGAAATACAGAAGTGAAGGCATGTTTGCCAGAGGAGGCTAGAGGGTGTAGCAGGCTATTGTGGTATTTGTGGAAGAAGAGGTAAACTTTTGGTAAATCTCATGGAGACTCAAAGGAGAGATTGTGCACCTGAAAGCATGTACTTTTTTTTTTTAAACTCTGTCTTTATAATACAACACTAAAAAAAATAAATACATTGATGTTAACACTGTGCTGAAAAATGGACTGCAGCTCTGTATAGTTTTTCAAATACAGTCAGCACAAACTCTAGTTGGATCAAAGCATCTCCTGCAGTACCAACAGGCAAAAAGACCTGCTGTCGAGCACATCTCCCTGCTCCTCCAGACTTCTCTGTGACAAACACTGCTTCTTCAGCAAGCCATTTCCACTCCAGTATCCAAAAGTATCCAACAGTGACTGTTGCTCTTGTGAATCCGGGAAATAGATAATAATCTGTGCACAAGGCTGATGAGGTGAGAGCCGGCAGACACTGCAGTAAGGTTTCCCTCCTGGACCCGTCTCCGTAAGTAACACCTTGCCAGATCCCATCTGAGCAACCTCGTTTCCTCAGGAATCGTTACGATGGGGTGGCACTGGCAACTCGTGATGTGCGTGTGGTCGAGGGACAAGGAATAAGGATAGGAGGGGCTGGCAGGCAGTACCGAAGGGCTGGCAGTGAGATGCAAGGTCAAAGGAAAGAGCAGCAGGACTGCCTAGAGAGATGGGAGTGTGAAGGAGGTGGTGGCCGGCTGTCACTGCAGCCTCAGAGTCTGGCTTTGTCAAGGAGGTACCTTACATCAGCAAAATTGAAGTATTGCCTGTTTGGTGTAAGGTGTTCAATAAAGGAAGATCGTTCCTGTTGGCTTTCTTATCCTGCATTTCTTCAGCTTCCATATCAAGCTGTCCTATATTCATAGTCTTGCTTGATCCTGCTAAAATGGGCAAATCTATGTGTTTCCAGGCTTGTAATGTTGAAAATCCCACGTTCTCTGGAAATTTCCCTGTCTCCATACTGTAAGACTTTTCTGACTGTGCATATATAACGTTTCAGTTTATTAATACTGTTTGTGCAATTTGACCATAAGTGGCTCTGGGCTGAGCAGTTATTGGATTTGCTAGCATAAATAGTGGCGCTTAATTGAGCCTAAATTATTTGTAGATGTGGAGCATGCTCACTTCCTCCGCCTTTGTACCGTCTTCCCCAATTAACTTTCGTTTCTCTGTTTTGTTGCAGAGCAAGGAAGTGGGATTGCAGCTCCAGGAAGACTTGATGAAGGTCTTGAATGAACTCTACACGGTAAATCAAACTGACTTCTTGGCATCTTTTCAGGCAGAAGGAAGAAGTGTTTGACTTCTCCCAGCCTGCTGTTACAGCAGAGGCTAAGCACCAAGACTGATAAATGTCTGCAGTCTTTGCAGTTTGAGGCAGCTTGCATTCACCAGTCTACAGAGCACCATAAATCTTACTTTTTCACTGTATCCTTATATTGTTTCAGGTCTGTAAGTGTTGGTTCCACTTCTCAAAGATCTCACCTTAGCGCACGCCTCCTATTAGCTGCAGTGTTGGTTTTAAAAAGAGTAAGAGATACTAGAATTATTTCCAAATACGCTAAAAATCTTCAGTCCGTGGTTTTGTGTGGTCTGAGCGTACAAAAGGCAGCATACAGCTTCAGCGGGGGGACCCACTGTGTTTATTTGTTCCTCAACTCTTTCAGCAAAGCAGCTCCCTTTAGAGTAGTAGTCTTCTATCTGTGCTTTTTGCTTCTCAGTATATCCATTGGAGACACCAAGAAAGAGGCATTGCCTTGGGAAGGAGAAGGAATGTGTTCATAAAAGTTCATATGCTGCTTGGGGATTTTTCTCCTCACGTAGATGAATGGAAAAGCCTGTTGTTTGATTAAATTTTTGCTTTCTGCAGCTGTTACTGAGCTAGTTCTTGTTTTAAAAGCAGAACCTACACATGGTTTTGTTGCTCAAAATGTCTTTTCTTTCATCCTTCCCTAATGATACATTGGGTCATTACACCGGGGTACGTGTTATTTCCTTCATTCTTTCAAAAGATGATCCAGGGATGTTTCTCAAGCCGTGGCATATCAATCTTGTGATGAAATTCGGTATTAATATCAATGCTAGAGTATGGGGGGGGTGTCCCTGAAATTTCCCATATCAACAAAAAGTATAGAAGGGAATTGTTTCATTAGAGCATCGAAGCCAAATATTCAGATTAATCTTTTAGGAAAAAAGGGAGCTTAGGAGTAGGAAAAGGGAATTCATTATGTACCAACGTTCCTGCTGCTGAAATGGCAGTGGAAGAGGTGAGACTGTGAATCCAGTTTGTGATTTTCCTCTTTTTCTGCATTAGTGTTTAGGCAGTGGAAGAGGTGAGACTGTGAATCCAGTTTGTGATTTTTCCTCTTTTTCTGCATTAGAGTGTTTAGCATTGGTGAGTCTTTTCTGTGGGCAAAGAGGGTTTGTGCTCCTCGGCAGGAAAGACAAGAACGAGCAGTACGGTGGAAGCTGGAGGCATTTTGAAGCTGACCTGTGGTTCAATGTACTGTCGCTGTAGTTGTTAGTGCAGCCTTGGTTTACAATAGTATGAGCAAACTGCATTGTGCTCATGTTCCTGGAAGGCAGAGAATTTACTGCGGGTATGAAGGTGGCTTTGTAAATGTAGCAGTGCCTGTCATCAGCACTGCCTACTCTAGAAATTATTCTTTATTTGAGGGCACAATCTGATTCAACTTTTGAGTCATGTACTTGGATGGGATCCTAAGGAAGAATATAGATCTGTCTCTAAACACAGACTTTTAGGAACTGAGATTTATTTCTAATCCAAGTTCACGTGACTGGTTAGTGGCGTTTACATAGACGTAGGTAATCATTTCTGCATGCCAGGAAATGGCAGAAGAGTAGTAGTTACTAAGCATCCAACTTACCAAAGCAATTAGGCTAAATGCACCGCAGCTAGAAATTTAAGCAATGCACTGAATTTAATTTGAGAATTCATGGTCATAAGACTGAAATCTTTAACATTTAACCTAGCAGCAAATTAAATCAATTTTCTGATCAAGTGAAAAATTCTATGCTATTGAAGTTTGAAAGTGTGAATCACACACTTATTAAAAGGAGGTTTTTTTCTTTTAATGACAAAAAACTTGGGACCAGTTAGTAGCCTAACCCTAATAATGGAAAAATGAGAATAATATCTGTAAATAAAGCCCAAATTACAAAACAGTATTGCTTTCTAGCCTCTGCCAGACTAATGTGACAGATCATTGAGCCAAATACCAAGTCGTGATAATTTCTTTATCACTGGAAGGAAGATCTTCCAGAATTCAGCCTTTGATAACCAAAGCTGGGGTATTAGCTCTTTTAATATCAGTCCTAGGAACTTGATATCTATTTATTCGTTCCTTCTGCTGCAAAATTTTAAATTGTCCCTTCAACAGAAAATTTATTTTCCTTTGAAAAAGCCACTTCTGCTGATCCTATTAAAAGATACTTCTTGCTGGACTCAATTTAATCACTAGTGGGATTGCTTTCATTGGTACTTTAAGAAACACTTCCACAAACTAACCTCTTGTTCTGCTGGGTATCTGAAGGATTGGAAGAATTCATATTTTCAGGCAAGATGCGTGTCCATGAAAATGGACAAAGTCTTTAGTTTCCCTACGCAGATGAAATACAGAGGCTTGTTACTTGTAAGTTTTTTGTCCTGAATTGCCCCGTTCAATCCGTCCCCGACTGTGCTGTTGCCCTCAGCAGGCACTAGTGAGTCAACAGCAACCCCATCGCCAGGCACGGGGCAGGCAGAGCTTGTGGTTGCCAGTGCGGCACTGTCAGCAGGATAAAATCATTCAAATTGTGATTTCTTTTTCTGCTTCTCTTGCTTTCTGCCAGTTCCACTTTCAGTGATAGAGGAAAAGAAACTACTTTGCATCTATTATTATAAATGCCTGCTTTATAGTCTAAGCATATGCAGGAGCTGAAAGTGTGTGTGTGTAAATTATTCAGAAAGTCTCTCTTTAATACAGGCTGCGTTCACATTCTCTTTCATGTTTAAATACAATGTCTCTTTGTATCCGAGAACCTCTGCTGATCACTGCATAAAGAGAGAGCATGTGTCCTACTTATGTAAAGTTATGTTATGGTTCAAACTAAGGTGAAACAGGTATAAATGGGTTTTAATCTAAAATCAATCAAATTATTTGCAAGTGGGATCTTTATTAATGCTGGAATGACACTATTGGGGTGTCTTTATGCAACTTCACATTTTTTTGGCCCCCTATCAAAATTATATCATAATAACGTTTGCTTTGGTATGGGAATTGAATTGCTTTGCAGTTGTGGATAAAAAAAGCTAGTTTATATATTATGCCCTTTGTTTTTTTGGTTCTGTTTTCTTAACACAAAGCTAGACATGAATATCCTCTGAAACAAATGGGGGGGGTTTGTGACTTTGGGAGATATTTATCTATATTTACTAATAAAAAATGTGCTATAATAAAAGTTGTCCATATAGTCCAGGGTCCAGGGAGACCTGGACCTGAGCAAAAGAACCACACCCATTAATATTTTTATTACACAAGGTGAACAGAGGTGCTTTTACATATCAAATTTGATTTAAACAAATCAAACCTGAGTTGCTTTTGCAGCCGTTGTGTTCAGACTATTGATTTGCATACAGTTCCTCGAGACTTGTGATGTTTAAAGGACTGATTCATCCAGATGAAAAACTGACAGGCATCCCTTCTGAAACCTTACCTGCTGATGAAAAGCTATCATTTTCCAATGTTGGCATATAATTTTCTTTGAATAGTAAGGAGGCTGCATTTAGTCTGTATCTTTTTTTGGCTTTTATGACTCCTTTACTGGGTTGTACAAGAAGGCGCATGCCAAAGTTAAACAAAGGAGCAGCTGCAAAATAATCCACTTTGATTTCAGATTTCAGATTCATTTCAAGAGCCAGTTTCATTCGTGCATCTTCTGTCATGCTTTTTTGAGATGTGAAATTTCCCTGAGTATTTTGCCGGTTTAGGTATTTCTAGCTCCCAACTAGCAACCAGACTTGCTGGTCACTGTCCAAATGCCTTTGCTTAGTTAGTATGATATCTTGCATTTAATATAAACATGATGGACAGCTATAATGAAATAGTTATGTTAAAGAAACTTACAGTTTTGGGGAGCGCACTGGCCAAATTAACAAAACAAAAAAACCCCAAACAAACAAACAAGGTGTTGCAGTTTGTGACTTCTTTCTTAGGATTTTTTTCCTCCCTCCTAGCCTGTGAGCTTTCCAGGTATACGTATAACTGTTCTCCCTGAGACTTGGTCATGCAGGTAGAGTAAGGAAAAACATCTGTATGCCTAGTTTGTTGGTAGGTAAGCTCATTTCTTCCTCAGCAAATCAAACCGTGGTGCTCTCTGACTCTTGTGTATCATTTTCTGCAGGTTATGAAAACCTACCATATGTACAACGCTGACAGCATTAGTGCTCAGAGCAAACTGAAAGAGGCAGAGAAGCAGGAAGAAAAGCAGATTGGGAAGTCGGTGAAACAAGAGGACAAGCAGACGCCGCGCTCCCCTGACTCAACTTCCAACGTCAAGTTTGAAGAAAAACATGTTCGACGAAGCTCTGTCAAAAAAATAGAGAAAATGAAGGAGAAGGTACTTCCATAGCACTGCTACTGCTTGTGTAGAGTGCTTGGGGAGGGGACCTTTGCAGTAGTTCAGCACAGGAGCTACTGAGTTCCCTCCTTTGTGACATTCAAATGCAAGTCTCAGTTTTTGTACAAGTTTTAAACATTCAGGTTTAGGAAAGGCAAAAGCTAACACCAGGTTTCTTTTAGGACAATCAAATATGCATTTTGTATTATCCCAGGTTATACAGGCGTGGCACAGAAAGCTAAAACGAGGTTAGAGTATGAACGTAACAACTGCCTTCTTGGAAGTCATGGTTAACATATTTTTTTCTTGTACAGAGTGCAAGATTTTTGTTTACCATTTCATGCCAGCTTAAGATCTGACCTGTGCTACGGGGAGACACGCAATCCCAAACTGACTTCACGGGCAGAACCAGCTGCCTTAGCAATCGGTCAGTCAGTTAAGTAGTTCGGTGCTAAGATTCAGACCAATAGAAGGTGAAGAGGTATTTTTGGATTGATTTAGGCTCTGAAAGGACCAAGTTTAGGTCTAATTTCTGCTGGAAGAGGTGGAGTGCCTACTGCAGCCCTCAGACTACATACGGGCTTTTAGCAGCCGCTCTGGTAGTGCTGGAGCTGGGCCATAACCTCATAAACCCACCTTGTTCTTTCATTCTTCCCTTAATCTTCCCCAACTCACGGTCTGTTTTAAGAGAAGACTTTAAATGCAAAGCTGTCTAGTATAGTAATTCTTAAAAACATCTAAATAATTAACCTAAATGCTAAGTCTTTGAGTCTTGATAAAACTAGAATCCAAATGAACAAAAACCGTGTGAGCAGGGTAAGGTTTGTTCAGTATACTCTGGTGTTACTAAGAATGCTACTACTCCTGCTGCACCTCTTTTTAAAATATATTCTGGTTTTGGTTTCTCTTTTAGCGCCAAGCAAAGTACACAGAAAATAGACTGAAGGCTATTAAGGCAAGAAACGAGTATCTGCTAGCTCTGGAAGCCACCAATGCATCTGTATTCAAGTATTACATTCATGACCTGTCTGATCTCATTGATGTAAGTGCTGCTGCTTGGGTGCCTGCAATGAATATTAGTGCCGTTAACCCTCACGTGTGCCTCTCCTTCTTCAACATCTTATATACCAGCACAGCTGGTAGCCTCTGTACAGCTGTGGAATGATGGTCTTGGATGGGCAGCTTAGATGGTAACAACAGGCGTGATAATTGGTCGTTAAGCTGTTAAGTGAGCTTTTCTTAGATGGCTAACTCAGGGTTTGTTGCACAGATAGAGCTTGCACAAGAAACCTGACATTGAAACGTGTAGAAGTAGGAGTTGCTTAGTTAAAATGAAACTCAGCTTCAGCATCGCACTGTTGCTTGACATTTTCTGTTTACTATTTTAAGCAAACCTGCAAGATTATAACTCAGAAGCACATTTAAAAAAAGAATGTTAACTGTAGAAACAGTATACCAGTTGGTAGAAGAAATCGAGGACAGAAGCATTTTTTAAAGCTGCTTTTAACTTGTTTTGAAAAATTCCCTATATTTCAAGGTTAATGCTTTCTCTAGCATATTTCACAAGAGGGATGAACCTCCCTGCTTTTTAGACTTTCCATTCTCCGATACCCCGACCCACCAGCTCTACAGTAACTTGATGCATTTCTTCTGTCATTAGGACTGCAGAGCACTTTCAGTCCAGTTCTGAAAGGTGTCAGAGGAGTGTCAATAATGATAGAGGTTCCACTGCTTGCCACTCTGCAGTCTCTCTGTCTACGCAAAGAAATGAAGAAATAAACTGGCTATAGAAACCAGTCCCCCCTTTCCTTAGAATGCTCTCTGCAGAAACTGGGTAATAAAGCAGGAGGTGGAGGGAGCTTGTTCCCCAGCTGCCTGCAAGCCCTCTGTTCTGCAGCTGAACGATGCCCCCAGTATTCAGGGGGCATCAATTCTGCTTTTAGTGAAGTGCACAACAAAACCCCCCAAATCTTTCCTCTGAAAACTCAGAAAAGCCAGTTAGGAATCCCGAGATTTTTCACAAATACATAACTACCCACTTCAGCCTGTAGAAGTAGAGTACCAAATGCACTGAACGTGTTGTGTCTGGGTCGCTGACTGTTGCTTGATATTATTCTGCTTGCCAAGGACAGCCTGCTGCCATCACTGTTAGAAACACTCAACTGCAAAGCCTGAAGGGAACTTTCTTTGTAGGAGGGGGGAGTAATGAACAGAAGTGTCTCTAGACACAGGCAATAAAGAGCACTCAGATCACTATTAATTAGTCAGTGATTACAATACCTAACAGTATATATAAAACATTTAGTCAGCTGATCATAAAATCACATGAAGTGCACTTCTGTTAGGTATTTATTTAAACCTGTCCTTTGGAGGTCAGGATTGTCAGTGCTAGATGGTTTTGAAAAATACTGTTATTTCGAAATGTCATGTTTTGCAAAATTGCTGTACTGAAGAGACATGTTTGGTTTATACCTGCTGCCTGTTTAGGAGACCTTTTTTCGTTAACATTTGCTCAACTTGAACTGTGTCATCTTGTTTTTTTAACAAATGATAACTTTCTGTATATTTTCATATTGAAACGTACAAGATAGGGATTCATTTCACTGACATCAGCGTAATTCAGTTGTCTTAATTTTTTCTTTTAAAATCCTACCTGTAAGTCCTCCCCCAAATACTGCAAATGTGCTTGGTTCAGTTGTCTGCTAAGACTGTTCTTAGTACATTTTCATGAGTCATATATTAGTAAAGAATGCATTTGGATTTCGTAAATCCATAACAATTTTTAAGCACAGACCTGAGATCTTTTAAATAGTACATTGACAAATGTAGGTTATCCGGCTTTGGAGGAAGTGCTCCTCTCACTAGATAGTCTCAGCCGTCTCTGGGGCATGGTAGGCAGTGGTGCAAGACAAGAAGCCAAGCTTCTGCAGTACGTGGATTTGTCACCGTTCCTAGAGAGCAGCCATCGTGACTCTGGGTGAGTCCACGCCCGTGTTAACCCCCTTGTGTTCCTTGAAGCATTCAGTTTAACACTACATTGCAAGTTCTCATAATCTTGAAAAGTATTATCTGCTCTGTTTTCAGAAGGCATGGAAAAATGTGGGACTTGCCTGGGAGCACAGGAGATGGAATTCAGTTGTCTCATTGTTAAGACGCAGGGAATATAGATTTACTAATGCCTTTGATCCTGAAGGATTGAAAATTAACAATTATAACCAGTGATGGTTATCTAAAGCATCTGACTTAAATAAAAATGTGATTTTTAAGCCAGGTCTTAATTCTTTTCCTTGATCTAATCATTTGATGATATTGAATTTTGAAATATAATATAAAAGCAATCTTCAAAGTTACTTACAAGTAGATTGTGTTAGGCCAAATAGCGTTAAACTTCTCATGTTTATACAACACATTGTGTCCCCCTCCAATGTGCATGGAAGGATAACAGTGAGTTAATTCTCCATTGTGAGTTAAGAGCAATAAATTGTTCCTGACGTAGCTCAGTAGTTTTGAATTTCCTGACTTTGGGGACTGAGGCAGCTCTTTGATGCTGATGAAATATTACAGTAATGGGGAAGTTTGTATTAACTCATATTTATGAAAGGGTCACTAGGACAGAATTTAAAAAGAGATAAAAACACGTGTGTATGTGTGAGTACTAAAGCTTACTTTACTCTTCTAGGAATAGGTATACTATTGCTGTTTACTCCAGGATCTCATACTTTCCCTTCCAAATGTAAATTGCACTTTAAAACAGAGGGCTCTTTCTCCTTAAATTTTCTATTTTGGGCCTGTTTGAAAACTGCTAACTGGCAAAGGGTTAATCAGCTGTCATGTTGGGAAGGGAATTTGAATGAGTTATCATTAAATTCTTATAAAAAATTGATTTCCTTGGAGAACAATTCCATCAAACATTTATATAACCCAGAAAAGGGATGGCAAGACTGATACATTTATAAATATGGTACGCCGGAGTTTTAAAAATGTTAAAGTGGGGGAGCGGGCTGAAAAATGTCTTCTGTCACTGGCTTCAATAACATAAAGCTAAAAAACTTTGCCGTCTTAATGTAGTCCTGCTGCTCAGCGAGGTGGGGTGTAAAATACAAAGTCCCATTTGACTTCCCAGTCTCACCAGCGAACTCCCCGTGTGCAGCAGATCAGCTTTGCTTCTGGCCGTGGATGTGTGCTGGAGGAGGGCGAGCGCAGGGAGGACAAGCTGGTCGCCCTGGGTGGGTGTGCAGCCGTCTGGCCCACAGTAGGAGGGGAAAAGGAGCGACTGCTCCTGTTAAATCTGAGCTGATCCTAATCCTGGCTGGACTGTTGGCCCAACTTGGACTAGCTTTCCCCAAATCACTGCAGAGGATGGCACTGTAATGTGCATGCAAAAGAGCAGTAGCTTTGAGTGGCTGTTGATCCAAGACTGCCTCCACACGTGCAAATTCTCAATCAAGCGTCTTTTGTTGGTTGTTTTTTTTTTTTTTTTGGCTAGTTTCTCTTCTTTCTGATTGAATGCGATGTCCTTTAATTCTCTGCCTCCAGCCTAACCAGCAACTGCAGCTCTTTTTACAAGACTCCACACCTGCCACAGCTTGTTGGCACAGGAGCCAGGCATCTAGCAGCACTTGGTGACAGAAATTCTGTGAAAGCAGGGAACAGTCCAGTAGTTGCTCTCTCTTCTCTCTCCCTCCACCCCTCCTTTCCCCCCCCGCCCTTTTTTTTTTTTTTTTTTCGTTTTCAAAACAAAACAAGTGAGGACCAAAATTGCGTTTGCACACAATGACAGTGATGAGACCCAAATGATGGGTGAGGAGGAGATTTCATGTGAATTTTGCTTACAGAGCAGCACAGTAATCAAGCAGATGGTCTCTTTCTTTTTGGATATTCTCCTAGTGTATGTAATCTTGCTTGTAATTCCAAGGAGGTGGGCTCCTTTCTTGCTCACTTTATTAGATGTCTGAAAAATTCAGGCTGTTTCTGATCAGCTAATGAAAAGCGCATTTCTCCTTTCTGAAACATTAAGACTTGGCTGCGCAGCCATGGTGGAGATGAAGCTGCTTGATTGTCTTCCAGTGACATCATCCTGGTGTCAGTAATAGCCAGGAAATTCTTGACCACGACCACTTTCTGCTTGAAAGTTTTTGCTCTTCTGTTTCACCCCAGCAATGAAGTCATTCCAACTGATCGCTGCTTGCTTTTTGGATGACTTTTTGATGTTCTTTGTGCCTGTGATGTACAGGTCATGTTCTTGCTTCCTGATGTACACTGAATTAAGCAGTTTTCTGTATCTTGGGTGGAATAATTTAGATGCAGATTAATCTTTGCAGATGATCCAAATCCTGTGTCTTGTTTCTCTGGGTAGTACTTTAGTGCATTGTTTTCCTCTTACTTTGAATAATTTTGTTTAAGGATTTTGGAGTGTTTTCAGTGGGAATCAGTGCCCCTGAAAGTAAGGTTAGAATCTAAAGAAATACACTGAACATACCCACTTCTAGGTTATTTTTAGATTTTTTTAACAGCGTGAAATGAACTCTGGTACTCCATGAGAACTCCGCAAAGTGTTATAATAGTTTAAGCTGTACTTGTCTTGGAGACTAATTAACATGATGTTGAAATTTGTGGGGGATTAGAGGTTGAGGATTCTGTTTAGGGCCAACTCTGAGGACCTGTAGTCAAGATGCCTCTGCGATCAATGAGAGATGTGAGACCGCTCTGGTACTTAGAAGATGGTAAAATATCTACAACTTGTTATCCATTTATATAACTTCTGGCTTCGGAAACATTTTAATTTCCATTACAGAATTTCTTCGATTATTCATATGGAATTGTGTGTCTTTTTCCAGCAGTGTTGTGACCTGGGATACCACGCTAGCCTCAACAGAGCTCTCAGGACATTCTTGTCTGCTGAGCTAAACCTGGAGCAGTCAAAGCATGAGGGTCTGGATGCCATTGAAAACGCCGTTGAGAACCTGGATGCCAACAGTGATAAGCAGCGCCTGATGGAGATGTACAACAATGTCTTCTGTCCGCCCATGAAGTTTGAGTTTCAGCCGCATATGGGGGATATGGTCAGTTTATATTCCTCCTCCAGCTCTAGCTCTGTAAACACTTGCAGCTTTGCCTGTTTACTTCCCTCGTCTTTGATAGATAGACCCACTAAAAGGCCACCTGTTTGGCTCTATTTTTGGGAGGTAGAAGGGAGCCTTGGAAAAGGGAGCTGATTTGAAGATTAAGCAGAGTCTCATGGCACGGATGTCTGAATACGACTGACTCTCACTTTTTGACTATTAAAGCTACTGAAGATGAAAATGCTTAATTAGGTACAATACTAAATGTAGATAGGAAACTTTGTTTTAACTTCTCGTTCAAGCCACAGTTAACCTCTGCACCCTGAGACAGACTCTGAAGTTAGAGATTTGAAGGGGCAACGAGGTAAGAGACTTGAATGCTGGTTTTTAAGGCATTTGAGTGTGTAATCTTGGAGCACAAATGGTTTATAGTGGTGCTTTATGCATCTTCGTTGTGAGACAAGGCAGTCAGAGAACTTTCATTTTTGGCAATGAAAATCTCTCTCTTTATAGGTTTATCAAGATGTGGTTACTCATCTGGGAACTGTTTAAAGTCGCGCAAGCTGAAACCGGTTCACAAATCTAAACGGGAACACATGTACAATGTAATAATTTAGGTCAATTGGTTGGATTTCTAGATATCCTCCTGAACACTGAGGAAAAACTGTAAGGATGGTCTCTTGCAGCCAGCCTCTTCTTACAGTCGCTGCTTAAGGCTTCTCTTTGTCTCTTCCCTCTTAAGTGAAACCCTCAGACTGCAAATGACCTTTCTCGGTTTTTCTGTGCTTTGGTAGTATCCTGTAAGATCATGGGAAGAAAAAGAATTACCTGCAGACTGTCATTCGGTTAACAGCTCACATGCGCTGAATCATTTATCTTGGTTCTTCTCAAGGCCGAATGAGTGTTTATAAATGCAGGCTGATAGTCTTGTTGCAATGGTCCTGCATATACCAGATGGAATATATGATGGAGTCTTATCACACACATGCACGTATACCAATTCCAATTTCTGTCTTTAGACAATAGCCTTATGCAATGAGGTCAATGTTTTCCTTTAAAAAAAACCAAATACCAAACTAAAAGGAAAAGCTGCCTCATGCTGTGAAATAAGACTAATTCTTAACAGTACAGGGAAGCCCACTGTTCTGGCATATTTGACAGGTCCCTAACCTGTTCATTTTATATTTCGACTTCACTGCATTCATTAAATAGTGACTCGTACCTGTAGTGTACAGGTAGTTCAGCTGAGCAAGCTCAGCCACTCATACCCCTGCCCCAGGACGCCTGGATAATGTATTGAACCAAATTCTTCTTGATGTGCTAACAAGCACACTCGCTTCTCCTTGAGGTTTTAGGGTGTGATTTAGCCTAATATCTGTGAGAGAGGACCTTCAGACTTTCAAAACTCGTGACAAGCTTACATTGCTGAAAGTAGCTAATTTTTTCTAGTTCTTCTTTGATGTTCATGTTCTCTCTCTTGCTTACTTTTCAGCACAGTTGGGAAGTGAACTGCAATTTGGTAGAACACAGGCCTTTTCCACTGGTTGAAATCCAGGGCTACAAAGAATTAAAATTAAGCACTTTGGAGGATGTTTGTTTATACTAATAGAATGAACTATTTGCAGTGTTCTTGATTATGTGGGGTTTTTTTTCCTAGCCCTCTGAAAACTGTGCTGTTTCTCTTCCAGGAGTCGCAGCTGTGTGCCCAACAACCGGTCCAGAGTGAGTTAGTGCAGAGGTGCCAGCAATTGCAGTCTAGATTATCTACGCTTAAGATTGAAAATGAAGAGGTGAGCTAAACAACCCAAATCAACAACCCTTTTCCTACTTCCAGTGTGGACTGGGGGCTAGTTAAGGAAGAATCTAGTTTCTCTGATCCTCTTCTATGAAAACTTGTGGTAAAATTCAAGAATAAGGCAACTGAGGCCAGCAGTATATTTGTGTGTGATTTCACATGAAAACTGGGTGCATGGAGAGGATCCTTTAAAATACCCACAAGTATCTCTTTTCCTATCCTTAAGTTGTTAGGGCTGGCTATGTTGCAAAAGTTGTATTTGAATAGCTAATAGGAAAAGGGGAATTTAATGTTTTGAAGTGAAGACTGAATTTGCATAACTTAAGGTAAGAGCTAATTTTTGTTTAATTGGTCATCTAAGATGAGAAGACTAGATCAATGGCATTTGTTTGGGAACAGGTCAAAATACCTGATCTGCACCTCTGTGTTGAAGCATTTTTAATCCTCCTTGGGCAAAATTTGCGACTCCTTTATGTCTAGGAAGTTGATTCTGGCCTTCAGTAAAAATTTAGAGCCACAAAGTCCTGTGCCCCACCCAGCCGCTCGCTCACTCCCCCCTGGTGGGATGGGGGAGGGAATCAGAAGAGTAAAAGTGAGAAAACTCATGGGTTGCGGTAAAGACGGTTTAAAGGTAAAGCAAAAGCTGCGCACGCAAGCGAAGCAAACCAAGGAATTCATTCGCTTCTTCCCATGGGCAGGCAGGCGTTCAGCCATCGCCAGGAAAGCAGGGCTCCATCGTGCGTAACGGTGACTTGGGAAGACAAACGCCATCACTCTGAACATCCTCCCTTCTTTCTTCTTCCCCCAGCTGTTTATTGCTGAGCATGACGTCATATGGTGTGGGATATCCCATTGGTCAGTTGGGGTCAGCTGTCCCGGCCGTGTCCCCTCCCAACTCCTTGTGCCCCCCCCAGCCTGCTCGCTGGTGGGGCGGGGTGAGGAGCAGAAAAGGCCTTGACTGTGTGTCAGCACTGCTCAGCAGTCACTAAAACATCCCTGTGTTATCAGCGCTGTTTCCAGCACAAATCCAAAATACAGCCCCATACCAGCTACTATGAAGAAAACTAACTCTACCCCAGCCAAAACCAGCACACATCTCCTCATCCCAGCCTGTAAGATTACAGGTGTTTTCCTACTGGCAGGTTCCGTGTGCTGCCAGCTTTTTGTTTATATGGATTGTGCTGTTAATGTGCAAAACTTGGACCTTAGTTATGGCACACAGGATGTGAAACCAGTAATGTCTGTTTGTTAGTAAAATGCTCTAGGGTACTTACTGCCTCTGTTTTTTACTTGCAACATGCTATCTTCATTTTTGAAGTACTCTCGTTCTTGCTGGACAGGTTAAGAAGACTATGGAAGCTACACTCCAGACAATCCAGGATATAGTCACAATAGAGGACTTTGATGTCTCTGACTGCTTTCAGTACAGCAACTCTATGGAGTCTGTTAAATCCACTGTCTCGGAAACGTTCATGAGCAAACCGAGCATTGCCAAGAGACGGGCCAACCAGCAGGAGACAGAGCAGTTCTATTTCACAGTAAGAAGTTAATTTTCAGTATAAGCACGTATAATGTATTTAGAATTATACTCACAAGAGAGTGCAAATTGAGGCTATCATCTTACAGAAATGCTTCTGTAATTGGTTTTGGACAAGCAGAGCAAGCATATTAGGTTTTAAAAATGGGTGCTTTGCATTCTTTACAAATGTATTGGGATACCTGTGTTGATGCAAACTTAGTCTGTGGATAAATTGTGTAAAACTTGATTTCTTCTGCATGTAAAAAGGAATTGTCTGAGAAAGAACTTAATAGCTTGTAAATATCAATTTTCAAAAATAATTCAAACTAAAAGAATGTTTAGCTCTTTCATTTCTTGTTATCATCATCTTACAATTTCAGCTCACATAAGCTTTTAATTGTGTCGATACGTTTTTACAAGATGCTAAGGGCTATTTATATTGAATTTCATACCAGACTATGGTATGATTTAGATTTATGTTAAACTGTTGCATTTGCTTCCATTTAAAAAATATTTCAAAATAGCAGATGAAAATCATACCTCTTATCCTGGTTACTTTGTCGTTCCTTTGGGCATCTTTTGCTATACTGACTGCCCTTTGCATTCCTATTCCAAGAACGGTGTGGCTGGTTAGAAGTCTGAAGTTTCTGTGCAAATTACACTAGCTGGCAGGATGGTTTCTGTCGGGCCTTGACTTAGAAAAATTAAAAAGCCTTCGTAGAAGGTGAAACTGGCTATTGAGAAAAGTGGGTGGAGAAACTGATTCAATTAAGAAGGGATTGACCACCCTGCCCAGGGTTATGAAACTAGAAAAATGATTTTTTAATTGAACTCTGAGCATTCCCTCTCTGGAGAGGGACTGTTGTAGGTTCAAATAGGAGACCGAACCCCGGACTTTATTTGGATGTAATATTTTTCCATTTCATCGTGTTAGTATCCCGCTGCAGAGCAGTGAGGTCCCAGCAGGACTGCGGAGCCGTCTCAGTAAGCAGGGGTGCAATCTGTCATGTCCTGCGCAACGTGAGTAAAATAACTATCAACAGAACGAAGCCGTTCATGGAGGCCCTCTTTAACCAGCCTAATCAGACGCTTGATTGATCTACTGTTGACCAGACTTATAAAAATATCCTTTATAAGGATTTCAAGCTTTGAATCTATAAGGAGCAGTTTTTTCAGTGTATGAGAAAATGCTCAGATGAGTATTAATGAGACTGAGGGCAGAGCTGTGTAGCAATATGGGCGAGGCATTCTTTGTGTAGGGGGAAAAAACAAACTGTAGTGCAGAATAGAGTTAAATCCCCTCGTACCTTATGATGTGCTAAATGCTGAGGGATGTGAACTGGAAGAAAAATACTAATTTGAAAGACTATTCCATATTACTATGTAACTCAAGTTGGAAATTCCACGTACTGCATTGCTAGCTAGGCAGAGCTCTTAGGTAAATATAGTGATGCCACCATGGGAATTTAATTGAAGGAGTACTGACTGTAGTATCTCTACGCTGGTGTAAGCTGTATTTGCACTAGAGGCATATCATTGCACGCTGGTGCCGAGATGGCTCTGTTAGGGCTTTGAAGGAAGATTTGTATTCAGAATATAAGCTTAAACTTCCCCGTGTCGGTGAAAAGCATAGGAATGATGATTGACTTAGCACTAAGCTAATGCAGGTAGCTAAAGCAGGGAAGCAGCAGCGACTTCAGGGAGCTGAAATCCAGGGATGTGTCCTGGGTGCCGGGCAGGCGGGCCCTGCCGCTGCCATGGCTACAGTCCTGCTTCCCGAGCCGGCAAAATCGGAGCTAGCGTGAGGATGCCTGTCAGAGCTGAAATGGTACTGCTAATTGTAATACAGCTGGCACTCCGCCCTACCTGAGAAGTGAAAAGGGGAATGAATGATTTGATTCTTTTTACCTCTAAAACAGGGGATAATTTTAGTTCTTAGTCGAAATTATTTTTTCCTCTAGAAAGATTAAAACCCAGTACAATGCTCATTCTGTGAAGTGCTTTAAAAATTAATGTAAATTTATTATTACCAAACTCTTAAGACATGGGTAAGTATTATATAAAGTTCCCCTGCTAATCAATCCTACAGAAATGTCATGCCGGTTGTGTCAATGTGCCACTGTTCCCACGTTCAGTCGCTAGCAGGGGAGCGGGGATCTGATTCACCCGCTCCTTCAATCGAGTGCCTTGTTTGAAGTCGTTCTTGGGGGGCGGAGGGAGGGAGGAAAACTGCTGAGCTTTCCAGATTGGAGACAGTTAAGGATGTGGGACAGTGACAGAAACTGTTTTTCTTTATAGCCTCAAAAGCATAAAATCTCCTTTCCCACAAGGCAGGAAGATATGATCTAGTTTGCATTTCGCTTCATTATGTATGCCACCTGACAACTGGTTCTTGCTGGAAAAATACTGCAATGAGTTTGGGCTTGGAGAGGCTGTCAAAGTTGCATGGTTTTGAGGGAGTGGTAGGTGCAAAATGTTCACCGTCTCTGGCTGATAAGAGATCTTCACCTCTTAATTTTTACAGTGCGGAAATAATGTGACTTGAGGACGTTTCTACTGCTTTGTGTCTGATTGTGCTTAGTCTGACTCCAGCTGTGCTCTGCCAGAAACGAAATCCTTAGGAGTTCTCCCATAGTTTGAATTTTTTTTTTTTTTGACTGGTTTTATTAAGCCAGAAATCAAATGCTGGTGGATCTTTAATTCATTGAAAAAAGCCTGAAGCCTTATTTTGAAATTGCTTATTTTTTCATAAGCATACTGGTAATAGGCAGGGTACAGAATGTTAGGCATGAGGAAATAGAAAGAACGCATGAAATACTGCGCTGGATAGGAACCTTATCTCTTTCTCCTTTAAAACAACCCCTGGTACCCGTCTGCGGGCAGGCGATGTTCTTCATGTGACCGTGGCAAATGCCTCAAAGCCGGAGCGATCAGCCACAGCACCTGCGAGTGCCAGCAGCATGCCTCTGCCCTGCCCTGCCCCGCAGCCCGGCGCAGGGAATCCGCCTGCCCCGCGATGGGCCGCAGCCATCGGTGGGCTGAGCTTAAGTTTTTTATATCTGCTTCAAAGGGAAGCTTAACCCTCTTCCAAATCAAGTTGATTTGCTGATCTTTAAGCTTCTGTTAGGGCTATTTGGAGCCTTCAGGCCCTTCTGTCTCTTTGCCTGATCGTGACTTTGAGACGGGGAGCTCGGCACCTCCCAGAACCAGATTTATCCTCAAATCCCCACTTCAAATTCTCTGGTTATTTTTGCAGCTTATACTCTTCATGTTTTCTTCTGTCACGATTTGATGCAAAAATTTAACTGATTTAGCAAAATACATAGTTGGGGCTTGGCAAACAAATTCTACAGGGAAATTCCAAAAAATATGGTTAACTTTTTTTTTTTGCCACAGTGATCACGCTTCCTGTTTTCTTCTAAAACAACAACAAAAAAGTTGAAGTATTAGTATAGGAAGCAGGAAGTGCTGAGAGTCTCCAAAGGGACTTAATTCTTGTGAAATTTTTCTTCCAATGTTGTCAACCAAAGGGACATAAAACACAGATTTTTGGCAGTTAATTAAAGCCCCCAGCTCAGCCATTTTTGTCGTGTCAGTGCACACTACTGCTGGGGAGCCCATAATGGAAACTTCGTTAGCTCCTGGACGGTTTCCCCCCACCCTCAGTAGTGTCGCAGTGTCTGTATATATTGCTCAGGGTCCAGGCACTCTTAGCTAAAATACAATTTTTTTTTTTTACCTGAAGGATTTGCAGTCTAATTTGGCAATACTAGACCAGAAGTGGAAGAAAGTGGATGGAATTGGGGAAAGGTGAAGACAAGAACTGGAACATTTAATTATTAAATGAGAATCCTTTTTGTGTTCATTTTGCTAGTTGAATTTTTAAAATATCTTCTGTTTCTAAAGACTGGCCTGTGGTATTTGAAGAGTTATGTGCTATTTATGTATTTTTGAGTGTAAACATGTCCTAATTATAATGTGGATGGCTACTGTACAGCAGAGTATTTTATGTGCTGCAGCACGGTGAAGATAAATAATGCTGTTCTGAACTGCAAAATAAGAGATGAAAGAGCTGTGAAAAACTAGCATTTGCAGAGCTGTGAAAAATCAGAAAGAAGTGGGAAAAATGACTGCACGATTATATAATATTTCACCGAGAGAACAAATCTGAACTTAAATAATATCTTTATTTGTTTTGTCCCGTGCCTCCCCCTGCAACCCTGTGTATCATCCAGCATGGAGGCAGACACACTATTTGACAAGTAAAGTGGGGTGAGAGAGGTTAAGTGAGAGAATAAGCACAGTAGCAGCCTTTTAGTTTGTTAAAACAGATTGCTCATTCAGTTGCCTGTGACGCGTGAGGGAAGTGTATTTCCATTTCACCCTGTCTGGAGAGGAGATGCATGACAGCTTCTCAGATGTCTAAAAGATGCCAAACATTCAGCTGATTCCACAGTGAAACAATAGAAATTGCACTGCAGATACGTATGGACCGAGCTTCAGATTTGCATAGATACATAAAGCAGGAGGACTTGGTGCATCTTTTGCACCGCAAATTTCAGTGTAATTCTGTACTTCAGCATTATGCTCAGCATCCAGTAACCTAAAGATGCAATCGAAGAAATTAATTGCCCACTCATGATCTTGTTTATTTTCCACCTTCACAGAAAATGAAGGAGTATCTGGAAGGCAGGAACCTGATAACGAAGCTCCAAGCCAAACACGACCTTCTTCAGAAGACCCTGGGAGAAAGTGAGTCTGGGACCCGCTCATCACTGCTATTAGCCAGGCTATTGCACTTATTGAATTAGTCAGCTGACTGAGTTTAGCGGTCTTGGATTACTGATGCAAAGTGGACATACTCATGTTTTATGAATTTATTTTTCCGATCTGCACGATGGAGAAGCCAAATGACCTACATGGCTGTTTGATTAATGGTGAACGGAAAATGCTTAATGAATCACTAATGTGCATCACTTATTTGTTAAAATGAAGCATATGCCCATTTGTTCATCCCGTCCTCTCCCCATACATGCACATTCTGCTTCTCACTTAATAATCTGTATTGGAGTAAACCTTGTGATTTACGGTTTACTGGTTAGTTGAGAAGTATTGCCTTGTTAAGCTGGTCAGAAGTTTCATTTGCATGGGTGTCTAGCTGCTTCTCACCTCTGTGGGTTCAATTCAGACCAAACTAATGTATGTGAGCACAGGCTTTTATTAGGAGAATAACAAACAAATTTCAGAGCATAAAATACGTTGCTTATCTAGAGGGCATTAGGCGAGGGGCAGCAGCCAGAACTGAATATCCATTTGCTATTAGCGTCAGAACAAAGGAAGATTTCTTTCCCTTCATGGTATGGGCAAATCCTGTTGGCCAAACACGCTTAAACTATGCATCCAAGTTTCCATAGAAACCTGTCTGCCTCGTGTTTGGAGAGGAGAAGGTTTTAACAGTCTAAATGTCAGGTCAAAAAATGGCTCCACTCGTTCCTGGGTTTATATGCTGGAGCAGGGCTTGTGTTTTGATATGTAACTTAACTGGACTCCCCACAGCTTATGGTGTGCAAATCTTCTGAATGAAAACTTAAACAGCATGTGGTCTTTGAAGTGCTTCGCTTTCAGTTTAAAAATGCACTATAAAATTAAAATACTTATTGCTACAGTATTTAAGAGTTTCATGTTTATCAGACCCAAACCACTAGAAGGTAAGGAAAGGACATTGTCATCTTTTTGTGCTTTATTGTTTAAAGTTGCTCGTCTCTTCAGCTGTCCTGTAAAAAGGGTGGATGAAGCCAAAGATCTATGTCCTTAGGGTATTTTTCTCCTGCCTCTAAATATCTCCAAATGACACCCATGCTGCCCCTGTGACTAATCACATTCCTGGATCATAGCTGACCTCTGCATACCGAGACCTATTTCCTCTTAACCTGCCTGCCCCTTGAACCCATCTCAAGCTGTGGTCGGGGGAAAAGAAGAGGAAATTAAATGTGATTTCTGTATTGCTATGTAGATTTAAAGGCTGCTTCTGGGGTTTTTTTGTGGTTGCTTTGCAATACCAGAGCTTTCTCAGTCACTCTGTGAAGGGACCCAGTGTGTGTCAGGGTGAGCTCCAGCAGCTTCTGCAAAAAATCACTTCTGTCATCTGTAAAATCAAAAGGAGCTGAGAAAGGGAGGTACGTTTTGTCTCCAAAACCACGTTAAGCAGGTTAATGGTATGAACTGGGGACCGTGCCTAGGCTTACCCATAAAATGTCACTTAATTGGAAAATGGGCAAATAAAATTCCTTTCACAAGTCCCCAGAGCACGGTTAGAAGCTTTACTGAAAAATGTGCATACAGCTGCATGTCTTCAGTCCCTGGAAAATTCATGGTTTTGTTACGATTTTTATTCTTCTTTGCCCCATCCTCAGGTGACATTTATTAGTCCTCTTGCAAATTACCTTAATCTAAAGATGACAAGTTCCAGTAATAAAAATAGCAGCACGTCTTCCTATCTACAAGTAATTATGTCCCTGCCTACTGTACACATTTGTCACCCTAATGTAGGAGCCCCTTGATGTTGCCACAGCCATGTAATTTATATATATGAATATTCTATGATGGAAATGGGACAGATGGCTGGAAATTCTGCTTCAGAATAACATTTTCATGTAAATTATGCACTGTTTTGGCTTTACGTGGGGAGAGGAAAGTGGCTATCGGGATGTGTTCAACTAATTGTCAGCCATCAGCAATTAGACATTTCCCTCGTTCATTCTTCCGTCTCCCCAGGAACAGGAAGGCATCGTAGGGAAGGTGGATTTTCAGCTATTGTAAATCAGTATGGTTTCACTGATGATGATCTATACTAGGAAAAGATCTGGCCTGTACAATTCCCAAAGGCACATACTAGTTTTCTGTCTCTCTTACTCCTTGTTGTGCTATTTTGAAAAGATGCCTGCATTAGCAGTAGTCGTTAGCTTGGCTGCTTCCTTGCAAACTCAGTGCAAGTTAATGGAACGTTTTTATAAATGTTTGTGGAAAATATCATTAAACGTCTGTCTCCCAAAATAGCTTAATGCCAGCACGTTCAGTCTGTGGGCTAACAAATCCGTGAATGTTTTCAATCTTACTAAGTGGCTTTATAAAGTATAATCTCTTGCCCCACCAATTCCCCTGGGAAGGGAGAGGGAGGGAGAGGTTGACAAGCCCAGTTTTTTGGCAGCAGAAGTCAACAATTAGAATGCACAGGGAATTAATTTTCAAAAACAATGCTTTCCAAAGAAAGAGTCCTCGGGCAGCCTGAGCTGTTTGCTGTGTTTCCTGGTCGGCCGCGGAGGAGCTGTGCCGGCGGGGGTGGGCTTTGGTGGTCTCCCCAGCAGCGCTCCTGGGGAGGACGGCCCCTGCCCGGCTCCTCAGAGCTGCTCCCTCCCTCTCTGATGGTTTTTCTCCTCCACCTCCTTCCAAAACTGGCTTTACAAAGCAGTTGAAAGTATTTTCCTGTTCCTTTCTCCTAATGCTGTATTTCTTTGTTGTCTTAACAGGTCAAAGGACTGACTGCTCCCTTGCCAGGTAGGTGCGGCTCAGGGAATCATTTTTTTAAGGAAAACCTGATGCAAATTGGTCATTGCCATTCCAGATCAGTTACCAGCCCAGGACATGTATCTGTTAGCTAAATTAATACCTTTTTAGTTACCAGCCCAGGACATGTATCTGTTAGAAAAAGGTATTAATTTAGCTAATACATAAGCAAATCCCTACTAGTTAATATGGCTTTAAATACCATCGCTATTACCTACATCAGTGCAAGGTGGTGGCACAGCTCATACCTATGTTTAGTAACCTCTGGTCAGCTGAGTAATGAATATTTCTTTTGATGCAGTGCCTGCTTAAACACCTCTCCTTGCTTGTTGCTGCCCTGTGCAGCCGCCGCAGTTGCGGCAGTACACCTGCTGGCAGGGCTGCCTGTTGCAACAGGTTGGGAAACTGATTGGGGTTAAAAATCGCCGGGGCGGGGGGAGATACATGGAGGTCTTGCACTTTTCCTTGCCCCAGATCAGGAAGGGGATGGGCAGGTGTGAGAAACTGTTTAATTTGGCGCTGTCACCCAGAGAAGTATTCTTCGAACTATTGAAGATTTTTATAAACACATTCCTGTTTCTGTAGGGGAGATGGGCCCGTGACTCTGCAGGGTTTTATCCACATGGTTGGTGTACGGGGCTGAGTTAACGTAAATCGGAAAACTCTTTGTCCCGTTGACGCTCTCTGCTGTGCCGTGGAACTGGATTGCAGCAGTATAGAAGTCACGGAGAATAAACTTTTCATTTATAATTAGGACCAATTACAGAACCATAACTAAGCTTCTCCTGATGGGGTTTTTACAAAACATAACAAATCTCCATCTCCAAATTGATGGATTCAAGGGGCTCCGCTGGGCACGAGGAGCTGGAGTAGGGGCTGTGCATCATCCTGCCTTGTTAACAAAAGGAAGGTGATTGCTACTGATCTGGAGTCATTACTACTTTTCATATTCCTTGCAGCAAAGCAAAGCTGACAGGTCCTAATTAGAGCCTGACATCTGTAATAATAAAATATTGTTCATCATGAAACAATTTTAAATATCAAAGAATCATTACTGCTAATAGTTTAAAATAGACCTTATTGTCTGTGACAGCCCATGGAATCTGATTTCTTTTTTTTTTTTCATTCAGTGTTTTTGATTTTTATAAAAGGAATTTCCCCTGAATTAACACACTGTACAGTCTTTTTAAAAATCTCAGTTCTAATCACCTTATTTATAAT
The DNA here is from genome assembly GCF_000699145.1 of Aptenodytes forsteri. Lineage (NCBI taxonomy): Eukaryota > Metazoa > Chordata > Aves > Sphenisciformes > Spheniscidae > Aptenodytes > Aptenodytes forsteri. The sequence continues at coordinate 2,629,446 of NW_008794598.1, read as the reverse complement.
TCAGCAGCCATCTGCCCTAGCAGGGAATTGGCTTGAGTGATACGTTAGGGCCTCTCTACTGTTATCTCTCATGCTTCATTTTTACAAGAAACTGTAGGAATTTTAAACCCCAGTGATAAATTTTGAGGGAAAAATCCTGGCAAAGGCTTTTTTCCTATTTTTCTACAATTAATGTCTACCAACATAAATAAATGAGACCGTCATGGTTTATACTGAAAAGGCTTAGCCTGGCTAGCGTGCGCTGGTGTTAGAGGGGGTTTGTTTTATTTATTTATTTGAAGTCTTATCAGAAACTCTAATAAAGACTCCACAATGGCCGCTGTTAACAGCACAGTAGGAACCAGCATGCGCCCACCTGCTTCTCCCCTCTGTAGAGTGGCTCTTTCAGAGAACAGCTATGTGCAATTTATAACAAACTTCATCTTGAAGAAGGAGCCCTGTATAACAGATTTCCATATGGTTGGAATTAAAATGTCAAGGGTAATCTTTTGTCAAAGCTGTGGACTCCCTTGTGTCTATTTCAGGTTTTTAGTGATTTAAAGTCACTCAAAATCTTTCTGAAGTTCCGTAAATTGAATGAGACTAAGTCATTATGATTGACTTGTATATCTGGCTCCTTCCCTCCTCCAAAATACGCGTGGTTTGGAATACTGAACAAAGGAGGACGATGATAGTAGAGGATTATCTTGACTTTTCTGTTCTGTTTTTCCCTCCTGCACCAATGGGTGGTTCTGATCTCATCAGCGGCAGGCGCAGCTCCACCATAAGGAAGCAGGTAATAAACATTTCCTTAAGTAACAAAACAGAGATAGATGTGTGTTTGCGTAGAGGAGGATAGATGGAAAACAGGGAAGTGTTTTTATCCTTCCCTCCCTCTCTTACATGGACCTTTTCAGTCTTGTTCAAGTGGAACTGGTGTCTGCTTGTTCAGTAACTGAAATCAATAAAACATGGATCCATAGCCTTGATTCATTTTCTTTGACAAAAATTTAAAATCATTTTACTCTGTGTTTTGACAGACCTGGAACCAAAAATGGCAAACAGCCTTGAGCTGTCTGGACAGTCACGGTTTATGGGTTTCATGCTGTTGTTTCTTTGTACCCTTTCCCTTTATTTTCACTGGTATCCCACTGCAATGCTATTAAACCGGTAACTGCTCGCTTGTTGTGCCTTCTTGTAATAAAGACTTAAACAGCGATGCTTTGTTTTCCTGGCTGTGGTGGATAATTTGTTACTTCTTAGTACCTGACAAGCTAAAATATGTTTCTTTGAGATAGGGGAAAACCCAAAATACTTCTTGTTGATGCTGTAAAGACAAAATTTGGCTTGGAATTTCATTTCATACAGTCTGTCTTGGGGTGTTGCTTTGTAGTTTTTAGGATCCCTGTATATTGGAAATTAAGTAAGAGAGCAGGTTGTCTTTTCGGTGTGCAGAGTCAAACCTTTTTCATTTTCTGAGCTTAATTGTTCCTTTACTGATGCTCTAAAAATGGTCCTTTCCTATGCTGAAAATGAAGTATGTGTGTGTCTTGATTGCCATTTTCATAAGCAGTTTTTGAGGTCTCTCAGAAACACATTCTGACTCGAGTAGACCTGACAGACTGGTCTCCGATTTGGAAACCTAAATTAAAAATTAATCTGTCTGCAAACACTGAATCCACAGCTCGCAGTAACCTACATGAAATCACTTGCATGTGGTTTTAATGGGGTTTTTTTGATTGTGACCTAGCAGTTTAAAACATAACTGCTCTGAGAGTTTTAATCTCTGCTGGGGACCCAGAATATGTGCTTCTCTCTGGGTTCCTCCTGTCAAACTCCAAAATAAGTCTGGGGGGTTATAATGCTGTTTGGATTATTATTAATAAAGCATGTCTTCAGGGGCCAGTTGAGTGGCAGAATGGCTTCTGAAGTATTCTTAATTGGTTGGTGGTGTTCTGTACAGCATGTAGAAAACTAGTTCTAACTGGCTATGGCTAATTAGTAGAGAAATTATTAATTGTCACTATATGACCAAGTTCTATGACAGTTCAATAAAACAAAAAAAATTAAACGTAAACAAGTTGGGAAAATGGTTGAACTGGGTTTTTTATACATATTTTTGAGCAGAGGGCTGTCATCCTTTTGAGCCGATTCAAATGTGATACTGTAGCATCCTAACAAGTGAACATTTTGATATAAATTAGAGGCATTGCTGTCCTAAACTACCGCAGAAGAGGCTATACATAAACAGAAGCTTGGAAGTTTTAATCACACGGTAAATTTAATCACTGGCATCTGGCCTTAAGCAAACTGCAGCACTTCTGTTGCTTAGTTGCTGTTCCCCAAAATGGGAGGAATAACTGCAGACATTGCAGAAATTCAGTTGTCTGAAGAGTAAGCTGTGATGCTGTGAAGCAGAGACTAGGGAAGCGTAAAGGCTTGTTTCCATGCTGAAAGTCTCAATTAAAAGTTGTTTAAGCTGGAAACTGGCGACCTAGGAGGTTTTACTGTGTTTGGACTGAAAACAGTGTTTTCCATGAGCAGCACCTGTATGGTGCACCTTAGTGGATTGTGACTGTAGGGTACTGATGAGCTATTTTAAATGTTTGTGACAAAATAGCAGGAGTTTGCAATCCTGAAATTGCTCGTATTTGAGATGTTTGGTAATCAGTCCAGACACTAAACACAACTGGAACTGCATGGAAGCAGAATATAGCAGATGAGAGGATAAATTTGCTTTCCATTCTTTTTTTTTTCTCCCCCTCCCCCCCCCCCCCAAC